>NC_052674.1:17456835-17793281 GCF_016802725.1 Solenopsis invicta | reverse complement strand
AAAGTGATAGTATTAATAATTACGGTAACTATTACAATTCCTACGACGGGCGCATTCGAGGAAATTATAATAGTCACCGTAATTGTTAATACTGTTACTTTAACTTTTGTATTTTTGTTACTGAAAATAATCCAAACCATAGGAACAAAATTTCTACATTGGATAACGAATTATACGGGCCTTACCTCCAATTTTGATAAAATTAAATTTTTTGCTCAAAATGAAAGACGATGACAGAAATAATTGTTGCTCTGTCCCCCGAAGTGAAACATCAATTGTTAAAGTTGACGAATTTAGGTTAGGAAACCTGTCAGATAAGGTACATATAGCGATATAAAGATGCGCCATGACAACATGCGCATGCTCTATGGTATATGAAAAGTGCGCAAATTTGAAAGACGTATATAATGTAATATTTGTGATTTCAATGAACTAAATTTAAAAAATGTAAAAAATTATTTTGTCTAAAAGATATAAAATTTTAGAAGTAAAACTTCAAAAAATTCAAGGACTAATGATCAAATTGATGAAATTTCCAGGAAAATCCAGGATTCCAGGGGGCATAATGTGAAATCCATGACTTTCCATGACTTTACAGGTTTTTCCAGGTAGTGGACACCCTGAATAAAATAATTATATATAAAATGAAATATATATTGGGTTGGCAACTAAGTGATTGGAGATTTTAAATAAAAAAAAATTAAAAATTTTTGCTCAAAAATATAACTTTATTCAATTACGTATTGTCCGTTTTCGTCGATGACCTTTTGCCATCTTTCAGGCAGTGTCATAATTCCATGTTCATAAAACTTTTGATTTTTGTCAGCAAGAAACTGAATTAAATGTGATTTTACATCATCAGCGTCATTACAAATTTTACCATTTAATGAGTTCTGCATGGAACAAAATAAATGGTAATCTGAAGACGCAAAGTTAGGACAATATGATGGATGTGACAACACATTCCAACCTAGTTCCAATAATTTTTGGCGAGTGAACAAAAATGTGTGGGGCTTTGCATTATCATGCTGGAAAATAACACCCTTACGATTTGCCAATTCTGGCCATTTTTCTTGAACTACCTTGCTCAGTTTGGCAAGTTGTTGAACGTACACGTCTGAATTAATCGTTTGGTTTCTTGGTAAAAATTTAAAATGCAGAATTCCTTTATAATCCCACCAAACTGACAGCATAATCTTTTCTTGGTGAATCTCACCTTTTGGTGTCGTCTGGGCTAGTTCATCTTGCATTACCCACTATCTTTTCCGATTAATGTTGTTATAAACTATCCTTTTTTTTCATCGCTAGTTATCAGTCGTTTCAGAAATGGATCAATTCCGTTGCATTTTAGAAGCAAATCGCAGATGCTAATGCGTTGCGTCAAATGAATTTCCTTAAGCTGATGAGGGATCCATAAATCAAGTTTCTTGACATAGCTAAGCTGTTTTAATTTTTTTTTAATGCATGTATGCGATACATTGAGATTCTTTGCAATCTCACGAGTTGTGCTATGACGATCTGAATCGATAATGGCCTTGAGATGGATCTCATCAACTTCAACTGGACGGCCAGATTGTTGCGCATTTTTCAGCAAAAAATCACTAGAACAAAATTTGGCAAACCAATTTTGACACTGCTTTTCTTTCAAGGCTTTATTCCTATATACGGCACATAACTTCTTGTGTACTTGCAATAAGTTCTTACTTTTTCGGAAATAATACAATAAAATGTCAAAAATGCACGTCTTGTTCTTCCATTTTTAAATTAGGATAAAAACGAAACTAAATAACTAATCAATACAATTTTTTTTACTAAATTAAAGGCTGAAGTCCAAACAACAAAAAAAACAATATACGTAGATTAGGCTTTAAACACGTTGACAAAACAAAAGAATGTGCTAAGGTTATCTATTGACAAAATCTGCAATCACTTAGTTGCCAATCCAATATTATACCCAGATAGCCAAACATGACGGGAGCACAAAATAAAAATTTATGATACACATTATGCTGGCAAAAATGAAGCAGCAGCCACGCATGATTTGTTGTTTCAGTTAACGTTAGCAGAAAAGTAGCAAAATCCCAGCAGAGACTACGTCATAATATGTTTAAAAAAATGCAGCAAAAAATGTAGCAAAACTTACTGACATAACGTAAACAGAAATCGAGCATTGTATGTTGGCATAATAAAACAACAAAAATAAGCAAAATTTATACATACTAAATAAAGTCGCATTCAGTAGGCAAAATGTAGTTGAAAATCTATCATAAGAACTGTCATATTATGACAGCAGAACCGCGGTAAAGATGCAGCACGATATGTCTCATTAAGTACTGAGAGCAAAAATACAGCAAAAATCGAGCACGACGTGCCGTCATGGCGTGACGGCGAAAACGCGGCAGATATGAAACGCGATCTGCTTTATCAGTTGTTGATTGCAAAACTGTTGCAGAAATCGAGCACAGTGTGCCGTCACGACATGACAGCTAAAACGCGACAGATATAGAACACGATTTGATTAATCAGTAATAGACGGCAAAATCGCAACAGATATCGAACACAAGTTGCTGTCAGAAGTAATTGCAAAAATGAAGCAAAAATTGAGCAAGAAATGACGTATTAATAGCTTTTAATTAAAATTTTTTAATTAAAATTTAACCTTAATTAGGAATTAGGGGAATAAATATAAATGTTTCTTATGTGAAAGGATTTTTATATGTATATATATATATATATATATATATATATATATTTATTTATTTATTTATATATTCTCAAAAATATATAAACATAATTTATTTATTACATTTAATTTGAATAAAATATGCATCACAATAATCTTACCGACGAGATACGTATAATTATTACTGATGCGGTACATATTACAAAAACACATTGCAATAATATAATATTGTACAATATATTACAATAACCTATCTTAATAACATATCTTAAGACAGGGGCCTTATTCTTGAAAACATGCGAATAATTTGTACATACGAAAATGGCAAAATAATCATTGGGAGAATGCCATTGAATAATTCCATTGGCTATTCTGCCACTTTGGTATACGAAAATTATTCGAATGTTTTCATGAATAGGGCCCCAGAATTGACTCCTAATAGTCTGTTTACAATGCGCACAGTAAACCTTCCAGCGAGAGACACGAAAAGACAGTGCAACACATACTACGATTTACGCTTCATCATTAATCGGATTTAATAATAATTGTAGTTATAAAACTGACCAATCACGAGTATTCCTTTGAAGAATGGAATGACTGTAATTGGGCAATTTTATAACTACGAATGTTGATAAACCCGATTAATGACGCGTAAGGGTTGGTTTATAATAGCCGTTACCGTAAGAAATTCACCAATCGTAGTTGATTATTCTTCTATAAATCGACTATGATTGGTTAATTTCTCATGGTTACGGCTATTATAAAACAACTATAAATGTAGCAACAGTGATTCATTTCATCCTTACTTAATATTAACAAACAACAAGGATAAAATAATTCACTGTCAGAACTGTGCCGCTTAATGAGCTTTCTACAATAAGCTATTAGTCGGTGTCATAAGTCGTGAGCCGTAAAACCTGGTTTATGCAGACTGTAACCGCTAACTTATGCCGGAATCTGTAAGAAATTGACCAATCATAATCGATTTATAGAAGATCAATCGACTATGATTGCTTAATTTCTTACAGATTCCGGCATAAGTTAGTGGTTACGGCCTGCATAAACCAGGCTTAAGAATTGATCAATCACAGTTGAATATTCTCTTCATATTCGACTGTGATTAGTCAATTTTTATGGCTTACAACTTATGCCATCGACTAATGGCTTATTGTAGGACTCATAATGACAAGTTTAATGACGCCATATGCTAAAATCGTTCAATTAGAATTTAGAAATAGAGCATGTTTTAGAGCATTATTAATCCAACTCGGGTTGGGTTAAAACCCGCTGCAATCGAAAACGCTATTAGCATTTTCAATTATTTTTAGATATTTCCGTGTTTCATGAGCGGAAGCTTACAGCGGAACAGAACAACGCGATCAATTACAACCGCAGAAAAGAAAACCAAGCAATTATTGTACAATTGTGATTGGTTACGCTATTCCTGTAAATTTCCGCTCGTGACACATTAGCCTCAGTGGCCGGTATTCATAGTCGATTCTTATTTCAAGATTATCTTAAGTAATGTCTTAAGATGCTGATACAGCTTTCTGATTGATTGATGACATCTTAAGATGATACTTAAGACGATCTTAAATATAGGAACGGACTATGAATACCGGCCAGTGATTGGTTCTACTTTTTCTTATTGTGAATGCGCTCTAATGCGCTCTATGCGCTGCGGTGACACATGTGTGAGCCATTATTTACATGAGTGATCTTCGGTGATTCTGTGCGTGCGGAAGTTTATGTTAGGTTAGATGTTACTTGAGGCTGCGTGCATCCAGAATTTAAATACTGCACCTGTAAAAAGAAGGATATTGAGTAAGTAAATTGAGAAAGGCTTTCCAGCAAGTGACAGAGGCTGAATTTGGAGAATTCGCACGTTATCAGGAGTGCGTTCAGAATAAACGTCCGGGTGCAACCAGGTATCATTTTCTCCTTGTTTAATATTCAATAAACAAGAAGAATAAAATGATCTCTGGGTGCACCCGGACGTTCGTTCTGAACGCAGTCCAGCGCTCTCTCCAAAGCCAGCTAGGGTGTCCTAAAATTTACAAATCAAAACATTATAGCAAGAAAGTTCTTGAAAAATTAAGTAAAATATTATTATTTGTACAGTTTTATTTCATGCTGTAGATACAACGAAGCTAGTCAATCGCAGACCTTAGACGATTGCGCGTCATGCAGTTATAAATATTATCGAGTGACTCACGGAGTGTCTAAACGTAATACTTTGCAAGTTGGGTAAGTTAATATTTTTTTAAAAATTTGCAAATAACTTGATTTTCGAAAAAATTCCTTAATATTAAATTTTTAATCGCGAATTTCGGGACATCCTGCACATAAAAAATAGAAATTTTTATTTAAACGTCATTTTTATTTAAACTCACCATTTTTTTCTATGTTCCACAATAAGATGAAGTTAATTTGCAGCTATTTTTTTAGTCTCTCGCTACCCTCTCTCTGTACTTCATCTTCCTACTGTACAAACGCCATTAAAAGATATGCAGAACTGCGTGCATCTCCAGAGTGAGGAAACAGCATCTATAACTGAGAAAATAAGGTATGAATTATTTTGTTACTTAAGTTATTAAGAAGATGTTAAGAAGAAATTCCTTTTATACGTAACTTCTGTGATACACGTTGCAACCGCAAATAACATACAGCGTTTAATCATCACAGCTCGTGATTTTATTACATTCTTTATTCTTTTTTTTTTTAGTGGGACGTAGAGGTAGCACGCTAACCCACAAGTGGAACCCACGAACTTGCAGTATCTTTGCGTAGCATTTCCGTACATCCCCCATCCTCTTAAGAGATTAGGGGTTCAGGACTACGCACTTCCCGGAACGTCTTCGAAGCAGCCTCTGTAATTGAGAAAGAAACAATAAGGTAAATTACTATTTTTTATTACTTAAATTTAATGCTACGAATGTGCTACAGTACATTAAGAAAAGAAATTTGTGTGTGTGTGTGTGTGTGTGTGTGTGTATGTGTATACATACATACAAAATTTCCTATAATTCTTTACAAACATATATATATATATGTTTGTAAAGAATTGTCGCTAAAGAGTTACAGAATAGGCCTACTGAAAAAAATTTTTTATATACAATTATATTTAATTATACATAAAGCATACATAATTATAAATAATTATATGTATATAAAAATGTATTCCCGGGTAGTCATTACCCAAACTTTTGTGTATGAAAAAAGAAAAAATATTTTACTTACATGAATTAATCCTCTTCATCATGTGAGCTTATAATAGATTCTGCATCATCTTCTTCTACTGCATTTTCTAGATCGTCGTCGCGCGAGTCTTTCCAAAAATCGCGTTCTGTTCTGACACGTTGTTGCCTGTCACGCTGTACGTGGGTAGCCATCCTGTGTCTTTGTTTCGCCGAACGCAAAGCCTCTCTCGCGTACGCTTGGAATTCTGCTCGAGTCGGTCTATTGAAATGTCGACTGTTGCAAGCAGCATCTACATGCCCGTGAGGAAAAGAAGAAAGTATGATTATTAGAGCGAAATAAGTTGTGTGCGTGCGTGTGCGTGTGTGCGCTTGTGTCATATACACGGTTGGATAAGTTGATATTTTTTTAAAGTTAAATTTAATGGCATATTAAATTAACACAAGCACTCATATCGTACCCCTTCATTTTATAGAATACCCTCACTACAGCTTTGCTCGCACAAGTACACGGTTATTGGTAGACTCGTGCTGTAGTCAGAGGTATTCTATAAGTTTGGCATTCCGCTCTTATCGCCGCATACGGTCAAAGTTGAGAAGACTCTACTGTACTACCCAACCCTGATCGTGTGTGTATATGCGGACGTACAAATTCTTTATATTATTAAAATTAATTAATACACATTCAAAGGGTCTAGCCGGATAAACATGTGAATAAGCATTGAACTTGAGAAGATCAGATCAGGGTTAGGATCTTAATTTCAGATAGGAAGAAAAAAATTTTTCATCAAGTTTCGGCCCTTTATCCCTATTATTTATTCCTTTGGAGCGTTTAACGTGTTTTTCAGTTTTTAATTTTTTTTCTGCTCTTCTAGTTAAGTGATTCGTATGGTAAAAATTTATAATATAAATATCATTAACATACATTTTAACATCATGAATATATAAAATATATAATTAAAAAACTTTTGAATTTTTTTAAATATGAAGACAAGCTTTCAGAGAAACCAAAATATTTGTTAAAATATATGTTGATGACAATTATATTGTAAATTTTTTCCATGAAAATCGCTTAACTACAAGAGCAGAAAAAAATGAAAAACTGAAAAACACGTAAAACTCTTCAGAAAAATAAATAATATGATAGAGGGCTGAAACTTGGTGAAAAATTTTTTTCTTTCTATCTCAAATTTGGGTTCTAGCCTCGATCTAATCCCCTCAAGTGCAACTTTCACATGCTTATTCAGCTCGACCCTTTGTGATATTACCTATTATATTAAACTTTGAGATGAGACTAAGTTTAAAGAAAATAGAATAAGTTAGAGTCGTACCATAAATTGCCATTATTATACGCGTCTTGTATAAGGGCTGTAGACCCTGTTTAGAGCCAAACCAGGTGTATGCCACCATTAAACCGTCTTTGATCACTTCTTTAAAGGACATATTAATTGCTTCCTTTACCGTAAATCCTCCCACATATTGAAGATAATTCACCTATGTTACAACACGACACGTTAATTAGTGTTTAATTGCTGAAAAGATATGTGCGAGGATAACTCTAATAATTAGTCGTACTCTAAAATTGTGGCTATAATATTATAACATTGATTTATAAGCACATAATTATTCATTTTGACTGAGAGATAGACAAACATTTTTTGCTCTAAAGACATTAATAAATTTGTAAAACATTTAATCAAGTATGCATCGAGAGAAAAGACTTTTTCATACAAATACATTTAACAATATTACTTTCTTATGTAAACTGTTAAATTGACGTTTTAAATAATTTTTGTAATCACTTTGTAACGCGGTTATTTATCAAGTCATTCTCCTGTAGTACTAATTTATTCTCTCGATATGTAATTGTTGCTATTGTAAATTGAAAATTATTTTATATGTTATTGTTTTTTCGTAGACTTACAACTTCGTCATATTTTTCCTCGTCAATCGATTCAAAGGTTTGCATCTCTATCTTAGTTGAAATTGGCAAACATTTTGGCTTTTGTAATGCGCGTCGTCGGTTTTCTCTCACCTGTACACATTTATGAATACGTTCCATAGTGCTATTCAACTTTCTGTAAATAAAATATAAATGTACAATTAAATATATGTAAAGTAAATTTAATAACATCTTTTTTACATTACATACGCATATAGATATGTATGTACTACCTCAATTCCATGTCTATACGATCCAATCGTTCCTGAGTGCTATAAAAGTTATACTTAAATTAAAAAACAGTAAACGCGTATATTTTAAAAGATGTTCAGCTTATCGAACGTATTAATTCCCTGTAAGATAGAACGACATAAAATCTCAACCGGAAAGAAGAGTTCCCAAGTCTGTAGAAATTTTCTATCCTGCAGCGAATTTACACGTTTGATAAATTTGTCGTACGACAAATGATATCTCAGCCTTAGACTCACCGATGCTCAATATTATTTCGTTCTGCTTGCGCTCTATATCCTGCTGTTGCCTCTACCGATTCGCCTATATTTGAATAAGGAAGCTGAAACTTATTATAAGCATTAATAATATTGTCAAACGCATTATGTTCACTCGGTATGAATGTTGTCGTAGGTCTGTGTTGTGCATAAGGAGTGTTGTTTGTAGAGTACGATATTGGATGTGGTTCTGCATTACTTGTTGATGGTGTGTGTAAAGGATACTGATAATCAATTTGTTCCACTTGATGTACCTGAGTAGATGTTAGCATAGGTGTTTGCGGTTTATTATGTATTTGAGAATTTGTGTTATTGTATTGTGTTGTTAATATATTATGAAGATTATGTTGTGTGTTAACGTCATTAATAGTCGAGGAATTGTCCTGTATAGTTCCTCTTAACTCCCTCATATCTTCTTCCATCGTTGTCGCCGTATCTATCTCCTGCCCGCCAGTTTTAGATGTCTTGCTGAAGGGAGCTTCTTCAGAAGACGTAGTCTGGTACCTCGATGGTTTTACTATCGGTCTTTTTGGACGGCTTTCTTTCAATGTAGTGGACATCCTTAAATACATTTTTAATATATACATAATAATTATGTAAGATAATTGAAGGGTTTTTCTGCGCGAGCGTGCGACAGTGTACTTTTTAAGTGTACATTTTTTAACAACAATACAATAACACAATGAATACAATGAAGATAATGAACTTTAAAGTTAATTACGACAATTAACTTTAGAGTTTATTTTCTCCAACCATCAAAAGCAATTTATACTTAATACTTTAATTATATTTTATATAATTGGAATGTGAATTTTAACTTTTATTATGTATTAAAGCAGCTACTATATATTGAGAAGTTTGCGTATTATTTTCGTCATCACTACTGTCATCATGAAATCTATGATTCCAGAGAGGCATCCTGTAACATTTCACACGTATTTCACTGATGTGAACGGAAAAAATGTCGGAACTCAATTCAGAACATTTAAAGATACCTAACGCAGAAGATGAAATACCAATATCATAAAAGTCATGTACTTGTAAAAATTTATTTACTACCAAATAATAAGATTCATTGGCCATAAAAATATTAATAATGGTGCAAATAGATCCGTCATTCAAAATGCAACAGTTATCACGTTTGTCTAAAGTGAACAAAATTCCTTTAAATGTAATTTTACGGTACTGAGAAGGATTATAATCGAGATTACGTGGCAGAGGACCTGAATTATGCTTCATGGATACAGCAATATTAGAATTGTTGTTGCCACGATCAATAATTTCATGTGCTTCCATTTCAGCAATTCTGTTTGCAAATTGTTGAAGAGGAAGGCCAGGTTTCCTGCACAATTTTCTAAATACTGTCATGTTATTTTCGTATGGAAAAGCAGAAAATGAATCGAGAGGACCTAATTGTCGCACGTCATTAGTAAGATGAATGAGACCGTGTACATTGTACGAATTAAATGTTGGACCATAAAAATTTTCCGATCTAATAACAAATTTTTGCAGTGCACAATCTGCGAATTTCAAATACGCTTCCGATGGTGATGTGGAAGCTAAAATTCTTATTGCTGCATGCAAAAATAAGAAATGTACGTACATTTCCTGTTTCAATATACCGTTTGTTACAACTGGACCTGTATATAATAAAAATTGACGAAACTCTGTCGCTTTATATTTTATACACGCATTGAGTGATCTAGGCCGTCTGACAAAATCGGATGGACAGTAAGTTGCAAGTGTCTCCAATTGTTCAGACATAGAAAGAATAGCTCTTGCTGATAATTTTGAAACTCGTGAATATTTTCCATGTACCCATGCAATTAATAATTTTTTCATGACTCCTAGGCATACGAGATGCATATATTCAAACGGAACCTGTGTAACCATTCCTATTGGTAACGCCGACAACGGACTCTTGCCATCTTTATGATGATCCTCATCTAAACGCGCGACATATTCGTCATCTGTGCGAAGAGAATGATTAACACCACGAAAAATATAACGGCTATCACATCGTATACCACAAATTTTACATTTGGAGCATGGTTGGCTGGATGTATGGCCTCGATGGTTGAGAATGAAAGCACGAGCAGGCGCGTCAGCTATAAAACATCTAAGACGGATTGCTATTTTGCTACCACGGTAAGATACACCCCCCTTATTCAATATTCTTTCAATATCTGCGACAAATTTTTTAAAAAATAAATTTGGATCATTTGGTTTTGTAGAACCCTTATATATTCCTACTATTATTGGTTTTGAATGACTGATATTTACTAGCCGACATTGAATTGGCCAAATGTGAATACTACCTGATCTATCTAAATAACAACCATCGGTATTAAAATCGATGTCTATTTGATTGGGAAGTGATATAACCGAAAAACGCGAGAGAACTCTACAAATTTCTACTTCTAAATCAAAATGTAAATATTCACCTGGTTCTATTTTATATACAATGACTTTTCCTCGCGGAGTATTTAATAGTGTTCTTACATCTTTAGGTAAATTATGAAAACAAGGATGTGTTCGAAGAAGAGATAGAACGTTATTAGCTTGCACATGATTCAAATTATTTTCGACAATACAGGATGCGAATGTGACTCGAAATGATGATGATTCATGCGAGGAAACACTAACAGAAGATGAAGTATCGGAAGTATTGTTACATGAATCATTATCGGAAGGAATCTCGTTACTTTCAACATTTATATACGTATTACTCTCCTTATCATTGTCAATATCGTTACCAATACCATCGTTAATATCAATATTACCATTTATATTGTTATTATCGTTAATATTATCATTGTCATTATTAGGAATGTTAGAAGCATTACAAAAATCTAAAATGTTATCAATTTTACAATGTTGTTTAGTGCTATTTCTTACCAATTTTTTGCTGCGGATATTATTTCGAATTTCACTTATTATATTTCTGCGTTGCCTTTTACATAATTTATAAAAACATTTACGCGAAATTGAACGTTTTAAATAAACAGAATCCATATAGTTACGTATATTATTCCTTTTTTCGATAATATCCTCAGTCGTTCCAGTATCCTTATTCCTCCTTATATCTCTTTATATCTTATTCTCCTTAGATATTCTTATTATTACTGACGCTTCCTTCTGCACCTTAAATCCGTAGGGATGTTTTTCATCGATGATGGATGGCCCACTTGAGAAAGTACAAACAAGATCAATTTGTATATCGTTATCGAAAATATTCTTCAACATTTACAATAAATATATTATTTAAATAACTCGTCCAAGAGCTAATTGGCTGTAATTGAACAGATTATAACGATTTATTGTAAATATTACATAAAAATATTTATAAAATATGTAAAAGTATTACAATAAATATTTATTTTTTATTTTCCATAAATATTGTACAAAATGTCTAGTCTATATTTTTACATTTAAAAAAATGTAGATTTTATGGTTTTTCCTTCGTGTATATAAAATATTTATTTAACAGTTTAAAAAAAGTAAATAGTAATAAGCATTTATCACAAACATATGTGCTATCTCAGATATTCTGCATCCGAACTCCAAAATGATACAGAATAATGGTCAAGAGCATCGCTTGGAACATTTCGGAGTAACGCTCAGGATCTTCACCCGAAATATTTCAGAATAACGCTGCGGAGCATCACCGGGAACATTTCGGAGTAACGCTCAAGACCATCACCCGGAATATTTTAGAGTAACGCTGCGGAACATCACCCAGAACATTTCGGAGCAACGCTCAGGACCGTCACCGGGAATATTACAGAGTAACGGTGCGGAGCACCGTCTGGATCATTTCGGAGCAACGTTCATGAGCATCGACCCAGAATGATTCGCCATAACGCTCGATCACGAGCAGCACTCTGAAAGGAGTCGGAGTAATGTCCGAAAGCATTCGTTCGCTGTATTAGAAAGAATATTTCTTACCTTCTGCTGTATCCTGCCGATATGTTTCCTCTTCTGCACACGCTATGTGAGATCCGTACAAGATACACACTACATCACAATACAGCAAAACGATCCTGAGGACGCCGTGTAGCGATGCTCAATTAAAAAGTTGCCGCTCGGTTTCACGTATCCTTCTGCTGCCTTCTGCCAATCACGCGCTTCCTCCTCCGTGAGCACCAATCATCACTATGCATAAGCACAGTTTTGGGACGCATTGCATTGCATGCGCACATTTACGGAAATGCGTCCAAAAACTGTGCTTATGCATAGTGATGATTGGTGCTCACGGAGGAGGAAGCGCGTGATTGGCAGAAGGCAGCAGAAGGATACGTGAAACCGAGCGGCAACTTTTTAATTGAGCATCGCTACACGGCGTCCTCATGATCGTTTTGCTGTATTGTGATGTAGTGTGTATCTTGTACGGATCTCACATAGCGTGTGCAGAAGAGGAAACATATCGGCAGGATACAGCAGAAGGTAAGAAATATTCTTTCTAATACAGCGAACGAATGCTTTCGGACATTACTCCGACTCCTTTCAGAGTGCTGCTCGTGATCGAGCGTTATGGCGAATCATTCTGGGTCGATGCTCATGAACGTTGCTCCGAAATGATCCAGACGGTGCTCCGCACCGTTACTCTGTAATATTCCCGGTGACGGTCCTGAGCGTTGCTCCGAAATGTTCTGGGTGATGTTCCGCAGCGTTACTCTAAAATATTCCGGGTGATGGTCTTGAGCGTTACTCCGAAATGTTCCCGGTGATGCTCCGCAGCGTTATTCTTAAATATTTCGGGTGAAGATCCTGAGCGTTACTCCGAAATGTTCCAAGCGATGCTCTTGACCATTATTCTGTATCATTTTGGAGTTCGGATGCAGAATATCTGAGATAGCACATATGTTTGTGATAAATGCTTATTACTATTTACTTTTTTTAAACTGTTAAATAAATATTTTATATACACGAAGGAAAAACCATAAAATCTACATTTTTTTAAATGTAAAAATATAGACTAGACATTTTGTACAATATTTATGGAAAATAAAAAATAAATATTTATTGTAATACTTTTACATATTTTATAAATATTTTTATGTAATATTTACAATAAATCGTTATAATCTGTTCAATTACAGCCAATTAGCTCTTGGACGAGTTATTTAAATAATATATTTATTGTAAATGTTGAAGAATATTTTCGATAACGATATACAAATTGATCTTGTTTGTACTTTCTCAAGTGGGCCATCCATCATCGATGAAAAACATCCCTACGGATTTAAGGTGCAGAAGGAAGCGTCAGTAATAATAAGAATATCTAAGGAGAATAAGATATAAAGAGATATAAGGAGGAATAAGGATACTGGAACGACTGAGGATATTATCGAAAAAAGGAATAATATACGTAACTATATGGATTCTGTTTATTTAAAACGTTCAATTTCGCGTAAATGTTTTTATAAATTATGTAAAAGGCAACGCAGAAATATAATAAGTGAAATTCGAAATAATATCCGCAGCAAAAAATTGGTAAGAAATAGCACTAAACAACATTGTAAAATTGATAACATTTTAGATTTTTGTAATGCTTCTAACATTCCTAATAATGACAATGATAATATTAACGATAATAACAATATAAATGGTAATATTGATATTAACGATGGTATTGGTAACGATATTGACAATGATAAGGAGAGTAATACGTATATAAATGTTGAAAGTAACGAGATTCCTTCCGATAATGATTCATGTAACAATACTTCCGATACTTCATCTTCTGTTAGTGTTTCCTCGCATGAATCATCATCATTTCGAGTCACATTCGCATCCTGTATTGTCGAAAATAATTTGAATCATGTGCAAGCTAATAACGTTCTATCTCTTCTTCGAACACATCCTTGTTTTCATAATTTACCTAAAGATGTAAGAACACTATTAAATACTCCGCGAGGAAAAGTCATTGTATATAAAATAGAACCAGGTGAATATTTACATTTTGATTTAGAAGTAGAAATTTGTAGAGTTCTCTCGCGTTTTTCGGTTATATCACTTCCCAATCAAATAGACATCGATTTTAATACCGATGGTTGTTATTTAGATAGATCAGGTAGTATTCACATTTGGCCAATTCAATGTCGGCTAGTAAATATCAGTCATTCAAAACCAATAATAGTAGGAATATATAAGGGTTCTACAAAACCAAATGATCCAAATTTATTTTTTAAAAAATTTGTCGCAGATATTGAAAGAATATTGAATAAGGGGGGTGTATCTTACCGTGGTAGCAAAATAGCAATCCGTCTTAGATGTTTTATAGCTGACGCGCCTGCTCGTGCTTTCATTCTCAACCATCGAGGCCATACATCCAGCCAACCATGCTCCAAATGTAAAATTTGTGGTATACGATGTGATAGCCGTTATATTTTTCGTGGTGTTAATCATTCTCTTCGCACAGATGACGAATATGTCGCGCGTTTAGATGAGGATCATCATAAAGATGGCAAGAGTCCGTTGTCGGCGTTACCAATAGGAATGGTTACACAGGTTCCGTTTGAATATATGCATCTCGTATGCCTAGGAGTCATGAAAAAATTATTAATTGCATGGGTACATGGAAAATATTCACGAGTTTCAAAATTATCAGCAAGAGCTATTCTTTCTATGTCTGAACAATTGGAGACACTTGCAACTTACTGTCCATCCGATTTTGTCAGACGGCCTAGATCACTCAATGCGTGTATAAAATATAAAGCGACAGAGTTTCGTCAATTTTTATTATATACAGGTCCAGTTGTAACAAACGGTATATTGAAACAGGAAATGTACGTACATTTCTTATTTTTGCATGCAGCAATAAGAATTTTAGCTTCCACATCACCATCGGAAGCGTATTTGAAATTCGCAGATTGTGCACTGCAAAAATTTGTTATTAGATCGGAAAATTTTTATGGTCCAACATTTAATTCGTACAATGTACACGGTCTCATTCATCTTACTAATGACGTGCGACAATTAGGTCCTCTCGATTCATTTTCTGCTTTTCCATACGAAAATAACATGACAGTATTTAGAAAATTGTGCAGGAAACCTGGCCTTCCTCTTCAACAATTTGCAAACAGAATTGCTGAAATGGAAGCACATGAAATTATTGATCGTGGCAACAACAATTCTAATATTGCTGTATCCATGAAGCATAATTCAGGTCCTCTGCCACGTAATCTCGATTATAATCCTTCTCAGTACCGTAAAATTACATTTAAAGGAATTTTGTTCACTTTAGACAAACGTGATAACTGTTGCATTTTGAATGACGGATCTATTTGCACCATTATTAATATTTTTATGGCCAATGAATCTTATTATTTGGTAGTAAATAAATTTTTACAAGTACATGACTTTTATGATATTGGTATTTCATCTTCTGCGTTAGGTATCTTTAAATGTTCTGAATTGAGTTCCGACACTTTTTCCGTTCACATCAGTGAAATACGTGTGAAATGTTACAGGATGCCTCTCTGGAATCATAGATTTCATGATGACAGTAGTGATGACGAAAATAATACGCAAACTTCTCAATATATAGTAGCTGCTTTAATACATAATAAAAGTTAAAATTCACATTCCAATTATATAAAATATAATTAAAGTATTAAGTATAAATTGCTTTTGATGGTTGGAGAAAATAAACTCTAAAGTTAATTGTCGTAATTAACTTTAAAGTTCATTATCTTCATTGTATTCATTGTGTTATTGTATTGTTGTTAAAAAATGTACACTTAAAAAGTACACTGTCGCACGCTCGCGCAGAAAAACCCTTCAATTATCTTACATAATTATTATGTATATATTAAAAATGTATTTAAGGATGTCCACTACATTGAAAGAAAGCCGTCCAAAAAGACCGATAGTAAAACCATCGAGGTACCAGACTACGTCTTCTGAAGAAGCTCCCTTCAGCAAGACATCTAAAACTGGCGGGCAGGAGATAGATACGGCGACAACGATGGAAGAAGATATGAGGGAGTTAAGAGGAACTATACAGGACAATTCCTCGACTATTAATGACGTTAACACACAACATAATCTTCATAATATATTAACAACACAATACAATAACACAAATTCTCAAATACATAATAAACCGCAAACACCTATGCTAACATCTACTCAGGTACATCAAGTGGAACAAATTGATTATCAGTATCCTTTACACACACCATCAACAAGTAATGCAGAACCACATCCAATATCGTACTCTACAAACAACACTCCTTATGCACAACACAGACCTACGACAACATTCATACCGAGTGAACATAATGCGTTTGACAATATTATTAATGCTTATAATAAGTTTCAGCTTCCTTATTCAAATATAGGCGAATCGGTAGAGGCAACAGCAGGATATAGAGCGCAAGCAGAACGAAATAATATTGAGCATCGGTGAGTCTAAGGCTGAGATATCATTTATCGTACGACAAATTTATCAAACGTGTAAATTCGCTGCAGGATAGAAAATTTCTACAGACTTGGGAACTCTTCTTTCCGGTTGAGATTTTATGTCGTTCTATCTTACAGGGAATTAATACGTTCGATAAGCTGAACATCTTTTAAAATATACGCGTTTACTGTTTTTTAATTTAAGTATAACTTTTATAGCACTCAGGAACGATTGGATCGTATAGACATGGAATTGAGGTAGTACATACATATCTATATGCGTATGTAATGTAAAAAAGATGTTATTAAATTTACTTTACATATATTTAATTGTACATTTATATTTTATTTACAGAAAGTTGAATAGCACTATGGAACGTATTCATAAATGTGTACAGGTGAGAGAAAACCGACGACGCGCATTACAAAAGCCAAAATGTTTGCCAATTTCAACTAAGATAGAGATGCAAACCTTTGAATCGATTGACGAGGAAAAATATGACGAAGTTGTAAGTCTACGAAAAAACAATAACATATAAAATAATTTTCAATTTACAATAGCAACAATTACATATCGAGAGAATAAATTAGTACTACAGGAGAATGACTTGATAAATAACCGCGTTACAAAGTGATTACAAAAATTATTTAAAACGTCAATTTAACAGTTTACATAAGAAAGTAATATTGTTAAATGTATTTGTATGAAAAAGTCTTTTCTCTCGATGCATACTTGATTAAATGTTTTACAAATTTATTAATGTCTTTAGAGCAAAAAATGTTTGTCTATCTCTCAGTCAAAATGAATAATTATGTGCTTATAAATCAATGTTATAATATTATAGCCACAATTTTAGAGTACGACTAATTATTAGAGTTATCCTCGCACATATCTTTTCAGCAATTAAACACTAATTAACGTGTCGTGTTGTAACATAGGTGAATTATCTTCAATATGTGGGAGGATTTACGGTAAAGGAAGCAATTAATATGTCCTTTAAAGAAGTGATCAAAGACGGTTTAATGGTGGCATACACCTGGTTTGGCTCTAAACAGGGTCTACAGCCCTTATACAAGACGCGTATAATAATGGCAATTTATGGTACGACTCTAACTTATTCTATTTTCTTTAAACTTAGTCTCATCTCAAAGTTTAATATAATAGGTAATATCACAAAGGGTCGAGCTGAATAAGCATGTGAAAGTTGCACTTGAGGGGATTAGATCGAGGCTAGAACCCAAATTTGAGATAGAAAGAAAAAAATTTTTCACCAAGTTTCAGCCCTCTATCATATTATTTATTTTTCTGAAGAGTTTTACGTGTTTTTCAGTTTTTCATTTTTTTCTGCTCTTGTAGTTAAGCGATTTTCATGGAAAAAATTTACAATATAATTGTCATCAACATATATTTTAACAAATATTTTGGTTTCTCTGAAAGCTTGTCTTCATATTTAAAAAAATTCAAAAGTTTTTTAATTATATATTTTATATATTCATGATGTTAAAATGTATGTTAATGATATTTATATTATAAATTTTTACCATACGAATCACTTAACTAGAAGAGCAGAAAAAAAATTAAAAACTGAAAAACACGTTAAACGCTCCAAAGGAATAAATAATAGGGATAAAGGGCCGAAACTTGATGAAAAATTTTTTTCTTCCTATCTGAAATTAAGATCCTAACCCTGATCTGATCTTCTCAAGTTCAATGCTTATTCACATGTTTATCCGGCTAGACCCTTTGAATGTGTATTAATTAATTTTAATAATATAAAGAATTTGTACGTCCGCATATACACACACGATCAGGGTTGGGTAGTACAGTAGAGTCTTCTCAACTTTGACCGTATGCGGCGATAAGAGCGGAATGCCAAACTTATAGAATACCTCTGACTACAGCACGAGTCTACCAATAACCGTGTACTTGTGCGAGCAAAGCTGTAGTGAGGGTATTCTATAAAATGAAGGGGTACGATATGAGTGCTTGTGTTAATTTAATATGCCATTAAATTTAACTTTAAAAAAATATCAACTTATCCAACCGTGTATATGACACAAGCGCACACACGCACACGCACGCACACAACTTATTTCGCTCTAATAATCATACTTTCTTCTTTTCCTCACGGGCATGTAGATGCTGCTTGCAACAGTCGACATTTCAATAGACCGACTCGAGCAGAATTCCAAGCGTACGCGAGAGAGGCTTTGCGTTCGGCGAAACAAAGACACAGGATGGCTACCCACGTACAGCGTGACAGGCAACAACGTGCCAGAACAGAACGCGATTTTTGGAAAGACTCGCGCGACGACGATCTAGAAAATGCAGTAGAAGAAGATGATGCAGAATCTATTATAAGCTCACATGATGAAGAGGATTAATTCATGTAAGTAAAATATTTTTTCTTTTTTCATACACAAAAGTTTGGGTAATGACTACCCGGGAATACATTTTTATATACATATAATTATTTATAATTATGTATGCTTTATGTATAATTAAATATAATTGTATATAAAAAATTTTTTTCAGTAGGCCTATTCTGTAACTCTTTAGCGACAATTCTTTACAAACATATATATATATGTTTGTAAAGAATTATAGGAAATTTTGTATGTATGTATACACATACACACACACACACACACACACACACACACACAAAATTTCTTAATGTACTGTAGCACATTCGTAGCATTAAATTTAAGTAATAAAAAATAGTAATTTACCTTATTGTTTCTTTCTCAATTACAGAGGCTGCTTCGAAGACGTTCCGGGAAGTGCGTAGTCCTGAACCCCTAATCTCTTAAGAGGATGGGGGATGTACGGAAATGCTACGCAAAGATACTGCAAGTTCGTGGGTTCCACTTGTGGGTTAGCGTGCTACCTCTACGTCCCACTAAAAAAAAAAAGAATAAAGAATGTAATAAAATCACGAGCTGTGATGATTAAACGCTGTATGTTATTTGCGGTTGCAACGTGTATCACAGAAGTTACGTATAAAAGGAATTTCTTCTTAACATCTTCTTAATAACTTAAGTAACAAAATAATTCATACCTTATTTTCTCAGTTATAGATGCTGTTTCCTCACTCTGGAGATGCACGCAGTTCTGCATATCTTTTAATGGCGTTTGTACAGTAGGAAGATGAAGTACAGAGAGAGGGTAGCGAGAGACTAAAAAAATAGCTGCAAATTAACTTCATTTTATTGTGGAACATAGAAAAAAATGGTGAGTTTAAATAAAAATGACGTTTAAATAAAAATTTCTATTTTTTATGTGCAGGATGTCCCGAAATTCGCGATTAAAAATTTAATATTAAGGAATTTTTTCGAAAATCAAGTTATTTGCAAATTTTTAAAAAAATATTAACTTACCCAACTTGCAAAGTATTACGTTTAGACACTCCGTGAGTCACTCGATAATATTTATAACTGCATGACGCGCAATCGTCTAAGGTCTGCGATTGACTAGCTTCGTTGTATCTACAGCATGAAATAAAACTGTACAAATAATAATATTTTACTTAATTTTTCAAGAACTTTCTTGCTATAATGTTTTGATTTGTAAATTTTAGGACACCCTAGCTGGCTTTGGAGAGAGCGCTGGACTGCGTTCAGAACGAACGTCCGGGTGCACCCAGAGATCATTTTATTCTTCTTGTTTATTGAATATTAAACAAGGAGAAAATGATACCTGGTTGCACCCGGACGTTTATTCTGAACGCACTCCTGATAACGTGCGAATTCTCCAAATTCAGCCTCTGTCACTTGCTGGAAAGCCTTTCTCAATTTACTTACTCAATATCCTTCTTTTTACAGGTGCAGTATTTAAATTCTGGATGCACGCAGCCTCAAGTAACATCTAACCTAACATAAACTTCCGCACGCACAGAATCACCGAAGATCACTCATGTAAATAATGGCTCACACATGTGTCACCGCAGCGCATAGAGCGCATTAGAGCGCATTCACAATAAGAAAAAGTAGAACCAATCACTGGCCGGTATTCATAGTCCGTTCCTATATTTAAGATCGTCTTAAGTATCATCTTAAGATGTCATCAATCAATCAGAAAGCTGTATCAGCATCTTAAGACATTACTTAAGATAATCTTGAAATAAGAATCGACTATGAATACCGGCCACTGAGGCTAATGTGTCACGAGCGGAAATTTACAGGAATAGCGTAACCAATCACAATTGTACAATAATTGCTTGGTTTTCTTTTCTGCGGTTGTAATTGATCGCGTTGTTCTGTTCCGCTGTAAGCTTCCGCTCATGAAACACGGAAATATCTAAAAATAATTGAAAATGCTAATAGCGTTTTCGATTGCAGCGGGTTTTAACCCAACCCGAGTTGGATTAATAATGCTCTAAAACATGCTCTATTTCTAAATTCTAATTGAACGATTTTAGCATATGGCGTCATTAAACTTGTCATTATGAGTCCTACAATAAGCCATTAGTCGATGGCATAAGTTGTAAGCCATAAAAATTGACTAATCACAGTCGAATATGAAGAGAATATTCAACTGTGATTGATCAATTCTTAAGCCTGGTTTATGCAGGCCGTAACCACTAACTTATGCCGGAATCTGTAAGAAATTAAGCAATCATAGTCGATTGATCTTCTATAAATCGATTATGATTGGTCAATTTCTTACAGATTCCGGCATAAGTTAGCGGTTACAGTCTGCATAAACCAGGTTTTACGGCTCACGACTTATGACACCGACTAATAGCTTATTGTAGAAAGCTCATTAAGCGGCACAGTTCTGACAGTGAATTATTTTATCCTTGTTGTTTGTTAATATTAAGTAAGGATGAAATGAATCACTGTTGCTACATTTATAGTTGTTTTATAATAGCCGTAACCATGAGAAATTAACCAATCATAGTCGATTTATAGAAGAATAATCAACTACGATTGGTGAATTTCTTACGGTAACGGCTATTATAAACCAACCCTTACGCGTCATTAATCGGGTTTATCAACATTCGTAGTTATAAAATTGCCCAATTACAGTCATTCCATTCTTCAAAGGAATACTCGTGATTGGTCAGTTTTATAACTACAATTATTATTAAATCCGATTAATGATGAAGCGTAAATCGTAGTATGTGTTGCACTGTCTTTTCGTGTCTCTCGCTGGAAGGTTTACTGTGCGCATTGTAAACAGACTATTAGGAGTCAATTCTGGGGCCCTATTCATGAAAACATTCAAATAATTTTCGTATACCAAAGTGGCAGAATAGCCAATGGAATTATTCAATGGCATTCTCCCAATGATTATTTTGCCATTTTCGTATGTACAAATTATTCGCATGTTTTCAAGAATAAGGCCCCTGTCTTAAGATATGTTATTAAGATAGGTTATTGTAATATATTGTACAATATTATATTATTGCAATGTGTTTTTGTAATATGTACCGCATCAGTAATAATTATACGTATCTCGTCGGTAAGATTATTGTGATGCATATTTTATTCAAATTAAATGTAATAAATAAATTATGTTTATATATTTTTGAGAATATATAAATAAATAAATAAATATATATATATATATATACATATAAAAATCCTTTCACATAAGAAACATTTATATTTATTTCCCTAATTCCTAATTAAGGTTAAATTTTAATTAAAAAATTTTAATTAAAAGCTATTAATACGTCATTTCTTGCTCAATTTTTGCTTCATTTTTGCAATTACTTCTGACAGCAACTTGTGTTCGATATCTGTTGCGATTTTGCCGTCTATTACTGATTAATCAAATCGTGTTCTATATCTGTCGCGTTTTAGCTGTCATGTCGTGACGGCACACTGTGCTCGATTTCTGCAACAGTTTTGCAATCAACAACTGATAAAGCAGATCGCGTTTCATATCTGCCGCGTTTTCGCTGTCACGCCATGACGGCACGTCGTGCTCGATTTTTGCTGTATTTTTGCTCTCAGTACTTAATGAGACATATCGTGCTGTATCTTTGCCGCGGTTCTGCTTTTATAACGTGGCATCATTTAATGCTGTATTTTTGTTGTCTTTCTGCTGTTAATTCCTGATATTGCAGACTGTGATCGATATTTACTATGTATTTGTTGTCACGACGTTGCAGCAGATAATGCTCGATTAGTGCTGCGTTTCTATTGTCGTTCTATGTTGACAAATTGTGCCGTTAGAAACTATGCTTAATGAGGAAGCAGCAGCTTGAAATCTGCTGTTAATTCGTGATCAAATTTGTTGGCAAACTGACGGCAAGCTGCTGGCATTTTGCTATCTGGGATATATGATACACTCTAAAACAATAATTATAGTGCAAATCACGTATTGATGCTTTCAGCAAAATAAAGTCCTTCAAAGATTAGTGAAAGATTGAAAAACAAATATACAGATATCAGAAAACTAAAACTTATGCTCTTGTGGGTTAATAAAGTAAGTCATACTGAGAAGAAAAGTCCTTTATCATTTTTCATTATTCGCAATAATTATCAAAATAAAATTTTGTAAAATTCGTCAAATAAGCGTGTATTTTCCCTACCCACCGCACGCAGACTGCTTATCCGTCGCCAAACCATAGACAGCCGCGCGGCAGGCGGCACGGTGAGGCGGGTGAGACAGCCATTGCTGTTTCACCGCAGACGGGCGGTCTACGCATATGGTGGGTTGGGAAAATATACGCTCATTTGACGAACTTTACTAATTTTTATTTCGATAACTATTGCAAATAATGAAAAATGGGACAGAACTTTTCTTCTCAGTATAACTTACTCTATCAACCCACAAAAGCATAAGTTTTAGTTTCTAAACACCATGTATAATAATAACAAACACAAATAACAAAATAAGTAAAATATAAATAAATGAAATAAAATAACATATATATAATAATAAATATAATAAATATATATGTACATATATAACAATGAAAAATATATTTTTCCAGAGAGCGGACAAACTGCAGATAGAGTAACATTTTCAATTATGTATATGATTGCTGTTGATAAGCTTCTTTTTCTTACTGTAAAAACGAAGAGATTCAAGTTCCACCATTATATAACATTCCAAATAAAAAGATCATTACTAATCTAAAGAAATCAAAGTATCAAATTATGAAAGAATAATTTCGAGAAAATTCAAGAAGCATCATCGTATACTTTAACATGTGACAACTGGTCTGATGTTACCAATCAGAGTTATCTTGGCGTTACAATTCATTACCTGGAAGCTGATTGTGAGATGAAAAATCATTGTTTAGGAGTTTTACTGTTAGACAAAAATCATAGTAGTGACTACTTACATGATTCTTTATTAAAAATTACGGAAAATTTCCAAGTGTATTTAAACAAAGTCATGGCTGTTATTAGTGATAGTACAGCAAATATTAAAAGTGCAGTTACTAAATTGGTTGAAAATAATAAACAATTAGTTTGTTTTGCGCACTTTTTATCTCATTTGGTGCCAAATGCATTACAGTTCATCCAGTTTACTATAGAAATTATAACTAAAGTAAAAGATTGTGAACCGTACCAAGCACAATATTGTTAATGAATTAAAAAGATTGCAGAAACGTGATGGAAAAACCAATAGAACAATATTGAAATTTATTTAAGATGTTGAAGTACGATGGAACACAACTTACTACATATTAGAGGGTTTTTTGGTATTAAAAGATTATGTTTATCCAGTAATGTTGAAATGTGCTAATATGCCAGATATGCTCTCAAGAATTAAAATTTTAGTTTTAAAGGATTTGGTAGCATTGATGAGATGCTACCAAATCAGATACACTGTTACAAGTGTAATTACCGAGATAAGTTGGGAAAACTATTCCAGCTATTGCAGCGTCATAATTCCAATTATCCATTGCATGACAGTAGCTATTACTAATTACCTGATTACAACAGAAATTGCCAACAAGTTTCAACAGAAATTACTCAATCAGATCAACAAAAAATTTCAATAACTGAAATCAACTCGAATTATCGCAATTTCAACAATTTCAGATTCTTGCTTCAAATGACTGCATTTTAAAAATGCTTTAGCAGCTTCTCAAGCAATTCAAGATATTGACAATCAACTGAAAAAGATCTCCAACCATTCACGTAAAAATATGGAAAAACAAAACAATCAAAATGCTAATAATGCAAACAATTCAACTTCAAATTTGTGGTATTTGCATGATAATCTTGTGGTGATAAATAGAGAGATGAACGATACAGATAAAAGTTTCAGTTTGAAATTGAAACAATATTTACATAAGCCAGTAATTAAACGTTCAAAGAATGTTTTCAAATATTGGGAATCATTGAAGCATGTATTTCCAACACTATCAAAATTAACATTGCAGTATCTAAGTATTATTTCTACTTTAGTACCATGCAAACATTTATTTTCAGACGCTGGAAATGTGAAAACTAATAATCGCAGCCGTCTTACTGGTGAACAATGTTATCAAAATGTTATTGTTTTTGAACAATCTGTGAAAAGAAAACTGGGGATTTAGATAAAAATACTATGATTTTACTTGTCTCTGCTCTGTGATTTTTATGTTATATCTTATCTGTTTTATCTTGTTTATTTTTGCTTTTAATTTGTTTAATTTTTTTTATTTAATTGCGAGATTTATCTTTTATTAGAAGGCCTTCCTTAATTTATTCACAAACATTTATTTTATTTAAATGTAATTGCGTACTAATTATAAGACATTTATGTAAAATTGTAGATGCTATAATTACGCATTACTTACAATTAAACAGAACTTCTCTTTTAAAAACATAGCACACTATTTTGTTTATGCAATCCAATCAATGCTATCATTACAATATTTGCATTTATGGCTTGCTATGAAAGCATGTATATGTTATATAATAAGCAATAATAATATAATTTTGCTAAAAATTATTTATAGTTTCAACAACCTGTAAAGTGCATTACATTTCGGAAACCTGAGAATTTTAATAGAGAGA
The DNA here is from genome assembly GCF_016802725.1 of Solenopsis invicta. NCBI lineage: Eukaryota > Metazoa > Arthropoda > Insecta > Hymenoptera > Formicidae > Solenopsis > Solenopsis invicta. The sequence continues at coordinate 17,767,571 of NC_052674.1, read as the reverse complement.
GGAGGGAAGAGAGAGAAAAAACAAAATTAAAATAAATTATATGTATAAATTTGTGTTATTCTTTTATAAAATTATCTCAATCATTTCTACAACCAAAAAGCATTTCTTTCAAAATAACTGATTCATCAATATTTTTATAAACAATCGATTATTCAAACATCGCTCGATTTATCATCGATCTTCTTTTTATACATTGCCCATCCCTAGATCACAGTGCTCACAACATTTAGATTACGTCAGTGCTAAATACTATACCGAAAACCATATAGGTTTACCTTGTAAAGCGGGAAAACTATTGAGGTTGACTTCGAGCGCCTTAATATTCCCTTCTTGATGCAATTTTAATCACGAGAAAGATTTTGCTCGGTCGCCGCATCGCGGAGGCAGCGCGAACTAACGTTTGGGAAGCGCCCGCCCGGCGAACATATGCAGTGCCGGCGCGCGCAATGGTAGCGCCTGGTGAAACGGCTGCCACATTAGCTATCGTGTATTGAAATATTAGCGCCATAAAAAATGGCAGGCTACTAATTCAATAATTCTATATACAATTATTCCTTACTTAACAACGAAAATAATGCAGGCGTAGCCATAATGTTCACAATAACCGTAATACTCTCTTTTCCTTTATTCTTGGTGTTATTCTAAGCATATAATATTCTTGAAATAAAGCATGTTTCCATTTCTTTAAAAATTCATTTTTTGTGTGTAGTAATATGAATCATGTAAACAAATTACACTAGCCTGCAAAATTTTGGATGTAATAAAACTAAATGATTTTTATAGATTTTTTGCGTGCTAAACACGAATCCATGTTTTATCAATATTAATACAGTGTAACATTTAATTTCTGAAGAATAGAAGAATGCCGCTTTAGAAAGAATAGCATTTGCAATTTCTCTCTGAGAAGCTCGCGCGGACCGACTCAACTATTTTCCCGCAAAAAAAAATAGTTTTTGCCTAGTGGCAACTATAAATCTATAATTTTTTGCCTAAAAACATGTTGCGCGTACATTCAGCTATCATACCGTGCTTGTCGCATCTAAATATCTTAAAACGCAGAAGGTTCTTTACCCGTTTCGCGGCACTTGCTCGCGCGACTACCTCGCGCCTCTCGACTTCCGCGAGAGCCAAGAAGCGTTCGCGTGCGCTGATTCCTAAAGTTTATTCAGACACAAAAAAAAATAATTTTCTTATACTAGCAATAAAATCATAAGTTTCAATCTTGTAGTGCGCTTACTCCGCTATCGTGCACATGAAATTGAGATAACAAAAAAATTATGAGCGTTAAAAATATTTAAAGAATAAAAATCGTTTTCTCTCAAAAGCAATATTAAAACTTTAACTTTTCGGCGACACAATAATTCTGCAAAAATACTACTACAGTGCCGCATACTCAAAAATAAAATCCCTTGAAAATTGTATTTTATACTAAGTTTTAAAGTATCAAAATTTGACTTTAAGGTCATACGCCTCACACCGCGTCTCGCAGTTCTCGCGAGCGCGAATAATGGCGCGTGCCGTGGTGCGCGGCAAGGGGCGGTATTAAAAGCCTAAACCATATCAAAAAACTGACAGAAAGTGGAAACAAGTCACTTGTAAGCAGCGCTGTCAGAAATACCGAATTATAACAATCGAAAATTACTCGTATAGTGACTACAAGTTGCCACAATTTTTTATCCATGGTTTCGGTGGTCTTCGTCGTGATCTGGTGTTATAGAGAGAGCTTGCTATCTCCTTTATTATACACGGTGGAAAAGCTATACCACGGCTTGTGCAAATCATGAGTCACTCAGCCGAATATCGGATCGACAATGGCCGGACAAATTAACTGTTACGATTATATTATGTTAGTCAAAATTTGTGTTATGTTGAGAATGACTCCAAAGAGAGTCGAAACGTTCATTTTGTTTGTTATTGACATATAGAATAAACTTTTTCTTGTGCGCACTGATAAGCGCTGACTCTCATTAGCTTTGACAACATTTTTCGTTTAAATTAAATAAATTTAGAAAGCGAAGAGAGAGAGAGAGAGAGAGAGAGAGAAAAGAAACACATAATATTTAAAATAAGCATTATAATAAGTACAATAGATTTAACACTTAAACGAGCGTGCTTCCCGACCGAACGTTAGTAGTCGCGTGCGGCACTGACATGAATATATACATCACAAATTTATTATTTAAAAGTTATAATATTTAAATAAATAATTGTAGAATTGTCATAAGAGCAAGTAATATATCACACAAATATCAACAAACAAAAATGAAGATGTAAATAGTTATTCTCCTTCCCAACATTATTTATTCAAATAAATCGCGAGACTAGTTTTTATTAGTTACAACCTAACTCGAGCTTTTCAATTGCTTAAACAACTAGTATACAACTTATAACATTTATAGTTATTAAATTGATTATTTTGTTCAATTTAGAAATGTGGGATCAAAAAATTATTTAGCGCACAGTTTCGTGAATTTGAAAATGTATATAAAATCACACATTACATATCAGCACTACCATCCAGCTTTAACTTATAAGGCTATTGTTTAATATTTATTTTATAACATTTGCATAAAACTTTTTCTACTCAAATAAACATTTATAAAGTTACAGATAAGTATTTAGAATAGAAGATGCCATGCTGATGACCTTGATCTTGACATATGTTGTAGAGGCAATATACAGATAAGGACCTTGTTTTGCCCAGAAAGTTGTAAAATCATGTAGAATAGTATACTATTCATTATATACAAGATAACATGTAACGAAAATATAATAAAATTTCTAAAATGAGACTTATGTAAATATATCTCGAAAATAATATGAGACTGCCGATTAATTTATAAGAAAAGTACTTGATCAGTACGCTCTCTTCTATAACGTACGTCAAGGTTAAGGTCGTCGACGCACTGTTACCTAATCTCAATGTTTACCAATTTATGAGATTAAATCTTAACGTCATCTAAAGTAATTTAAAAACTCAAATTTCACTTATAATTAAAATCGTATTAATTAACATTTTCTTTACAATTTTATGCTGCAACTATCATATAATATATTTTTCCTTATAATGTCCATATGGTCCTTGTATAAAAATCCACGAATAAAGTGACTTTGTTTTAAATTTATCACGTTTTTTATCAATGCAAAGTCCATAATTTTTGGTTTTTGATCCAATGTACTTGTATTTGAATAATTTGTTTTTGTTCGTCTTCAGCCTTGTTGATATTTTTTTTTATTGTATTACATTAACAAGCAAAATATTAATATTGTAATATATTAATATTAAAATTAAATATCAAAATTGAAATACAATATTAAAATTTTGTGTTTATTTTCTTGTGAAATCAAAAGTTCGGTTAGACGTAACTAAAAAATTAAAAATAAAATGATTGTTTCAAAATAAAGCAAAAACATTAATTTAAAATCAAACATAAAAAAATATCAATGCTCTTACTGGATAATAATATAAACTTTTTAAAATAAAATAATAGTAATTATAAATAGTCAAAGTTATCTTCCTCCATATCTTTCAAGTACTTACTCATGATTTATTAGAATAGTTTTAAAACTTATGACAGGAAGAGACAAAGATTTGTCCAGGATGTCACTAAAAGTGTTTCTAAATTTGTTTTGTCTGTGCTGTTTATTTATAATATTAATGTATTCTAATTCTTATTTAATTTGTTTCAAATTAAAAGTAGAAAAAAGAAATATTAAATTTTAATGCAAATAAAAATGAATTAAAATGTGGGGAATGACTTAATATTTCGCATTATTACAACTACATGTATTTATATATTAGTAGGAATTGACTTACATTTTGAGAGGCGTTGACGATATTTCGTACCGCTAAACGTATCTTACTGATTTTAGAGTGGATAAAAGACTAATCACTTGATAGCAAAAATGCGACAATCACGTTATTTTATGATTGAGATGATGAAGAATATAGAAGATCGGTAATAAGAAAAAAACTTGAATTATTAATGATAATCAATTTTTTGAAGAAACACCATACACACACACACACACACACACACACGAATTTTACTTAATGCGCATGCTAAAGTGTTAATAAATATTATATGTAGTGATGTTTCAATCAAATGTATGAATACAGTAAGACACAATAAGATAGTCAAAATTTGCGTGCTTTTATTTGATCTTACTGAAAATTTTTATATTCTTTTATTTGACTGAAACTCTATATTTCAAATTGTGACAATAGAAGTAAAAACTTATTAAGATTCGAAATCAGAGAGTGGTTCAGTAGAGCAAATTAATATATTTAAGCGGCTCTGAGTGTACGTGCGAGATTCATTTATTAATTATTTCAAATTTTAACAATAGAAGGCTTATCTATTGTTAAAATTTTTAATTTACGCGAGCCTAGAAATGCGTACTTACATTTCATTTTTTGAATTTATCAGAACACATTTTGGATATAGAACCTGTCAAATATAATTAATAAATCTCGCACATTTACCCAGTGCGACTTAAGTATATTAATTTGCTCTACTGAATCACTCTCTGATTCTCTATATTTCATTGCAATACTTATTATTAAGAATCAGTATAACATTACCAACAGTTATTTGTACGTCCAACGAAAATTAGTAACAGGACACTTAGTCCAATATTTTTGATCCGTGGAAATTCTCGGGAATTAGTGGAAAAATCAATTTTTTTCTTTACTATATCTTTCTAGTTTTTTTCTTTACCATATTTTTCTAATTTTTTTTTAAGATAATGCCACTTTTATTGTTCTCTACTTTAACGACTTTTAAAACTTTTAAAATATGACATAAGAATATTCTTAATAGATAACATAACAATATAAGTAATTTTTCAATTAAGTCTACTATCGCTATTACGATAGTACGTTTCGGCAAAAGAAAAAAAATGAAAAAAGCTAGATTTTCCTTCAAATTTTCTGGAAAAATAGGAACACTAGTACCCCATTTTTATAGTTATTTTATTCCGTATATTTTAGAAAAAAACTTGGTTCTTTCCTCAATTTTATTTTTCTAAAAAATTAAAAATACTAACCCTAAAAGGAGATGAGAAAAGAAAGAGTATGTAACTTACATAAGTTAACGCTACAAATTCGTAGGCAAATAGCACTTTTGTAGTTGATTCGAACAACAGATCAGTGATTGTCTGCGAAAAAACTGACTACGCAAAATTTTTCCTTGTAATATATGCCAGAGACCACGCGACGTGTGCGATTAAAGCGGATGGCGCGCACGAGATCGATCGCGAGCGAAGATCCTGCGAATCAAGATCGACGTCGGCGGCAACCGTAAGACTGTATTCGCGTTAGTTAAAGAAATCTTAAGTAAGCGAAAAAAATGCGGGACGTCCCCAGCGAGATTTTTGCGCTACGAACTGTTCCGCGTCCGATAAGCGCGCGACGGTTGTCATTACTTACGCAACTCCTGTTGTATTAATAAGATGAATGAGGCACGTATAAATATTATCAATAGTCTTCTGAGACGTGTCAATAACGCGACATCAACTTTTATCGCACGGTCAAGTACGCTTTATGAGTTACATCGGCTAAAGATACAAATAAAATACAGATGAATTAAATGGATGTCATATTAATATAATAACTACTTAATTTAAATCATTCAAAGCATTAACTTGATCGTCGGAATTATTTAAATTTTTACTTATTTAAACATAGGAACTATATCTTTCCATAAAGAGCCTATACTGAGAAAAAAAATTACTTCAAGCAAATATAATAACTTAAAATCCATTTACTTGAATCAAATAAATAATTTATTTAATTTAAACAGATTGCCCTGCTTCCAATTAAATATTTACTTGCGGTTAAGTAAATTATTTCATTAATAAAAATTTACTCACTTTAAGTTACTTAAACGTTATTTAAAGCCAAGTAATATTTTCTTACAACTGTTAAATAATTTTCTTAGATGAAGTAAATACATTTACTTAAAAGTAGGAGCCATTTTTTAAGAAATATTTATTTAAATTTAGTTTTTAAAGTAATTGAATAAAAAAAATATTTATTTATTTTAATAAAACCAATGTACTAGTATTAAATATTGCTAAAATTTCAAATCTATTAAGAATATTCTTATGTAATATTTTAAAATCATTGAGGTAGAGGACAATAAAAGTGACATTAACTTACAAAAAAAGCAAGCATATTGTCACTTATAATAACAAAATATTTATTTTGATTTTCTAAATTTTTCTTTATTTGAAGTTATTAATTTATTAAAAATAAAGGCATATTTGAAATATATATTTACCTGATTAGAGTAAACTAAAAATAAAAACTTTGTTTTTTGAAAAATTCAATTACAAAATCATTTACTTAATTTCAAAGAATATTATCTTAAACTAAAGTCGTGGTGTTTTAATCCGTAATAGTCACACAAAGTTCAAAAGACTCCACGCGTCCTTCTTCAAACTTTAAAGGTAGACAGATCATTCAAAATCGAACAACCTTCTATGAAACTAATTTTTATCTAAAAGTATACTTTCTTGAGAACATACTCCTAAATTTTTGTTGAATTATCTCAAAAATTAAAAATTTTATGAATATTTTTGTAAAAAATGTCAAATTTTGCAATTTTTTTTATTTGAATTGGTTTATTACATTAAATTTATCTGAAGGCACACTATTTTGAGAATACACTCCTAAATTTTTGTTGAATTACCTCAAAATTAAAAATTTTATGAGTATTTTTGTAAAAAAGTCAAATTTTGATGTTTTTTCTATTTGAACTTTTTTCACTATGTTAAATTTAAAAAAATATGAGATGATAATAAAATATTAGATGATAAAGAATAGACTTCAAAGTATGTTCAGTAAAATTTTTGCGACGAAATATCAAAAAGCTGGCAAAAGGCAACTGATTTTGTGCAGGGGAGTTCAGTGGACTCCATGTGACCATTATGTTATTATTTGGAAGTGTGACCATTACGGGTTAAAACCAAGAACATATTTTTTTTTATAATTGTAAATAAATATTTCTTGTAATCAAAGGTATTATTATTTTGGAATTAAAAAATATTTATTTTTATTCTCAGTAAATAAATTATTTACTATCTATATGTGTATGTGTGTGTATGTGTATGTATGTGTATATATATATATATATATATATATATATATATATATATATATAGGGTGTCCCATTTTAAAAAAACTCACCTTGATAATTCTTCAATAAAGCATTTTCAGCAAAAATGTTTTAGACAAAAGTTGTATGGTTTTGACAGGGACATAAGATGGTCATTAATATGACCTTGAATTGCTTTAAGGTCACGTAAAGGTCACCTTCAATTTTTTGAATGGAACTGCCTACTTTTTATTGCATATTCTCATAGCTTATCTCGAGACTTTTCCAAAACAATATAAATTAATGTTTTTTCGTAAAGTATTTTTCGAGTTACAAGACTTGAAAGTTACACATATATATATATATATATATATATATATATATATATATATATATACATACATAATATTTATTTGAACGAAAGAAATTATTAATTTGACATTAGAAAATAATAATTTCAATCTAACAATTATTTCATTCAGTACGTTTAAGAAGTATTTATTTATTCTAATAAAATGTTAGCTAATCACACAGTTTCTGGTGTTTTAAAACCAATATTTTTTTGCCATTAATAAATAAATATTTTAACAAACCATAGAAATCATTTGTTTGAAGCACACAACAAAAATTTACTTTATTCAAATAAATAAATTTGGAGAACAAGTAGCGCGGCGCGATCGACAGATGGCGCAAACGCTTTCTCGAGAGTCAAATGCAGTCTCTATGATTATATAAGGAGTGAAGCGAATTCGAAGTCTCGGAGCCTTTGCGCTCGCGAAAGTCTTTTCTCCCCATCCCATCTGTAAACTCTCAATAATCTAATTTTTACATTTTTAAAAACATTGATATACGTATTAAGTTTGATGCGCAATTATGCTTTAGTACAATTGCGAAATATTCACTATAATTAAGCATTCATTAATTTTCAGTTTATCAATCAAAATAATTTTGCATTGTCGAGTAAATATTTATTTTTTTTTAGTTATTTTTATTAGATTCAAGAAATGCATATTTTGAAACTCGATCTAATACTTTTAAGTAGCGACCTTTCGTCGCGAACAAAATTAGAACTAATAGACGTGAAACGTGACAGATTGATGAAGAGATGATGTCATGTACGTCATTTTGTTATTAAGTGTTTTATTATGAAAATATGACTTGTCTCGTATTTACCAAATTCGTAAAAATGGACCACAAGTAAAGTTTCTTTGACATAAAAGCATATTTTGCATTTCTTTTAATAGCTATCCGTGTGTTTTCCTGTCAATAATCAATTTTAATGCGAATTTGTGAGTGTTGAAAAGAAAAAATTAGATCTTTATATTTATACAGGGTGCCATCCCTGAGCACGCAAAATTCTAGCCCTGTTATTCGTAACTTTTAAACTGTTGCCATTTGAAAATTATTATAGCTTCAACATTTTGGTATTAGAATTTTCGTCTTAAAATTTTCCAAAGAATCCATCATTAAAATATTTATCGTTGGTTTAGGAACATCTTGTATAAATATAAAGATGTAATTTTTTCTTTTCAACACTCATAAATTTGTATTAAAATTGATTAAACTCACAAAATTGAAGCTATTTAGTAAAAATCTCATATTATTCACTAATTTTATATTATAAAAATAAGCATATAGTATATTCATGTTGCACAATTAACATTAAATTATGGATCCAAACCAATGGAACATTTTTTAAATAAAAATATAATCCTTTAATTCCTTTTTTGAATCAGTTCTCTATGATAATTTTTAAGAAAGTTATGATTTTTCAAAAATTACTCTGCGTTTACTATAACTTTGTTCACATATTTGCTAAAATTACATAGTTTTATCGATTTGTTATTGTCATTTCACTTTTTAATCTTATACTAAAAGGTTGAAACTAATTGTAAGAAAAATTACGATTAGAAACCATCGCATTACGGTGTACATACAGTGGTGAACAAAATAGTTATGACACTTTTTTTCAATGGTTTTTGAAATGTAACCTGCTCACCGAGTGATTGAACATAATTTGTTATGTGTGAATCCAAGCAATTACGTCCACCGTTCGATGAGTAAGTCAGTGTTCTAAAATCCATAAAAAAAATGTCACAATTATATTGTCACCCTGTAATAGACTACACTCTTCAATAGAAGCGTAAAATGCGAGTGTCACCACGATGGTTAGTAAAGAACGAAAAATGGCTAGTAAGTATTAAAATAAAAATTTTATTCTTACTTAATTTATTTTAATATTCCCATAAATAAAATAATAAAAAGAAATAAAATGGACGTTAAGTGTTTATATTAGCAGATACCTTATGGATGACCTTTATCTTGATATATGTTATAGAGGTGAGGATACTGAAGAACTTTTCCTTATAAAATAACCGGTCTCGTACAGTTTTCGAAATATACACGAAACTCATTTTTAAAATTTTATTACTTTCCTTATGTGACACCTTGTAGCTTCGCACAGAAAATTATAAACTCATATGGAATAGTACACTATTCATCATATTCAAGGTGTTAAATAATGAAAATAATGAACTTTTAAAAATGAGTTTTATGTAAGTATGAAAATTATACTTGAAAATTATACGAGACTGCCGATTAATTTATAAGGAAAAGTTCTCTCTTTACTTCTATAACATACTATACGTCAAGATCAAGCTTATCGGCGCAGTGTCCTCTAACGTAAATAAATAACAAATAAGCTTTATTCAGCTCATAATAGTATAATTTATACAGTTAAAGTACGTTTTAATATCTTTTCAACAATATGTTGCTAGAATGATATTTAATGACGACATGTAACGTTTCTGAATATGTAGTTTGTAATGTTATATACAACGTTATTGTAGGCAAAGCTTGACGCAAATCTAAAACTTTTAATAACATTAAAATGAGAGTTATATAACATTGCATGTGATGTTGCATTGATATTTTTCTTATGTTACAACATTTAAGTATAATTAATAGAATGATTCTTTTTATTCATTAAAGAAATATTTATTTTAGTATTGTGAAAATAGTTTTCTGAACATTAAATAAAATAAAAATAGAAATATTTTTTGAAACGAAAAAATATTCGGAAATTTTTTTGGGAAATTTTTGGTCGGTTATCCATACAAATGATAACATTTAACTTTCCTTGACTTCTGTCTACCGGAAATAATCCATGAATAGGTACTTTATTAATACGTATGCACTACTAATAAATCACTTTAATATACGTTGTCAAACAGATAAGATATGTAATTGAAGTGTATTTTTTTCTAAATATACATATATAAAGTTGTAATTTTTTATTGACTTTATATATATATATATATATATGGAATAGCGTTGCGCGGAAGTAACTTTTCTACTATTCGTTTAAATAAGTACATAACCAAAGAAATCAATATGACACTATAATTAAATTAAATATAAAGAAATTAGTTACTTTTGATCGTTATTACAAATAAATAATGTAAAATAAATATCAGATAAATATTTGTTTAAATCATTACTTTAAATGAGTTATTAATGTAAAATAAATAAATTAATGTAAAAAAATGTTAAACGGTATTTTTTAAATAATTATTTTAAATGAGTAATTAATCTGAAGTAAATATTAAATTAATATTAAATATATGTTAAATAAACATTTTGAAACATTAATTTTATATAACTTTTAAATGTTCTTATATAATATTTTAAAAGTGTTCTTAAAATATTATTTAATGATATATTTTTTAATGTTTAAAATATATTAATAATATTATTCTAAATATTTTATGTTTTATTTAATATTAAAATAATAAGTATTTCTTGTTTTAATGTTTGTATTATTAATTTGTTTAATTTTTATATAAATAAATAATTTTGTCGAAGTAACAATATGAATAAAACGTTCAATATTCCTTACTTATTAAACATAATATCTTTCGTCTTTTCTTAATTTTTTTCTGCATTTATATTTTTTTCGAATATTAATAAATTAATTTATTTAAACGCTATTTAAAATTCTTATCAAATTTAGTAAGGTAATTATACTTATCTTAAAACGTGACCTTTGCAAGATAAAAACAGTGAAACATATTTTAGATGTACTAACATATTAATTAGGACTTTATTGGTATTATTATCATGTTGATTGAGAAGATATGATTAACAAGTACATACACTCACATATACTTAAAGCCTATTGTAGATAAGGATAATCATTTGGATTTTACTGATGCCTTCTGTTGATTATGCAATTTTATAATATTATATATAGAATTAATACATTATGACGAAAAGAATATTAATTAAGTAATTGCATCATAGAATATCCCACGGAAAGTTGTTGAAATTAATTAACTTTTATTGTGTAACAGAATGAAAAAATACACGTTTGATAGAAGACATTTGACAGTTTTATTTTAGCGTAATATTCTGTACAATATAAATTGTTTACTTAATTTTAATAGATTAATAAAAGAAATTTTGTAGAAGACGCAGCAAAGATTTTGAGTATTTAAACTAGTTTTTTAATGAATTAATTTGGATTTTTGGTAAAACTTTATAAAAGGGGAGCAGCCTCTGATGACCTTGACATATGTTATAGAGGCAAGGGTACTGAACAATTTTTTCTAATAAATTAATCGGCGCTCTCGTAAAGTTTTCGAAATATTTTTGGTGAAAGAAAAAACAGTTTTTCTTAATTATTACAGAAAAACCATTTTTTATTTCACTTAGTATATCTCGAAAACTGTACGAGAGCGCCGATTAATTTATAACGAAAACTTGTTGAGTATCCTCTCCTTGATAACATATATCAAGATCAAGGTCGTCAGAGGCTGCTCCCTTTTTATAAAGTTTTGCCAGATTTTCTTTAAAATAATTAATTCTCTACATAGTTTATTGGTTCTTCTGTCATAGTTATTCAAAAATTACATATATAATTATTTTTATCGGCTATAAGAGGGTCAAAATCGTATTAGAAAAATCGCACTGTACATAAATTTAATCAGTGAATTAAATAGAATTTAAGAAGAAACCCCGTGTAAAATCGATTTTTTTCACATTTTCTGCTTTTTGCTGAATTTGTTAGGAAATTATCTCAATGAAAAAAAACATTAGAAAGTTAGAAACGACATTATATTTTGTTGATTATTGCGTTCAATCTTTTATAAATAAGACATCCCATATAGCACCGATTATTGCAGAAAGCTTTCTGAAAGGTTTCAAAATCATTTCAACCTTTCACATTGGAATCTTCCACGTAAAAATAATTTTTGAAAAGTTTAATTGAATTATCTTTAAAACATTTCACTTTCATTATTGAAATAAAAAGCACGTTGCAAAATTAATTATTCAACAAATTTGTTTATAACAATTATAACAACTTTAATAATTAAAAAAGCGTTATATATATCTTTCTTTAATAATTTTTCCCGTTGAATTGTTTGGCGCAATCAATTTTCCATTATAGTCAAGTTTTAACAATTTGTTTATAACAATCAGTTGCAAAATTGATTTTTGCAACGTGTATTGTACGTCAATAATGTTTTTTCATATTGCGGTACTATTTCTAATTGTTATTTTTTTACTATCTTTACTGGTTTGGTCATGGGCAGGAACAACTTTTAATTATTTATATAATTTATATTAAAAATATTTAAGGTTATGAATAATCAGGGCTAGTGAAAGTGTTCGCGTGATACAAGATGCAAGTTCCTTCCTGTTTATATCAGCTTTACTTCAAATATAATTTTTTACTGCCGACATCCCAATTATACACTTAGCTTAGGAGCTAGCGTATTAGGTTATTGTGAAATCTTAAGTTCTTAAGTTCGAATTCCGTTGATGCGTTTAAAAAAATTTTAAAATAATGCGTAATTTTAATTAGTGAAATAGAATCTTATATGTAAAAGAATAGTAAGATTTTGTTCAAAATCTAATCTAAAAAAAGTTTTTTTTAATGTTTTTTATATCAATGCTGGCTAAAATATCTTTGAAAAATTTCTGAAATATTTTATGTAAGGAATTGAAACATTGCAAAATGTTTTTGCAACATCTCTGAGACAGCTCTGAAAGATTTCAAGTGAAAGAATCGCGGACATTTTGCTATTGCAGAGCTGTCTCAGAGATGTTGCAGAAATATTTTGCAATGATTCTGAGATGTTTCAATTTTTACATGAAATATTTCTGAAATATCTCTGAAAAATTTCGATGCTCTATAGGACGCTCTTTTGCATAGGGCGTGCTTGGACAAATCACGGAATCGAAACAACATATCGGCCACATATCGAACGGACCAAGTCCGCATAATCACCGTGGAATTACCTATTCTGTTAGTTACGCGTCATCTCGTTTTCCTTTACTTAAGAGTTATTAACACGAGTCAGTAATATTTCATATAGCTTATTTACGAGCTATTGTTTTCTCCGTTATAACTTTTCCAATTAATTTAGTTACGAGTTCTTGTTTTCCGAATTATTACGTAAATTTATTTACATTCTTTTCTCTTCGCGTATACTATTAAGTGCTTTTTTTTGTTTGCGGCTTTGCTAAGTGACCATTACACTTTTGGTTTGTTTTATTTTGTCAACGGCTGCATGTTATTCTTTAACTGAATAAATCAATTTACATTTTTTTATCAAACAAATAACCGGGTACGATTATTTCGAGTACTTGACCAAGCGACCAACCGGATTGATCTCGAATTCCCGCACCGTGCGAAACCGCGTACCGTTACAACACTAAGTTATGTATGTAGGCTTGAATTATTGACCATTTTATTTATTTATCTCTTATAATCTTTTCCCCTTTTTTATAACATGGGGAAATCGATCATGGATACCTTCTCCGGGAAGAGGGGGAAGTTATGTCGGACTCCTACCAACTAAAACTCCATGGTGGTGCTAAGTGCATAAAGTATCGTAATTGAACTAGCAAAGACTGAAAGAGTTAAAAGTCCAAAAATTTATTAGTATATATAATATTTTATTTTTGAAATTATCAATAATATCGATAGTTTTAATGTTTTTTTGCACTATCATTTACTATGGATACTTTTTATTATTTTATCAAAAATTGTCGACGTTTAAAACTATCAACGTTTATATTCATAGGCCCTCCTTAAGAAATGAGAATTTCTTGTTTTTGTCTGTCTTTATTTTGCATAGGGTAAAACATAATACATGAGACAAAGACAATAACAAGACTTAAATAATAATTTCTCGTTGCTCAAGGAAGAACTATGAATACGGTCGTTAGTCTTCATGTTGCAATCACTTGTTGCAGCAGCTCACGCCTCTCTTCTTTCTGTTGCTGTGGTCTCTGTCTTTCAACATGCAGTTGTCACTTGTCACTGTATGGCAACAGCTTGGAAAGAGTCTGCTTTGCAGGAGAGTCCATTTGTCGTACCAGGGACCCTGCCCGAAATAAAATTTTGGTCCGGTTACGGTTATGGTCAGAGATAATATGCAATTTTCGGTTTCGGTTTTGGTTTTGTAACTGATAACGATTACGGTCACCGTTTTAATTTCGGTTACGGTTATAGACGTACAATTACCTATTGTAAAATTTAATAACGTACAAAAATAATAATGTATAAAAATAATACAAATATAAATATCATACTATAAAAAATTCCTGTTTATTGTAAACAACACTTGTTTAATATAAAAATGTTTAAAAATCATTGGAGGTTTTGGGTCCTTCAAAATCTCATTCTTTTTGTTTTTATTTTACTTTAACATTCTCAGCAACTTGCAGCGTTATGGGTTATTTTTTTTTCTGGTATTAATGGTAATTTTTCTCTATAAAATAACATAATAATCTTAATCAAATTATCATAATAAAAGCAAAGAAATAAATAAGTAACCCTCTGTAGACACCCTGTGATATCGTTATTTATTGAAAATCTAGAAGTAAATATCTACGGTCTTAAAAGTTCAATTAAAATTGTCTAATTTTTTCGGTCCTCTAAAAGAACCGGAAAAATTGAAACATAAATTTAACTTTAAAAATTTAGTTTTAACATTACAAAAATCTTATTCTTTTGTGTTCATTTTATGTTCACAAATTAAAAGAAAAATTAATTTTTAAAATCAACTGCATATTTATGGAGCGTTAAAAATATTTTGAAATAAAAGATGAAATCTAGATGCCGTGTATCTTTTTCTTTTATTCTTATCTCGTAGAGAGGGAACGTTGCATGTACTTTTTCTCCTTTTTTACCTGATATTCAGTATGATCTTTAATAGCATTTGAAAAAATCTGACCGAAAATCTGACCGAAAATCTGACCGAAAAAACCGGAAAAATATTTTTGGTCAGGTTACGGTTACGGTCGATTAGCCTGCACAATATTTCGGTTTCGGTCTGACAAAAATAACGGTTATGATCTGGTCATCGGTTTCGGATTCGGTTCGGTCAAGGTCCCCTGTCTGTACTTGCATCCTTTTTTGCAGGGAACGACGTTCCATCCCCGAAGAAATCATTGTTATAACAGCATCGGAGATCCTATTTGCATCCTGGACGAATCTCCAAAAATGTTGCACTCTCAGCTCCCGCGCACACTCTCACTCGCGATACGCATACTCGCGAAAGGAAAGAGGAGACTTTTCGTATTAGAACAGTTTTAGTTAAACGTTGATCTTATAATAAGAAGCTTTAACATACATATGACAGAACTTAAGCCCGAGTAATTACAATATTCGTTAGAAAATGCGCTTATTCTTACGTTTAAAAATTTATGTATTGATTTTTCGAGGCTAGTTGTACTAACAACATTAAAAGAGGCACAACAATATTATAGATATTTAATAAATATTTTACTAATATTGTATGCTGTCTGGGGAAAAGATTTATTCAAAACTTCTTTTTTAAAGAAGAATTATATACTAATGCATATGAAGTATTACCTTATCAAATATGGAATGCATAGAGATGTGTGCGAAAACTCTAAGAAGGTTAAAAAAGTTTCATTGATTATATAATATAATATAGATTTAAGACATGATTTGTATATAACAAATTAAATAAAAGATCAGCCAAACAGTCATAACGAGATCTTAATTAGTACTACAATAATATTTCATATGTGATATTTACATAGTTTCCAATTCATTCGAACTACGCACCATTACATCCGGTTTTAAGCGTAGCTCTTAAAAACGAACTAAAACAATATTATCACATAATTAAAATGAAAATCGATTTCAATAATATCTATTTGTTAACTAGCATCTCCAAATTCCCCAACCTGCACATCGAAAAAAATGAAAAATTTGTTTCGAAATTATTACCTCGACCAAAGTTTGATGAATCATCCACTTATTTGCAAAAGGTGTCTTACCCAGTTTGATCAATTGATAATATTTTTCACAAGAAGTAACATTCAAAGAACATTTTGTAAGGATAACGTGTAAAGACTTAATCAAGAGACGTGGCAGCAGCTTGCGCCATGTATATTTTTTTTGTCCTTCCGTTTAAAAGACGCTACCGCATCTCTTGGTATGCGGTAGCGGCTCGCGCCATGTATATTTTTTGTCCTTCCATGTAAAAGACGCTATTGCGTATCATTTACAGGAAGAAACACAATTTTTTACAAATAAATGGTTGTTTTTCTTAAACAAATTAATCCTATATAGAAAAAGGCATGTAAAGAATATATTGAATGTATCGAAGTTATTGATGTCGCTTTTCCGAGATGCTGATTGGTTTTCCCGTTTTGCTTACTTTGTGAGCTCCTATCATTGCAGAGATCGCGTTGATAGTTATACTTAATCGCATTGAGAGTTACACGCATAATAATTGTCAAGAAGTCAAAAGTAATTGCAAATTTATTGTTTCCTGCATCTAAAGATTTTTCTTTTTCTTTTCCCTTAGACGACTATATGATTATTTCAGATAAATTTTATTAAACGTTCTTATATTTATGGTTGTAAAAATTGTCATTATAAAAAATTGATATTTTGTGTTGTACCACATTTTCAGATATCAATTTCGTTTAATATTTATTATAATATTTTTATTAAAATGCTTTTTTGTGTACAAACTTTGTGAGGTTGGATTAGAAAAAGGATAAGAATGAATTAATAATAGAAGGAAAGAAAGAGTAAAAGTTTTGAAATGGGACTAATATAGAAAGGAGAAAGGAATTTAAGAAGGCGGAGAAGATAAAAATTAAAAAATTTTTAAATAAAGGAATAATAGGTGAATATCATGGGTAAATATATCGAATAGGGGAGGCTGCCCCGATGACCTTGACCTTGACATATGTTGTCAAGGTCATAACCCTGAGTAATGAACCCCGACCCGAAACCTCGGGGAGAGTTTCCCATGGGGACAGCGCCGGGGCATCCACCGCCGCTCGGACCTAAACCCGGATCAATTCCGCGCGGCCCGGAGACGGCCCAGCCCGACAGATACGGAGACTCCGAGATCCTGCCGGCCCGTCTACTTCTCCGGGGAACCGACTCCCCTCATGCCAGGACGCGAGCCGCGAGAGCGACACCGTCCCCAGACACAGAGGTCATCGGCCCCCCTCTTCTCAAGAGGCCCTTCGCGCAATGCGTCTTGGGCTCTGCGTTCGCTTTCAGACTGAAAGCGAACGCTTTCGCTGGTGATCTCTTAGACCCTTTTTATTTTTTTTTTTTATAACGGAGAGGAAATGCGTTACCGCATACCCCAGGCCCCGGGGGTGGCCTGGTAGTTATGTGGGGCTCTTCCCCGCCGACGACGTGTCGGTGGGGACATACCCACTAAAACCTCCGAGTCTGCCCTGGTCCGTGACTGGGGGCCTCCGGGAACGCGTTCAGCATACTTCCGGAGCCCCCCGGACCCGGTCGGCCTGAGCCGACTCGGCGCGCCAGGTATTTCCAGAGGTGGAAGCACCTGGCCGGGCTTGAGGACCTAGTCTGCCCTAGGTCGGGGGAGGGGGACACCATCCCCCCCCGCCTCTTCCCCTGGTGTTTCGGGGGTAAAGCCCGGGGTATCCGGCCCCCGCCGTAACCCCGGGCCTCTTCGCGCCGCGTTGACGGCAGCGCGGTCCTCCCTACTACCCTGGGGGGGGGGGAGAGAAGATCCTTTTCTCTCCCCCCAACCCGGCGAGGCAGTGGGGGGAAGCGACTCCGCGTTATACCGCAGGGTCGCCCCCCCCCAGACCGTCAGGTCGGATCTGCCTCGCCGGGCTTACCACCGATGTGAGGGGCCCTCCTCCCACGGCTGCGCGTCCAGAAGGCGGGGCGGCAGCCGCTGGGGAGGAGGGTCGCCCCCTCTCTGTGTTAGCGCCGTCGCTCTCCTCCTCCTCCCCAATTGTGGGGAAGGAGGGGGCGACGGCAACTGATCGCCCGCATCCCCGCCGCCTTTTGGCAGACGGGCCGCTGCGGCCCGGTGGGCGGGAGGCGGACCTCATTCTTCTTCGGGGCGGCCGGGGAGGGGGAGCCAAGGTGGGTCATGGCCCCCGTCCCGGCCGCCCCTGTCGTCGTTGTTGTCGCAGGGGGGCATGCGTTCCCCCGGCCTCCTCTCCCTAATGGTTTCGGCCTCCACCTTCTGCCGCATTACTTGCTCGCAGAAAGAGAAGACCGCGACCCAAGCGCTCTCCCTACGGACCATCTGGCTGATGATGGCCCGCAGGGAGAGGTCGTCTCCAATTTCTCTTCTCAGGACTCCGCGCAGCTCCTCCCACACTGGACAGCGTGTGCTACGCGGAGTCCTGGTTGGCCTCATAGTGGTGGCACTGCGGCGTTGGTTCCTTCCTTATCCTGCACAGGTACTCACCGAAGCAGCCATGCCCGGTGAGCACCTGTGTCGTCCGGTAGGACAAGCCGCCCCAAGGGCGGCCCACCCATTCGTCCAAGTGGGGTAGAACGGCCTCCAAGATCCGGGATCCTGCCGCCGGCGGGTCATTGGCGAGACTCTCTCGCCAAGAACTCATGGCCCGCCGGCGAGCCCTCTCTCGCAATAGCGCGGCGACCCTGGGGGTAACCACACCCCCTGCAGGCGGACGGCCTTCGCCCTGGCATATGACCATGCCAGGGCGTCGGCCGTAAATTCCCCCGGGGGGAGCCCCGCCAGTACTAAGGTCGCCGCGCTGGGGGCAGTGCGATAGGCGCGCACGATTCTCCGCGCCAGCCGCCGCTGCACAGCGTGCAGCACATCCCTTATGCGGCGGCTGGCCAACGCCTCGCGAAACCAGACCGGAGCCCCGTACAGGGCCCCGGCCATGGCCGCGTAGGCTTATGCGCGCCTCGCACCTACTTCCGGACCTCGGAGGTTGGGCATCAATCCCAGGAGGGCTTCCGTCATTTTGCCCAATTGCTGGGCCAATTTGTCGAAGTGCTCGACAAAGGCCCATCGACCGTCCAATTGCAACCCCAGGTATTTGAGGGTTGCCCCCACTCGGATTTGGGTGTCGTCCACCCAGACGAAGGCCTCGGGCGGTACCCCGGACAAGCCATCGTGCAAGAAGATGGCTTCCGTCTTCTCCGGGGCTACCCGCAGGCCCAGGCTCTTTATGGAGCCGACGACGCAGGCCACGGCCCAGTTGCCCATTGCAACTGCTTTTCCCCAGGAGGCTCCCCTAGCTACCTCGAACGTGTTGTCCGCGTAACCAACGACATGGCAGCCAGGGGGGAGGGCCACACGGAGCACTTTGTCGTATGCGGCGTTCCATAGCAGGGGGCCCAGCACGGACCCCTGCGGAACACCGCACGACATGTCCCTCCGCCGCTGGAGTCCGGTTTTATCCCGGAACTCCAGCACCCTGTCCCGCAAGTAGTCCCGAATGATAGCGACGAGGTAGGTTGGCAGGCGAAAGTGTTCGCTAAGCGCCGCCACAACCTCGCCCCATGGGATGCTATTGAAGGCATTGGCGATATCCAAGGATATCGCCAACGCCACCTCCCCGTCCCCCGTGATGGATTCCGAGAGGGACCGGTCTTATAGAATCGACAGTCGATCTCGCCTCTCGGAACCCGTATTGTGCGGGGGACAATTCGGGAACGTACCGGAATATATGCCGGATAATGCGGTTGGCAATGATTCGCTCAAAGATCTTGCCCGCATCATCCAGCATACAAAGGGGTTTGTATGTGGAGGGACTCTCCGCTGGCTAGCCCGCCTTTTTGAGGAGGACAAGCCGGGCCTTCTTTCACCTCCTGGGGAAAGTTCCTTCACGGAGGCACTTCGTGTACGTGACACAAAGTGCCTCCCCGATAATCGAAGACGCCTGGGCCCAGACTTTGCTGTATATTCCGTCCGGCCCAGGCGCCTTCGCCTTCCGTCCTGTTATGCGGGCGAAGGCCGCGACCATTTCATGCCTGGACACCTCCAGTTCCCCGGTCCAACCTGGGGGAGGGCCTTCTCCGGAATGTCCCTCCCCCTGGTGGGGAACAATGCGTCCACCACCGCTCCGAGGAACTGGGGGTCCAACGCATCCGAGACTGGAGGCGCCCATGGGCGGAGCCTTTTCGTCACTATCTTGTAAGGTCTCCCCCATGGGTCGCGGTCCAGTTCGGAGAGGAGTTCCTCCCAGGCCGCGGCCTTCGCCCGCGCTATGGCGGTCCTCAAGGCCTTCCTGGTTTCCCTGAGGACCGCCTCGGCGTTACTCATCGCGTCCTCCATGCCCCGCCGCTTGGCGCGTGTGCGCGCCCGCCTGGCGGCCAAGGTAGCCCGCCTTAGCTCGGCGAGCTCCGCGGTCAGCTCCTCCCTCCGGCCAAGTGGTGGCGAGGTGGCTGTCCTCGAGGGCTTCGGAGTCGAGTTTCCTCAGGACCCATCGTTTTCCAGCTCGTGTGCGGCGGCGTTGCTCGCGCACCTCCGCGGGGGGGGGCAGACCAGCTCCATGGAGATGAGCCTGTGATCTGACAGCTCACCCAAGGAGCCGATCTCCACTGTCGTCCAACCTTTGACCCTGTTAAGGGCCCCGGGGGAGGCCCATGTCACATCGGCAATGGACTCTCCCCCGGCCCCCACGTAGGTGCTGACCCGGCCTCGGTTCAAAAGTACCAGGCCGAGCCCCGCCGCAAAGTCCCGGGCCAGGCGGCCTCTGGAGTCGGTGCGGGAGCAGACCCAATCCACAGCGTGTGCATTGAGGTCTCCCCCCACAACGACTGGCCTGGGAGAGCGACTGAGGATTTCGCTCTCCATGCCATCCAGAGCCTCCTCGAAATCCCCCCTGCTCATGCTAGGGGGGAAGTAACAGCCCAGGACATCGATGGGTCCGTACTCAACCATTACGAAGCCCTCACCGGCCGATACTGGGAGCATCGGCGGATTGCCATCAACATGTTGGCTGACCATCGCCACCCTCCCCGAAGGGTCCCCAATCCAGTTGGGGTTGCCCTCGGGGATCCTGTACGGATCAGCGACGATGGCCAGCCCGCCACCCACCTCCGCCAGGCACTGCACAAGCATGTCTTGTGCAGCCTTGGCGTGGTTGAGGTTGGCCTGGAGGAGTCTACGAGGCATTTCTTGGTTGCTCTCGAGGCTCTTCTACCTCCTGCTTCTCAACGCAGTTTTCCGCGGTCTCTGTTGTTACTCTCCTGTCCCTTTGCGGGAGAGGAGGTTCTACCTCTGCCTCCGTTGTGGGGGCCTCATTCTGGGGAAGGGTCGACGTTGTTGTCGGCCCTCCCTCTTTACGGCCTTCGGTGCTCAGGGGTGCTTTTTGCCCTTTATTGGCCAGGCACCCCTTTGCGCCAATACGATGTTCGGCGGGCTTGCCCGCGTCTTTGCATACCGGGCAGCCCGCTTCTCCTTGCAGGCATTGGCCAAATGGCCAATACCGCCGCACTTGTAGCAGCAGCCGGATCTATCGATCCGGCTGCTGCATTTTGCCTGGACGTGTCCCAGGGCTAGCTACTTATGGCACTGCAGGCCCCGAGAGGGGAGCAGTACCGCGCGGCAGCTCGACCATCCTACCCGGATTCGGGGGGCGGCCAGAGCTGTCTTGCCAACCCTAACGGGGCATCGCACTCAACATGTGCCCAGCCCATTGGGAGCCTCACGAATGTCCCCCACTTTAATGTCGTGGGGAGAACATCCGCCCATGGCTCCCAGGACTTTGGCCACTTCGATAGAGGTGACCGAGTCGTCCAGGCCTGTCAGTCGTAGCTCGACCGTATTAGACGGTCGAGCTACTTTAACATCATCTCGGTTGCCGAGTGCAGCCCTAATACTCTCGGCCAGGGCATCGGCCTTGGTGCCGTTTTTGGTGCCCCTGACCTCGAATATCAGGGCTCCGGTTACTGCTCAGCGTGGGCGCAGGTCTTCAATCCCGAGGGTAGAGAGATCCACTTTCTCCCTCGCGGTCTTAAGGACCTGCGCGTAGGCTGTTGGGTCGGCACATGTCACCGTGACGGCCGCCTTTGTCGGCGACCTGATTTTGATGGCTGTCTTGGCCGACCCTTGGGCATTGTTTTTATTACTCGGGGGTGACCCTCTGGGTCCCCCCTGGCCCCCTCCACTCCCGCCCCTTTTCTTCTTCTTCTTCGATGAAGAAGTTTGTTGAGGGGGGTTTTTCGGGGGTGGGATTGGGAGGACCCTTATCGGCCTCTTCGCCGGGGGAGCCGTCTTCGCCGCCTCCTCGGCGGCTTTGGCGGCCCTTCTTTTGGTCTTTTTCGAGACCACCTCCGTCCATAACTGTAATATGGAGGGGGAGGTGGTCTCCTTCCCTGGAGCGGGTTTTGCAGTCGTAACGGCTGCTTTGCCCGCTCCGCTTTGGGGGGTAGCCCGGGATTGGGTGGCAGTATTGCCTTGCCCCCAGTCGGGGGTGCCCTAGGCTTCTCCGCAGCCTTATTGGCAGGGAGCAGCCCCATCTCTTGGAGGACGGCCGAGAGGACCCTATTGAGGACCTCCCGGAGGCCGTCCTCTGTTATTCTTTTTTTCTTCCTTCTCTCTTCCCCCCCGCCCAGGCGGCACGGCCCTCTCCAGAGGGCGTGAGGGAGGCGGAAGGGAAGGGAAGGAAGACAGAGGGAGAGGAGCCACCCTAATGTCCGCCGCCTTAGATAGCGGGTTTATCTGCTTCCTGACTCCCCTTAGCGGCGGACAGAAGTAGGGCTCCTTGAGCGTCTCCATAGATATTACCTCCGGCTTTGCTCTGCGCCGGGTGGTTTGGGCTCCGCTGGGTTGGAGCGCTCCGACGGGGGGTCCCTCTGTCGCCGTATCCGTGTCTTCAGACGTCGGGTACGGCTGATGGGGAGTTTTCCTCGTCAGAGCGTCCATGACTTCTGCGTCGAGGTCCAGGTCCGTCTGGACCTCGACGTCAGTTTGACCTTCCACGTGTGTGCGCGTAGGGGGGCTTTGCTCGAGAAGCGCCACTCGAACACGGAGCTGTCCAATCTCCGCTTCGAGTTTGCGCTTCTCGGCCTTCCATTTGGCTCTGGCTTTAGCCAGAGCCGCGCTTTCCTCTCGGCGCTGTCGCGCCTCATCGTCCTCCCCATTTCTGTTCATGATGGCCGTCAGACCGGCCGTCAAGTCGGTGTAGGCCCGCCAAAGGTCCTTGCGGATTGGGCCCTGTATGTTGTGGGACCTCTCCACCGACTTGGCCATCATGCCCAGGCTTTCTGTCATGACCACTGCGACAGCGGCCATGGGTTGCGCCTCGAGTTCCTCGGCGCGCTCAAGGGCATCATTTTTTGCCCTTGCAGTGCGCTCAGAGGAAGGCTGAACCTCGGGGTTGAGGATGGCCTTATGGTCCTTCCTTAGCTTTTTGGCTTTCTCTTTTTCCGTTTTTTGGGCTAGGGCCTGCGCAGTCAATTGCCCCTCGTGAGAGGGGTTTTTGGTAGGCCTGTCACGTCCCTTTTTTAGGGGTCCTTCATCGGACTCCGACGAAGAGGAAGTGATGAAGTACCTCGTAGTCGGAGTCTTGTTGTGGGCCCTTTCTTTCCCCGCCCCACCGATTCCCTGTCGGTATCTATGTCCATATCTACAGACACCGAGGGGAGGGATGGGGAAGGAGGCAGAGAGCCTTTCTTCGATTCCGGGCCAAGTGGCCCGCGAGCACTACCCGACTCGAGGCCGGTAACATCCGGCCCGCAGTTACTGGGTTTTATCCCTTTACTACAGGCCGGGCCCGGCCTTGAGCCAGCAGAGCTCGCCTTTCCACCCTTGGGCAGAAAGTCCTCAAGTGTGATTTGCAGCTTCCGTAACTCCTTCTTCTTACGACTCCCCTGGTAGCCGGACGGGCTGAAAAGCTTCAGTAGAAGGTCCTCTTACTTATCTCGAGGCGTTTCTCCCTTCAGCGGGTGAGACGTCCTGGCTCAACAACAAGTCGGGAGAAGACGAAGATTTCGCCCCTCCCAACCCTCTACCCAAGCGTGCGCCCGAGGACGCTACGCTTTTTCCCTCCTTTTTAATATTATTGGATGTGCTCATTTCGATTGAATCTCACTCCCCGTGACGGCTGCACCGAACGGCGTATCTCCCACTCCGCCCCAATACATGTATTGAGGAGGAGTGCCCCGGGTATTCCCGGGGGGTCGGCTTATGGCGCGGGCACCGGGAATGTGACATCCGGTACACTGGCCTCCAACCCCTTACACACCCATACGGAGGAGCCATCAAGGGCTCGCCCCGTATGAGCTTTCAGGGGTCCCCCGCCTCTGACAGCGGGGGCACCGTCACGGGTGGCGCCACCCGGGGGGCCACTCGGACGGGTCGGGCAACGGAAGCGACGCCCCTTCCGCACCCTAACCGCCGTGGCGACCAGCACGTCTACCCAGGGGGGTGACAACTCCCCTGGGGGGACAAAACTCCGGCCTGGCACCCGCTTCGGAATGGACGCCGTCGCGGAATGCCAGGCCAGCCAACACCGCCCCGGGTCCCGCCTCGGAATATTTCCGAGCGGCCCCAGGATCAGTCCAGCCCGTGACCTCAGGGAGGGTTTCCCACGAGGAACGCGCTGAACCGTCCTCCACCGCTCCTACCCTGCCCCGGAATTAGTACGGACGGCCCGAGCCCGCTGGGTCCGTTAAACCGGGGTCCCAGCGGCCCGTCGCGTCCGAGGCGAGGAGCTCCGTTCCGCTACGAATCCCTTCACAGAAACCCCTCGCCGCAGTCCGCGCGCGCCCTCGGCCCTGCCTCGGAAAAGTCCGAGCGGCCCAAGGGCCGTCCCAACCCGATGCATCGGGAAGGGTTTCCCACGATGCACGCGCCGGGACAACCCCGCCGCTCCGACCCTGCCCTGGAATACGTCCAGGCGGCCCGGAGACGGCCCAGCTCGGCGGGTTCGGTGACTCCGAGGTCCCGCCGGCCCGTCCTACCCTTTGAGGAGCCAGCTTTCCCCGTGCCAGGACGCGAGCCGTGATAACGACACCGTCCCCAGACACGGGAATTGCCAGCCCCTCCGCCTCTCGTACCCGCCGCGTCAACAGCGCCTTGGGCAGCGCAGCTGCCTTCCAATGGAAGGCAGATGCCTTCCCGGTGACCTCTTAGACCCTCCATCTCTCCTCGCCCGAAGGCGACTCGAGGAAGAGGGCAGCCCCCTCACCACGTCAAGGTGGGTCACCATCGAGGGGGATCTCTTAGACCCTCTCCACAAGGAAGAGGAAGCCCCCTCACCATGACAAGGTGGATCTCACCATCGAGGAGGTGCATGTGCGCGCTTCACCCTTTTTTATATATTTTTTTTTATAGTTGGGAAACGCCTTTATGGGTCCCCGGTCTTGTGGGGACAGGAACGCCGGGTATGTGAGACTCGTCGACCTGACTAGCTCACATACTCACTAAAACCCAACTTTTTCCGGCGTCTGGGCTCGGGACAGATCACGGGATCAAACTAAGCATGCACTGCGATCCGTCCTAGCCCAAACGGGTCCCCACCCGAGAGCAGGAACCCCCCTCCGGAGTTAGCGGCCAGAGCTCGACCGAAGTCGAGCCCCAGCTGCCCGAACCGGGATGCCGGGTGTGCGTCGGACCCCCCTGGAAGAGAGCCCTAGGTACGCACTCCCGTATCTCAAGCCCCGAGACGGGTCAGCCGGGCAACTACCCCGCCGCTGATTCCGCCCGAGGCGTACCTCCTCAACAGTGGAGAGGGTAGAGCTCTCTGTCCGGTCTAGCCGGCGTTGTGAGAGTCTCCCCTCCTCACTGTTTCCTCCCGGCTATCTCTCGTTCCCCTTTCGAGAAGGGGGGGAGGAAGGAGATTCAGCCGCGCCAGCGAAGCTTTCCCGGTGACGATGACACATCGGCGATCTCCTATTATAGGCTGGGATAGGGCGACGGGTTCATCCATCCCTGCCTAGTTCTTCCCGCAGGGAGGAGAGGGAGGAGGACCTACTGATGTTGTTGCAGGTATACCCCCCTCCTCCGTCTCCGCCCTCTTCGCCGTCTTCCAGCGGGCGCGTTTAGGTCGTCCTCACGCGCCCGCTCTGCTGCCTCCTTCTGCAGCATCACAGCCCCGCAGAAGGAGACGAACGCGTTCCATTTCTCCGGGCTCTCCAGTACCTTTCCCACTACCATGGGTAGGGAGAGGTCGTCTCCCACCACTGCCACGAGGACACGGCGCTCGTCAGCCCACGCAGGGCATTTTTCAAGAGTGTGTTGCGCCGTGTCCCTCGGCTCCGGACAGTGGTGACACCTTGTGGTGGCCTCCCGTCCAGTCCTCTCGTGCAGGTGCTCCCCGAAGCAGCCATGCCCGGTGAGCACCTGCGTCATGTGGAACGAAAGGCCCCCGTGACCCCCCCTCCCCCCACCCACTGCTCAAGTATAGGCCCGATGGCCGTTGAGACCGTTGTTGAAACTCTGAGTCCGACCCTGGCGTGAGGGAGCCTCTCCTGCCAGTGCCGGAACTCCTCCCGTTTAACGCGGGTTCTTTTCTCCAGAAACGGCTCGTCCGCCGCCGGCCCGATCCCGCGGGGCATGCTCCTCCCTCCAGTTGTAAAGCTCTTCGAAGGAGCACGCCACATACGCACACGGGACCGAGCCCGCGAGCACACAAGCCGCCTCCCGCGGCACGGTGCAGTACGCTCTCGCAACCCTGATGGCCATCCTGCGCTGCGCTCCGTGGAGCAAGTCCATGTTTCTAGCGGAGGCCACCAGGGGGCCGCACCACACCGGCGCCCCGTACAGGGCAATGGAGCGCACCACCCCCATATAGAGGCGGCGCGCTCCCTCGCCAGGACCGCCAAGGTTGGGCATGATGCGGCTCAAGCTCTGCACTGCTTGGCCCAACCTGGCAGCCATCCACTCCCAGTGAGGCACAAAAGACCAGTGCGAGTTGAGGATAAGCCCCAGATATTTCATCTGGGGCCTCACCTCGACCCGCGTGTCGTCCACGGTGAGATGTGTCCATCCGGGGCCCCTCTCTCGGGGATCCCCCATCCACATCACCTCGGTTTTGTGGAGGGCCATCTTAAGTCCGTGCTGGCGGATCCTCCTCAGGACCGGTGCCAGCCCTGTCGCAACTCTGCGTCTCGCCTCCTACCAGTCGCTCCCCTGGATAGCCATCAGGGTGTCGTCGACGTAACACACCAACGACACCCCGGCGGGGGGGGGTGCAGTCTTAGAACGTGGCCGTAGCCAACGTTCCACAGGAGGGGTCCCAGCACAGAGCCTTGCGGGACCCCCCTGCTGACCGCTCTCCGCATGCACCCCCCGTCCCGGTCACCGCACACTATGGCACGACCACCGAGGTAGGCCCCGACTACCTCCTGCAGATAGGGAGGAATCTCTTTTTTGCGGAGACCCTCCTTTATCTTTTCCCAGGGCAGGGTATTAAATGCATTGGCAATATCAAGGCTTATCGCTAATGCCATCCCGCCCCTGGAGACTGCCCTGTCGACCAGGGATCTCAACCGCCGGATAGCTCCGACGGTTGATCTTCCCAGCCTAAAGCCAAATTGGCAGTGCTCCATATCGGGGCCCACCGTCGACATGTGCGACATGAGGCGAGACGCAATAAACCTTTCCAGTATTTTGGCCACCTCGGGTATGAGGCAGATTGGCCTCTTAGACGAGGGGTCGTCCTCCGGCCGTCCGGCCTTCGGGATCAGCACCAACCCTGCCTCTTTCCATGAGGCAGGAAATTGACCCATTTGGAGGCACCCGTCGAAAAGGCGCCTCAATCTGTCACCAAAGACGCGCAGGGCAATGGACCACACCTTTGCCGGTATACCATCGGGACCCGGGGCGGTGTTCTTCCTAAGCATTTTGTCCACCGCCCATTTAAGCTCCCCCTCGATGACTCTGAACTCCTCCGTCCAGGCCGCCCTTTGCCTGATCGCCTCCGGGTCATCCCGAGGCCGGGTTTCCTCCTCCGGATCCGTTAGGAAGAGAGCGTCGACCACTTCTCTTAAGAACCATGGATCAAGGATCTCCGTCAGCGGGGGGCCCGCACGCCGGAGTTTGTTCCGGACAATGCGGTATGGACGCCCCCATGGATCCCTGTCCAGGGTCCCCAATAGTTCCTTCCAGGCGTTGGTCTTTGCCTTGGCGATGGCCGCCTGAAGGGTCTTTTTCACCTTTCTGTAAGAGTTGTTCAGACTGGCTTCCTTGTCGCGGTCGATCATCCCTCTTCTCCGGCGGTACCTGGTGTACTGGCGACGCACGGAGTTGCAGCCCTTCCTTAGAGCTGCAATCTCCAGTATCCACCAGTACGTCGCCTTCTTTTGGGGACCTTTCCCCCGGCGCCGAGGCATGGAGGCGTCGCAGATCTGCGTAAGTGCTACGCAAAACCACTCTGCCTCCCCCTCGACGTCCATGTTCTCCTCTTCGGGGTGCGCGCTTAACCTAACCTAACCTAACCCATAATTTCAAATCTAATATTACAAATTTTGATAAAAAATAGGGGTTAGGTTAGAAAAAATACGGTGAGGGGGTGCAGGGGAAGGGCCAGAGTCCCTCTCCTGCCCACACGTTCTCTGTACCATATTTTTATGTGTATATGTGAGTATATGTGTAGTTATCGCTTTTAATTTTTATAAACTTTTTATGATTATAACTTTTTAACGAAGGGCGAGCGACGGCTAACACTTGTTGGACGTTACGCGGGGTCATGACCTTGACAACATATGTCAAGGTCAAGGTCATCGGGGCAGTCTCCCTTATTCAATATATTTACCATATCATGTAATATTTTGATATTTTTGTGTTATAAAAATAAAAATTTCTTTGATAGAATATTATCTATTTTATTAAAGATTTGTAAAAATGCGTAGAAAAAGAAGGTAAAGAAAAGAAGAGGAATAGAATATAAAAAGGAAGAAAGGAAGAAGAAAGAATCGAAGGAATGTAGAAAGGAAATAAAATTGAAAGGAGAAAGGAATTGAAGGTGTTGGAGAACGTAAAGGTTTGTTAATAGAATAAAAAGTAAGGATACAAAGAAGGATCAGTTTGAAGGTTTCTTTTTTAATAATGGGCTAATATTACATGACATTTTGATATTTTGTGTCGTATTTTGTGTCATAAAAATAAAAATTTCTCTAATAGAATTTTATCTTTTTTAGTAAATATTTTTTAAAATGTGAAATAAAGATAAAGAAAAAAGAGGAATTTAATATAAAAAAGAAGGAAGGAAGGAAGGAGAAAGGCTCGAAGAATTTTAGAGTGGAAATAAAATTGAAAGGAGAAACGAATTGAAGGTGTTAGAGAAAGTTAAGAAGGTTAAAAGGTTAAAAAGTTTAAAGGTTTTTTAAGGTTTTTTTTATTATTATTTTTAAAGGTTTTTTTATTTTTTTAATACCATGTATCACTTTTTAATAATATGACGTATTTGAACCAAATAAATTGATAGCGAAAGAAAAAATATTAGATTGATAATACATGTAAATTAAAATGATCCTTAAATAAACTAATGTATCAGATAGACTAATCTATTAAAATTATACTCAGAATTTGTCTGTGACATTTTGTAAAGAGTGACCTATAACATCGTGATAAGATTTGCGATGAATACCTAAGATACCCAGAAAATGTCTACACAATTAAATCAGGCATAATAGACACCCAAGTAAATGAATGATATAAAAATAAAAACTGCAATAAAGATTACATTGATTACAAATAAAATGAAGATAATAATATGTAAGGTATGATATACCTTACGTGGAACATCCCCACCCCATATAAACACGCATTATATGGGGTGGGGATGTTCCGCGGCCACAGCGCCGTTCCGTTAGGAGATTGATTCTAACGCCATTGAGGAGCACGCCGCGAGTGAGTGACGCGAGTAATATTGATATGTGCCCGTGACGATTGTTCTCACGGTGATCGAGTATAGTTAATCCGCGTTTCATAGTGCAATTTCTTTGTAATTAAAACCATTCATTTTGGTAAGATTATTCCGGGGTCATTGGAACCCTGAGACGAGCCCTTACCTGTTGAATAACGACATCTTTTTCTTCGGCTTCTCCAGGTGAGGACTCAACCACGTGTTCATTATAGTATTGGAATTATTAATGTTTAATTGTTGATTCGGACATATTTGTATCTTCTCATAAAATATATTACTCCAGAATTTTGGAAGAAACACCGAAGTTGCACGTTATTCTACAGTGATTGAATCACACCCTTACAATATATCTGTGTAATCTGAAGATTATTCCGTTGCATATAATTAAACAAATGTAAATCAACTTCAATTTCTTTTTGCATTGACATTGTGTGTTACGTAGCTCGTATTTGGAGTTATTATTCTCATATAATATTCTCAAATTAATTATTTAATTTAAATTATTTATTATTTATTTATTATTATTTATTTTTTAATGATTAATGATTAATTATTAATTATTTATTGATTTTAATTATTTATGTTAGACGTTACCGCCAGTACTTCCTTAAATCTTGTATAAAGCCAAAATAATATTACAGTCGGTAATTTCTTTCGTAGAGTACAAATCTGGTTGAACTATTATGATTCACTTTGTTGCTGCAAAATTACAATTTTTTTTATTCAGTTATTTTCTCCATGGGTAATAAAACTTGGACGGTAACATTAAAATTGCAGTTTTTAATAAAATTTGAGTATTATTGAATTTTAAATATATCTACATTTTGGTCTTTAATACTATTTTGTTGGGTAATATATTTTTGTCATTTTTTTATAATAGAAATACAATGTTATTTTGTTGGGTAATAATATATTTTTGTCATTTTTTATAATAGAAATACAATGTACCACATTTTAATAATTATGTATTTAAACCAAATGAATTGCAAGCGAAAGAGAAAATATTAGATTGATGTAAATTAAAATGATCCTTAAATAAACTAATGTATTAGATAGACTAATCTATTAGAATTATACTCAGAATTTGTCTGTGACATTTTGTAAAGAATGACCTATAACATCGTAATAAAATTTGCGATGAATACCTAAAATACTCAGAAAATGTCTACACAATTAAATCAGCCATAATAGACATCCAAGTAAATAAATGATATAAGAATAAAAACTGCAATAAAGATTACATTGATTACAAATAAAGATAATAATATATCTGTGAAATGTGAATATTGTTCCGTTGCACATAATTAAATGTAAACCAAGTTCATTTCTTTTTGCGTTGATATTATGTAAACATGATATCACATTAGTAACTTATTTATAATATTGCAGTTGGTAATTTTTTTCGTAGAGTAAAAATCTGGTTTATTTATTACGATTCACTCTATTGCTGCAAAATTACAATTCTTTTCATTCAGTTATTTTCTTCATGGATAATAAAACTTGAACAGTAACATATTAAAAGAAAAACTGTTTTTAATTTATATACATTTCTATTTAGAGATTTTTTGTGGTATCTGAAATAAAATTGGTTAAACTTAATGATGTAATGCTGCATAAAGTTTTAAGAATCTTATATAAGATTTTCATTTTAACATTACAATATTACAAAAATAAAATATTATAATAACGGTAAAATATCAGTTTTGTATTTTATTTATTATTTAATTCGGGAGACGGGGCTATTCGAAAAATGGAAATATCTTTTTATGGGTACATATTAAAACTTTACTTTAAATATTGTAAACGCGTCCTAATATAATGATGCTGCTAACAAAGTTTTATTGGAAACGGCGTCATAATGAAGTTGTAGTAGTGAAAAATGTGTTTTGCGACAGTCGAAGTAATTTCTGATAGTCAGTATTTCTTCGAAACTTAAGTAAGATAAATAAAATTTGTTTTGAAAATTTTGAATGTATTGTGTCCAGTTGAATGTATTTGAAATATTTCGTGTTTACTTTTTGCTGTGTGATGTCTATTTTTGTAGATCATACGTAATAATGCGCACAATTTATAAATTGTTTAATAATAATAAAATTTTTATTTTTACTTCTTGTGATGTACTTTCATCATGTTTTCTTTTAGGTGTTTGGACTCCTTTTAATAATAAAGATAATGACATCCGTCCGCTTAATTTTTGTATATCATTTATATTATTAACTATTAAATAAACTGGATCCGCTGTTAAATTATGGATAATTAATACATGATTCTTTAAGTAATTTATAAATATTAATACATGTTACCTGTTTTCTGCATGGTGCCTATTACTTTTATTTTGTCGCATTTGTTTATGTTTAATGTTAAAAAATTTTCTTGATGAAAATTTACTATGTGGGTCACTATTTTATACATACCGTCTGTTAAAGATCCACACCCAATTACTTTGTTTAATTTATTATCATGTACTTGCACAAAAATAGTTTTTATATAGGCTTCCAATACTATAAAATATATAAATATTATATATCAACATTAAAATTATTTATTATTAATTATTCCCTGTATATAATTATATAAATATTAAATTAAATATTATATAACTTTGTTAATTTTAGAAAAAGAAATAATATAATATGTTAAACTACAGTATTGGTTTTGTTCAGATATTGATGTAATGTATAATTAGTATTTACCATTATTTATTTAAAATTATCTATATAATTATCTAAACAAAGAAATAACTTTACTTTATCTTTATCTAGATTATTATGACAAGAGAATTTTTCAAAGTGATAAAAACAGGGTGATAAGAACACATTTCGAAATTCATTATCAATATTAATAATCTGTAATATATGTATAACGTGAACTATAGATTTTTAGTATAGGCAATGTATATTGGAATGCAACCAGATTGTACAGACCAGTAAGATTAAATATTAAAATTTATTTCAAAAATTGTAAGTTCGAAAATTTTTACAAGAAACTTTGTCAATCGTTATATAATGTAAGTTGTATCCCAGATAGCCAAATAATTGCAAGTTATTGTCAACTTGCCACAAATATTCTCATAGTTGCAGCAAAGCAACACAAGGGGGTATTCTTTTATCAGTACGTTCTTGTCAGCAACAGTTTCTAAAATATAATATTGGCAAGTTCCCAACAACTTATCGGCATTTTAATTATCACAGGTTATAAATGGGAATTGTTGTTCACATGTTGTTGCCATCTTGCTCACAGATTATTATAAACAGTCTTCAAAATATAATAATGACAAATTCTAATCAATTTATTGGCAACATACTTATCACAGATTGACTTCAATAATTGTTCTACACTTACTTGACAATAAAACTCAGCATATTGATACTGAATTGACTAAAATATGTTTGTTGCATTAAATAAAAGACAACATAGTAACAACTAACAAGCAATTTAATCTATGCAATGATTTGTTTTAGATTGAGTTATCACGTCTTGTTATCAAGGATATTTCTTCTAATTTTATTTTTAATTTTTATTTGTATATTGATTTTCAAGAGGCATTCTTTTGTCAGATTAAATTATTTAAAAGACTTTTAAGAAATAAAGATTTAAACATGAAAATATGATATTAATTAAAAATGATCTAAAACATAATTATATCCTTTATTTAAATAAATTAAAATTAAATCACTTTTATTTTATCTAAGATGTATTTATATGTAATTTATTTTATTTTTATCTATATAATTTTAAATTATTTAAACGCAACACTACAGATAATAAATAAAAACTTACTGATGCGATCAGTAGCATTGGCAATATCAATTATTTTTGTTGGAATCGGTTCACTGAACGTATTTTTAGGTTCATATTTACCCACATTTTCAATTATAGTATTTGAGTGGATTAATAATTCATACGGAACATTCCCATTATTATAACTAGGATTTCTTGGTGGTCTCGACTGAGCACCATCCAAGTGAATGATCTAATAAAATTATAACAAATATTATATAGTTGACACATTTTTTATATATTTCTTCTATTTACGAATAAATAAAAACAAAGTATTACTATACATTTCTAATAAATTATTATTTAAAGAAAGACAAAAATATTTACGTTATTCGGATTCACATGAGATAAGACCCGTTCAATTTTGTCGTTCCAACACAAAATTTATATTCTTTTTCCATCGTCATTATTTAAAATTTAAATACATTATATTGTTTTTGATCGCCAACAATACGTGGCGAGTCAATTCCATCAATGTATCCAGTTACTTCTCTAAAAAAATTAAACATTTAACAATACCTAATATTAAGAAATTATATAATATATTGATACTATTAGATAAGTATAATTATTGTTATTATTTTTGCTATTATCATTATTGTTATTATTACTATTATTACATATTATTGAATAAAATATGTGATAATATTAAATTATATTAAATTAAATTATTATATATTATATCATATTTAAAATCTTGATTTAATTTTTAAATTATATAAATTTATTTCTATTTTGAGTATTTTAAACAATTTAAAAATAAGAAAACTTACACAGTCCTATCATATAATTTTATAGATTCTAAATCTTCACTAGGTGTAAATAAAACAGAAAGATTTATTTTTTCTATCTCTCGTTGGAGATTCGTGCAATCAATTTTTTCCGTCATTTTTCAATTTTTAAGATCGATTAATAGAGCGAGAAAGAAACTGAAAATGAAGGAGCGGAGTTATTTATTGGCTAAGCGATACTTAAATATGTCTGTATTTAGTTATTTAAAAAGAAAGATAATAATAGATACACGTTTAAGGATGTTCTGGCTATACAATCTCGGACAAAAGTTGCTTAAATTTGAAATTGATGAAATTCCACGTTTTTATAAATTAAGACATACACCATATGTGTATGTCGTATCATGTATAGGATTTAAATAATGCCAGGTAACATGATATTTGGCACTACACATGAATATGTTTGTATATTTTACAATTTTTGCGATCATCAACAGAAAACTTTTGGACGTGAATTTTACTAGAAATCAACTGTAAGTGTTGGATTATAAAAACAAATAATTCATTAAAAAAAAAAAAAAATATTAAGGTTACCTTTTGAATCTTACAGATTTCCAATTTAATACATTTAGTTAATTTGTTTGTCATATGTTAGCTTTCATTCTTTATCACAATTTGTATAACAGAACCCTTTTATTTTTCTTTTCTAATTATCATTATAAATCTACCTTAATACTACACTTTTGAACACCTACACTCTCGCTAGCCATGCCTACTCTTTTTTACACGTTTTGTGAACGCACTCTACGCTTTTCCAATAAAAGCCATGTTGTTGTATCGTTCGCTATCGAAATAAAGATTGAGTATATTAAACCTGATATCTCGTTATTTGGAGTGAATTTATACGGTCACCTTCTAACAGTAAGAAATAAAAGAACTAGATGTTTATTGATAACATTTAATGCAATTTAAATGTAGTTATGTAGCGTGGTTATGTAGTCCATTCGGAAATTTGATATTTGAAATTTTGCGTCGTTATATCATTAATATCTTAATAACGAGTAAGTAAATCAATATAAACTTTTTTTTAGAAGTATTGCTCAATATTTTATTTACTCATAAACAAAGTTTTAGAATATTGGCAATATTGCTTCTTTATAATTTCGTTGATATAAGTGGAAATGTAGGGGAGAGTGGGGCTGGTTGGCCGCGGAGCAGGTTAGCCGACTGGCTGTTTGAAAATGATAGGAGCGACAAGTGGCGCCCTCTCTACATTATTAAGTGTGTTAGTGAGAGATAAATACGTGACTGTGTTTTTGTTTATTTATGCTGCGTCGTTTTGGCAAAACCGCAATTTGTTTATTTTCGAGAGTGGTGAGTAAATATATACAGTAAGACATTTTTATGGTTATTGAATGTACTTATTGTTATAATTAATGGAGAGTATACATATTTTAAAGAGCATTCTATAGATTTTCTAAATTATCATTGTTTTTAAAACTAACCTCACTTTTGGTATTCGTAAAATGTAAAAATGTTTTGCTCGTGGCGTTTGGGGCAGGTTGGCCGAGTTGGGTACGAGGCAGGTTGTTTCAGTCGTAAAATATGAAACGGGAAACAGTTTTAATTATATGCACTGTGCGGATAAACAATAATATAATATTCATGTTAAACGGATGAATATTTCATTTCAAGCAATAAACTATGTATTGTTAGTATTAAATAAACAAAAACCTAATTTTTGTTAGAATAATACCACTGCAACAAAAGCGGGTGTACAAGCGAAAGAGCGAGAAAGAAATGACAGATAAAGAGGTTTTAAAGAAAGCTGTCAACGTTGTCGTCGTAAAAAAACAGAAAATAGGAGCTGTTGCATTGCAGTGTAACATTCCTAAGCGAACTTTGTCCAGATATTGTTTCAAAACGCGAAACAAAAACCATGAAAATAATGCGGATACATCATTGCAAGAAAATATTGCTAATCTGAACATTGGGTACCAGAGAAATCGACAAGTAAGCTGAGAATAATTGTCTACTCTTGTATCAAAAGTAAAAAAAAAGCAGTTTAATCAATAAAAAACATTTTTTTGATAGGTTTTTACTGCTGATCAAGAAAAAGCACTGGAAAAGTACCTCTTGCGCGCATCGGACATTTATTTTGGTCTGTGCCCCAAAGAAGTTCGAAAACTAACTTTCCAATATGGAAAGGCAATTCCGGTTACTATGCCAGAAAATGAATTGGCCGGGAAAGATTGGTTTTGCTCATTCCTTAAGAGAAACAACTCATTGCGACACGCACTCCAGAAGCAACTAGTCTTGCTCGAGTTTCAAGTTTCAACCCTATAAACGTTGCTCGATTTTTCAACAACTTGAAAACAGTCTTGAAACGATTCAATATTCAAACAAGCGACATATGGAACGTAGATGAAACAGGAGTTACTACAGTCCAAAGACCAAACCGCATTGTTGCTCGAAAAGGATTCAAACAAATCGGCAGAATCACATCAGCTGAAAGAGGAACTTTGGTTATGGTTGCTGCCACAGTGTCGGCATCGGGAAATACAATTTCCCCATATTTCGTTTTTCCTTGAGTGCATTTCCACGACCATTTCATTCGCGATGTTTCCACGGGCAGTGCTGAATCGGCGAATCGGAGTGGTTGGATGACTGAAGATATTTTTGTGGAGTATGCAAAACATTTTATTCGCCATGTCAAGCCATCTCGCGAAAGAAACGTCCTTCTGTTGCTCGATAATCACGAATCGTATTTGTCTATTGAAGCGCTGGATTTATTCAAAAATAATGGTCGTTTTCTTGAGCTTTCCACCTCATTGCAGTCATAAACTGCAATCACTGGATCGGTCTGTTTATGGACCTTTCAAAACTTATGTCAATACATTCATGGACCCATGGATAACTAATAACCCAGGGAAGAGGATGACGATTTACGATCTTCCTAGCATTGTTGCTTCAGCATTACCACTTGCATGCACGCCGCAAAACATCCAATCTGGATTTCGAGTTTCAGGCGTGTGGCTTTTTAATCCTAAAATTTTCCGTCCTGAGGAATACCTTGCTGGATTCTCAACCGATCGTCCAAATCCGAATACTGAGGCAGATCCCGTTCCGACTTCATCGGAACGTTCTCAACAAGTCATCGCTTTGGAAGAAATCCGACCATTTCAAAAAGCCGATTCTCGCACATCAGATGTGAAACAGCGCAAAGGCAGAAAGTGGAGATCGACAGAAATTTTGACCGACTCGCCATTTAAGAAAGCTCTGGAAGAAGAAAAGAAAACCTCGCGAAAAAAACAAGCGAAAAACGCAAGCAAACTGAAGCAGCGGCAAAAGAAGCGAAGAAGGCTCCTAAAAAACAAGCAACAGTTCCTGTACATAAATCAACGAGGAACATAAAAAAACAAATACAATGAAGCAATTTTTAAATGTGCACAATTGATTCAATATATTATTGAATAAACAATCGTTTAAAATAAAATAATTACTGCCCTTCTTTATTTTCACGAAATCGGCCAACCTGCCCCGCTGTCGGGGCAAGCTGACCGCTTTTCCCCGCAGCGTTTAATCATTTTTAATTTTTTACAACATAATTTTAAAAATTCTAAACTTTCTGTATATGTAGTCACAGGTTGTACCTTTGAAATGGTCAATTCGGTTTTTTTTTCAAAGGGCCTGGAAAATATAAAAAATCCAAGAATGAAAAAGCGGCCAACCAGTCCTACACTCCCCTACTGCTACACCATAAAAATACATGCAAAATTTAATATTAAATAACTCGTGAATCAGTCCAAGAATCAATTTCAAATTTTAAACATGGGTTGAATT
Organism: Solenopsis invicta; assembly: GCF_016802725.1. NCBI lineage: Eukaryota > Metazoa > Arthropoda > Insecta > Hymenoptera > Formicidae > Solenopsis > Solenopsis invicta. The sequence continues at coordinate 17,728,984 of NC_052674.1, read as the reverse complement.
AATGAATAGAAATTTTCAAGGCGTTATCAATGTTAAACATTAGCGCCAGTACACCCTTAAATCTTGTATAAAGCCAAACTAATATTGCATTCGGTAATTTCTTTCGTAGAGTAAAAATCTGGTTCAACTATTACAATTCACTCTGTTGCTGCAAAATTATAATTTTTTTTTATTCAGTTATCTTTTCCATGGGTAATAAAATTTGAACGGTAACATTAACATTGCAGTTTTTAATAAAATTTGAGTATTATCGAATTCTAAATACATCTACATATTTGTCTTTAATACTATTTTGTTGGGTAATAATATATTTTTGTCATTTTTTATAATAGAAATACAATGTATCACATTTTAATAATATAACGTATTCGAACCCAATAAATTGAAAGTGAAATAGAAAATATTAGATTGATATATATGTAAATTAATGATATATATGTAAATGATATTTAAATAGACTAATGTATTAGATAGACTAATTTATTAGAATTATACTCATTTCTTTTTGCATTGACATTATGTAAAAATAATATCACATTAGTAATTTAAAATATTTCTCTCTCTCTCTCTCTCTCTCTCTCTCATTCATTCATTATTAAATTACAGTTTTTAATAAAATTCGAGTGTTATCGAATTCTAAATATATCTACATATCGGTTTTTTATACTATTTTGTTGGGTAATAATATATTTTTGTTATTTTTTATAATAGAAATTCAATGTATCATATTTTAATAATATAACGTATTTGAACCAAATAAATTTGAAAGCGAAATAGAAAATATTAGATTTATATACATGTAAATTAAAATAATACTTAAATAGACTAATGTATTAGATAGACTTATGTATTAGAATTATACTCAGAATTTGTTTGTGTATAATTCTAATAGATTAGTCTATCTAATACGTTAGTCATTGACATTTTGTAAAGAGTGACCTACAACATCGTGATAAGATTTGGGATGAATACCTAAGATACCCAGAAAATGTCTACACAATTAAATCAGGCATAATAGACACCCAAGTAAATGAATGATATAAAAATAAAAACTGCAATAAAGATTACAAATAAAATGAAGATAATAATATATTTGTAAACTCTGAAGATTATTCCGTTGCATATAAACAAATGTAAACCAAGTTCATTTCTTTTTGCATTGACATTATGTAAAAATAATATCACATTAGTAATTTAAAATATTTCTCTCTCTCTCTCTCTCTCTCTCTCTCTCTCTCTCTCTTTTGTTCACTCATTATTTGTATGTGCTCTTTTTGACAATTTATATGTTTTGATAGGCATCTCCACCTCGAATTGTAAAAAAAAAAAATTAATTGAAAAATATTATGAATGTATTTTTAAATATAAAAATATTTTTAATAAAGTTTACGTTAATTAATATGTAACTTATTAGAATACACAATGTATGTTTTGCATACTAAAACGATCTATAGATGTACCATACTATATACTAAAAGTATTCTAAATATGTACACAATAAAAGTCAAATAATGTAATATATATTAATGATTAAAACATTTTTATATATTTTTTTTTGCTTAGGTAGCCGTTCAATTATATTCTCCGTACCTTGATACTTTTTCGTTTCCTCTTTAATGCTTTAAGTAACCATCTGTGAGAGAATGAAAGAGCGAGAGAGCGCGCGCGCGAGAGAGAGAGAGAGAGAGAGAGAGAAGATGACAATAAAAAAGCAGAAATAAAGGAACAAGAGAGCGTAAGGTTCATAAAAATAGAAGTAATGATTAAAAAAAGAAGATTTAAAGAAGTAAAAGGATTAGAGAAAATATTATTAAAGTATAGATTTAAAAAATGAAAAGGATATGAATATATATTTTACCTTTGTTTATAAAAGATATATTTTACTAATGTTTATTAAGTTCTTCTGCAAATCAATAAATCTTTTTGTTTATTAAGTTTAAAGATATATTTTATCTTTGTTTATTAAGTTCTTCTGCAAATCAATAAATCTTTTTTTTAAATTCTGGAAATTGAATAAACTTAAACAAAACTTCTTATAACTAAGCAAACTTTCGCTCTCTTCTTGTTTTACGTGTCCGAAAATACATCAATTTTCACACTGCTCATATCACCGTCTTCGCTGATCCTGATCGCAAATCGGCAGCGCGGCTCATCCCATAAGATGTTGCTTGTATGGGTCGATTATAATTTTTTTTACACTTACGAATGCTTATAATTTAAAAAATCGGTCACTTAAAGTATATCTGTGACATCTTAAATAGTATCGTATCGTATATACTGTATTATAAAATAAATTATTAGTTTTATTATCATCTATCAATTTTATATTAATATCATTGTACTGCAATACAATTTTAAATAGCATTAAAGAAAGAGTAATACCACATTTAGTCCATTTCTTGGATCTCGAATTTCAAACTTTTTTTATGCCAAATAGTATTATATAATGGAACATTAATTCCAGAGAAATTTTAAGATGAGTAGGGTAGGGCGGGGCTTAAAGGTCCGCGGGTATAAAGGTCCACCCGGGTATAAGTATCCAAAAACCTAGTGACGTATCGTTCTTTCTAACCATACGAGCGGTAAGAAGGGCGCGCGCGAGGTATAACGCGACATCGCTGGCAGTCGACCGACACCGCTAGTAGGAGATAGATGACCGCATCTCAAAATTTTAACGTAAGTAAATTTTTTAACTATTATTCTTTTTAGTTTCGAGCAGTGTTATTTCGTTTACCATGCCTAAACGTAGTTTATTAGTATATGTGATTTATTTGTTTTTCACGATTTATTATTAGCTAATTTGTGCGGAAATTTTTCTATAACCTATAAAAATACTTACACGTGGTTGGGGTAAAAAGGTCCAATGTGGACCTTTTAGCTCACATTGAATCTTTCTACCTCACCATTAATATATTGGTTATTAAAAACTTTTTTTTGTTTCAGTATGCGCAACTATAGAAGAAGAACTGATCGTGGCACTAAATCTGTAGAGTTGATGCAACGTGCAGCAGATTTGGTTATCAATGAAAATAAATCATTGAGGCAAGTATGTCGTGACTATGAATTAAATAAAACTTCATTGTCAAAATTTATAAAACGAATGAGGAATGATCCTGTCAACTTAAGATTTGGCTATGGTACTCCAAGACAGATATTTAATAAAGAACAAGAAGCCGGTCTCACAGAATACTTACTCAAACTTGCACAAATTTTCCACGGCATAGGTCCTAAAGAAGTTCGTCGCATGGCTTATGATTGTGCCATTAAATATGAAATAAGTGTACCGGAAACATGGCATAGCAACAAAATGGCCGGTAGAGATTGGATGTCTGCTTTTCTTAAACGAAATGCAAGTCTCTCCATTAGAAAACCTGAAGTAACAAGTCTCAGCAGATCTACGTCGTTCAACAAATCTAATGTGCAAGAGTTTTATACGAAATTAACAGAAGTTATGGACCGATTTAAATTGACAGCTTCTTCCATGGAATGCAGATGAAACTGGCGTATCGACTGTCACCAAACCATCAAAAATAGTTGTTGCTAAAGGAAAGCGAAATGTTGGTTCAGTAACATCAGGTGAACAGGGAACTAATGTAACCCTATTAGTAGCGGTTTCAGCTACAGGTTCGTCGATTTCACCTACGTTCATCTTCCCTCGCAAAAAGTTTCAAGACCATTTCATTCGGGATGGTCCTCCTGATTGCATTGGTGTTGGAAATTCTAGCGGTGGGATTACTAATGACGAGTTTCTCATATTTATGCAGCATTTTATCAAGCACATTAAGCCTAGTAAAGAATCACCTGTTCTGTTGGTTTTAGATAACCATTCTTCACACTTATCTGTAACAACACTAGATTTAGCTAAAGAAAATGGAGTGGTGATGCTCTCTTTTCCTCCACATTGTTCCCACAAATTACAGCCACTTGACGTGTCTGTATATGGACCTTTTAAGAGATATCTGTCTTCAGCTCAAGATGCATGGATGCGAAATAATGCTGGAAAAACAATGACTATATATGATATCTCTGGAATTGTCCGCACTTCTTTACCTTTAGCTTTGACACCTACTAACATAATGAGTGGTTTCGAAAAAACTGGCATATTTCCCTTCAACCAAAATAAATTTAACGACGCTGATTTTTCACCTAGTTACGTAACGGATCGCCCTATGGAAACTGACAGTAATGAACCAGCGCCATCGACATCGTCTACTTCTTTGCCAACAGTATTGTCTAATCCACCTTCAACGTCGTTAGGCCCGCAGCCATCAACATCGAATGATGCACAGATATCAGCATTAGTTGATCTACAGGGAGATTTTTCGCCCGAAATGGTACGACCGCTACCTAAAGCCGGACCACGAAAGTCAACTATAAATAGAAAACGCCGTAAAACTGCTATTTTGATGGATACACCCGAAAAAGAAAATCTACGTAAAGAACAAGAAATCGCGAATAAGAAAAAAGCTAAAAGTGCAAACAAGAAAAGCAAAGCGAATAAAAAAGTTGAGCAAGTGAAAAAAGCTTTTTTTCAAGACGTTAATTCTGATTCCAGCTCTGATGATGAATACTTTTGTTTGATTTACTGCGAGAAGTACAGTGACAGTCTTCCAGGTTGGATTCAATGCAATTTTTGCAAACAATGGACACATAAAAAATGTGTTTCAAACAAAGGTTGCACTTACTTTGTCTATAATAATTGTGATTCAGGAAATGATGAGTCTGATTAAGAAAAAATAGATAGATACCAAATACTGTTAGTTAAGTTACTATGTTGTAATAATTAATCTAAAGAAGAATTTAATATTTGTTTTATGTTTAAAAAAAATATCTTTTGTTTTTTATAAGATTGTTATAAGACTTTAAAAGATTAAGGAAATTGTTATAAGATTTTAAAGTCAAGGCAGGCTATGGTAGAATTCATAAAGAATGTTCTTTTGGTGTTCCATTCAGACTGATTAGTGATTAAACAGTTATAAACAACGTTAGAAATTATTAATAAGAATGTTGTGAAAAAAAACTTTTGTTTTCCAAAAAAATACTTTGGTTTGTAATAAAGACTGTACTGTTTAAATATTATGAAACATATATATTTTTGTTAATAATTACAGTACTTTTGACTTTTTGTTTTTGAAATAAAAAGACTTTTGTATTTTATTTATTGAAATGCTGTTATTATTTCAAAAAACCTTTTTAGTATTAAAATTGCTGGACCTTTTTGCCTCCAGGCTGTCTCTTTTTACCCCTACTACAGGGCAAAAAGAGACAGACGACAAGACCTAGAAAAATTGTCAAATGACACATTTCTATGATGATAATTGATCCAAAAATTGAGTTAAACATAGTTACATAACTATTTATTTGATTAGTATTCTTTATTTTAATATAGTAGGCTCGGTTTTGACAAAAAAATTCGAAATAGTCAAACTGGACCTTTCAGCCCCGCCCTACCCTATAAGCGCGGTTCTGGAAATATAGAGTTGAAAGTGATGCTTTCTTATAACACAGGGCGCCGTTTTTAAACTTCTTTCTATTGTTTGAATAAAACTTATCATTTCCCATATATTTTTACGCGCTGAACACGAATCTGGTAAGCAAATTGCTCTTTCACGTCAGATTTTTTAGAAAAGTGTCAAAAATGATTATTTTTACCTCACCATAGCGTTAAAAAAATCTATTTCTATCTATCTAAAAATCTATCAGTTACATTAAAAAACCACCTCAATCTGTGAGAGGCAAAGGAACTCACATTAAAAAAGGACCCCAATCTAGAGGTAAGGGGACTCTCAGTAGAAAAGCATCTCGAAAGACGATGTCACGTGTCACTTCAACTCCATGTATCTCGGAGAGTTTGTATTAGACGAAAACTAAGTCATATTTCAATCCGGGATAAAATCCATAAGAAACAATGTTTCACTTCGTTATATATATATATTTTTAGATAAAAATAAATGTTTTTTAACGCTATAATGAGGTATAAAATGATCATTTTTGACAATTTTTTAAGAAATCTGACGTGATAGAGCAATTTGCTTATCAGATTCGTGTTCAGCGCGCAAAAATACCTGGAAAATGGTAACTTTTATTCAAACAACAGGAAAGAAGTCTAAAAACGGCACCTTGTGTTATGAGAAACCATCACTTTCAACTCTTTATATCTTCAGAACCGAGCTTATACTTATCTTATACTCATCTTATACTCACCTTATACTCATCTTAAAATTTCTCTGGGATTAATGTTCCATTATATAGTATTATTTGGCATAAGAAAAAGTTTGAAATTCGAGGTCCAAGGAAAGTGCTAAAAAATGTGTTTGTTTGGCATCACTCTTTGATGGAGTTTATAATATAATCGACTTAAGATGGTAGGACCCTTTGGAGGGTCGAAAAAATCGATTTTTTTATTGCATTTTATTTAAGTACATACTTTTAAGAATCAACACTTAAATTTTTATTAAAAAATTTGAAAAATTACGGAAGTTGTAACATTTTATTCGATGCGATAAAAATTTTTACATGTATTTCTTTTTGATTTTGTGCTTACCATAATATTTGCTCTTTTGAAACGAATAACTTCTTTCTTTTACATTATACTTTTTTTAACCGTGCTAGATGTTATTTGCAAGAATTATGATGTGTTTTCAATGACCTCTTGCAAATAACACGTTGCATAGCTCATAAGCCTGATTATTATTTATATTTTTGATTTTCTAATTTTTTCAATAAGTTAAAATATTATTTTTATATTATTTAATTAAAACGTAATTTTATTCTGTTACAGAAGAATTCCAAATTCATCTATAAATTTGGATGGGAGAGATGCTAAGTTAAAGAATTTAATGGAGGGTAAACTTTTAATGTAAATATTATTACTATTATTAGAATAAAACTTAAAAGGATTTATATATATATATATATATATATATACACAGGGTAATTCAGAATAACTTTATGTTCTTGAAGAGACATATTCCTGAGGTTATTTTAAAACAACTTTTTTTTGGCAAAAATTTGTCCAAAGCGTAGTTTTTAAATAATAAAAAGAAATAGTTATCCAATAACCGGGCGCATATAACAGTGAGGCAGGGCCGGCGCAACTTACCGTTCGATACGGATGATTGCGTGAGGCAATCGCAATGATAAGCTGACAGCTAGAACACTGCTTTCCCTCCCTTCTCCCTCACTCTCATTCTTTGTCAAAATCTCTATCCCATTCTCATTCTCATTTTTTTCTTAATTATTTATCAATTCATATGCATTAAAATACTAGAATAGCTTAAAAACAATAATTAATTATTTGATGTCTTCTTTTTAATAATTTTGTACGAGTACAAAAATATTCTTTTTAAGTCAAGTCATATTTAAAATAAATGAATGAAAAATAAAAATGCAGAGTAAAAGAGAAAAACAGAGAGAGAGAGAGAGAGAGAGAGAGAGAGAGAGAGGAGAGAGACGAGTTCGATCAAATTTGAACGTGTATACTCACTTATCACCCTGCACAGCAATCAGCTTTTATCTTTACAAAGACAAAATATTCATATTAAACTCGTGTTACGTCCAGAGTTGAAGTAGGATAGGTAAGACATGGAGGGAGAAAGAAGAGACGTAACAACTTGAGAATGTGCCCACGAGGCACAGGCAGGCCGCGTCGACAACCCAGAATATATGGGTCGATGGGCCCACGGCGGGGGGCCCAATGACAAACATTCAGGGTGTTCCGCGTCCCTCGGTCCTGTTTTGAGGCAGCAAATTTAATTGCTTTACCTCGGGATCGGATCTAGTGCTTGGCTCAATAGAGCGAGGGATGATGAGTCAGGTTGAGAAATTAATCAAGTTTCTTATAATCAATCATCGATTTATTTAAAAAAAAAAAAGGATATATAAAAGATAAATATATTTTATATATACAAGAGAAAAAAATTAATTTTATGTAAAAGTAATTTATTACAATTTAGAGCTGATAGGAGCGCAATTTATAATAATAAAAAAAAACAAAAAATCCGCAGACTCGTGATACAAAGCTCGAGGTTAACAATTACGATTATATATACATTTATATATACATATATAATATTGTATACTAGTGTAACGAGTAGGGTATTCGCACGTGTGTATGTGTGCCTATGTTGGGACTTCATTCAATACGGCGGTATTGGGGCGGAAGTGATTTAAAAATATTAGTTTGGGAATTAAATAATATTTTGGATATATATGGGGGAGATACACGGGGACTGGTCCCTCCATCGGGAGGAGACTGAGAAAGGAAGACACGGACCGCTTCGAGGTCAAATTCTTCGGGGCCGATAGAGAACGCGCCAGGAGGGAGTGGGACAGAAGAGATCGGAAACATTGAGAGAATTAACTCTAGCGATTGAAGAGGACCAGGGGCAAAATAACAACGTGGGGGAGGTGGAGGTAGTTCCTCTACGATCTCTATACTAAGCGCGGGGCTAGGAGAACGATCCTGGTCCTCGAGATCATGCGATCCGAAGGGGTGGAGCAAGGTTGCTCCTTCTCCTCGTGGGGCCCTACGTTTGGGAAATCCGCAGGAGGTTGGTCTTCCTCCAAATCGTGAATCTCAGGGATCGGAGATCCCTGAGAAAAGAGCGAAACGGAAGAGTCCGGGAAGATTCTATAGGTTATTTGAGAATCGGGGGAGTCGGCGCGAAGAAAATTATCCACGGGGGAGTCGGCGGGAGGAGAATTATCTAAGGGGGAGTCGGTGCGATAAAAACTATCTACGGGGGAGTCGGCGCGAAGAAAATTATCTACGGGGGAGTGGGAGAAAAATGCGAACGGGGGAAGTCGCTCTTCTTCCGGTGCGACCGGCGAGTACGAGACAGGGGGGCAAAGTCGATTGACTTGGGCGGCGATCCGGCGGATTTCCTCCTCAATGGCTTCGAGGCGGCGGATTCGGCAATTGCGGCGATTTCGGCGGCGCTTCGCGGCTGTTCGTGACCGGTTTTTATGAATTTTGGGGACTTTATTCACTAAAATAAAAGAAAATACTCCGTTTCTCTCTGTTTGGCGAAAAGTTAAAATTTAGACAATCTCTCGGGTTAACTCGAGTGGAGTTCGAGTGAAACCGAGGGAAAAGATCGGAAGTAATGAAAAACAGGGTTCGACAGAATCTAAGGGGAGAGAAGGAAACGAGAATTCTTACGAGAAAATCCCTAGAAAGGAAAGGATTTAAAGATAAAGAAATTCTTTCGGATTAACTCTTACGAGTTAATCCCAGGAAAGAAAAGAATTAAGAATAAAGAGATTCTTTCGGATTAACTCTTACGAGTTAATCCCAAGAAAGAAAAGAATTTAAAGATAAGGAGATTCTTTCGGATTAACTCTTACGAGTTAATCCCAAGAAAGAGAAAAATAAAGAGATTCTTTCGGATTAACTCTTACGAGTTAATCCCAAGAAAGAAAAGAATTTAAAGATAAAGAGATTCTTTCGGATTAACTCTTACGAGTTAATCCCAAGAAAGAAAAGAATTTAAAGATAAAGAAGGAGAGAGAGTATGGAGAGGAGCATGGGAAAGAAAGAGTAATAAATATATTATGTTCAAAATCTTTCGCACTAGAGAGAGAAAGAGTGTTTGAAAAACGAGAGCGAAACAAACGGTTAATTCGGGACTTACTGCTTGCAGATTGTAGTGTGAGTGTCGATGCAGGTGAATGCTATTCTCTCAGAGCCGCAGGGCTTCAAACTGGGCCGCACTCGGCGGGAGATAGTAGGTCCGGTCGGAGGTGTTCCGGGTGCAATGGACAATGGTCCGCAGATCCCAACCGGGGACGTTTGAACTGACACTTTTTCCTCTCGACCGAGACTTGCGCCGCGCACGAGTTTAAAGGCCGCGGATCCGAGAGTCGCAGAACTCGGGCATGCAAGATGCCACGGAACTGCGATTCGGATGAAGACGAGACTAGGCTGAACCGAACTGTACGGTCTGAAGTGAACAGTGAACTGCGTGAAGCGAACTGTGTACTGTGTGCTCCGCTAGAAGACGCACCTATTTATATTCTTTTTCATCTATGATTTCCTTTGTCCCTTCGAGGGCCGTGTGCACCACTTTATTCATTAATACACCCACGTGCAATATTTACTTTTACGACTTTTTTATATTCCTCGGTAATTGTTATCCGAGAAAGCGGCAGGTTTGACAATTGAACTCTCAGAAGCATTAAATGTCAAAAAATTCTTTGATTTGTTGCTATGCGGGTGTCGAGCATCAGAACTCAAAGGGATGCACACGTGCGTCCTCCAGCTCCCTGATTTTACTATCTTGGGTGTTTCCGGTATCGAGCAACGATGTCACCTCAGATCTCCTTAATTGATGAATTTATAAATACTTAATTCGTGACATCCGGTTATTGCCGTGAGAGTCACCGTATTCTTGGGATCGGGGTGAGATCACCGTCGCTCGCCCGTTAATTAGAATATCCGCTGGTTGCGAAGGAAAGAATCGTTACTCTGCAGGACGTAACACTCGAGATTTTTCTCTTTTCTTCTTAAATTACATCACTTGTCACATTTACTGCAATCATTCTCTTGATCGAAAAATACTAACGCATCACTTCATACAAATCACTATCGTCAATTACTATTAGTCGCTACTAATCACGCGTGAGAATTACTCAAAAAATGAAACACGTACATGTACCGTAATCTCGAAGATTTCAAGGTTATCCCGGTTTTTGACGGCCGAAAGACTGAGTTTCATATGAGATAAGTAACAGTCGCTCGAGAAACGTGAGCCGTAAACGCGCCGTGAGTGCAACTTGGGGTTCGTCCAGAATGACCGTGAAATCTTGGAGTTTATGGTCACAGGAATAATACACGGGAGCAACTGTATTTTTAATTTTTAGTTATCGCGTTCTAACTTTTAGAACGTCAATCACGCAGTGATACGACGAACAATAAAATTAGTCGACTGCTCGTTCGTGATATAAAGAAGATATAACCTAACCCAACCTCTTTGTTGTAAACACGTGTCGCGTGTTTGTCGTGTAAACACATGTTTCTTTCTTTGAGTACTTCTCACGCGTGATTAGTAGCGACTAATAGTAATTGACGATAGTGATTTGTATAAAGTGATTAGTAATTTTCGATCAAGACAATGATTGCAGTGAATGTGACAAGTGATATGATTTAAGAAGAAAAGAAGAAAATCTTGAATTTAATATGGATATTCTGTTTTTGTAAAGATAAAGCTGTGCAGAATGATAAGTGAGTATACACGTTCAAATTTGATCGAATTCGTCTCTCTCCTCTCTCTCTCTCTCTCTCTCTTTTTCTTTTTCACTCTGCATTTTTATTTTTTATTCACGCATTTTAAATATGATTTTGACTTAAAAGAAGACGTCAAATAATTAATTATTATTTTTAATTCTAGCATTATTATAGTACATGAATTGATAAATAATTAAGAAAAAAATGAGAATGAGAATGGGATAGAGGTTTTGAGAGAGAATGAGAGAAAGGGTAAGGAAGGGAAAGCGGTGTTCGAGCTGTCTGCTTATCACTGCGATCGCCTTACGTGATCGCTCATATTAAACGGTGAGTTGCGCCGGTCCTGCTTCACCGCTATATGCACCCGGTTATTGGATAACTGTTTTCTTTTATTATTTAAAAACTATCTTCAGACAAGTTTCTGCCAAAGAAAAAGTTGTTTCAGAATAACTTCAGGAATGTCTCTTCAAGGACATAAGGTTATTCTGAATCACCCTGTATATATATATATATATATATATATAAATCATTTTCGCTCTCTCAATTGCAGAACGCAAGGAAGAAATTCCTTCTAATTGAAGAGTGCGTCTCAAAAATCCGTCAGAGACTGCGATAATAAATTGAGCACAAGCAATTTTGTCGCGCACTTCTTAAGGACACTCCGGATAAGCTAAACGTGATAATCGTTCTAAATCGGCTCCCAACGAAGCTAAATCTTCTCCAAATTTTTGTTTACGATTCGTAAATTGAGCGTAAAAAGTTTGAGATAAATGACCCTCTCCAAAACGTAATTCAAGCTTTGATTTAATTTCTCCATAACTTAAATTTTCTAATTCCGTTATTCCGTCTAAAACTGAACGCGCTTTCCCCCGCAACTTCGAGGCTAACGCAACCGTTTTCGTAGAATCTTCCCAGTTATTCGCTTGTGCAATCAATTCAAATTGTGTAAAATATTCGCGCAGCGGAACACTCCCGTCGAAAATATCCGGCTTTAATTTAAAATTGACGCCCGCGTTTCTGAAATCCCGAGGAATCTCCGCGGTCGGAGGACAAACAGAAAAGGCAACGACTGGCCTGAAAAATGTTGCAGCCGCTCCTCTAGACGCTGAAGTCTCTCATCGCGTTCCTGGAGCAGTGCCTGCATTTTCTCCTCACGCTGCCGCTGCCTTTGTCTCTCAGCACGAAGCTGACGCAACTCCACGGCGACCGCCCGAAAAGAATTTGCTTTGGTAGAGAGTCGAGGTTTTGCAGTCGAGGTGTACGGGGACCCATTCTCTTACGAAGAGGACGTTTCTCCGCTCTCGCAGGAGACGCTGCCGTAAAATTTTCCGAGATGTCCATTACGTGGTCCGAAATCGGACGAGCCCCCAAAATGTTATGTGTGCAACCAGACGAGCACACAAAAACACTCGCGCGAGCACACAGCACGAAATAACTACACTTTCTCTTTTGTACAAAAGAACACTGACTTTAATTAAGTAATTATATACAATTTACTGAAAGCGGAATTATCTAAATGTCGCTTGACAGCTACGCGTCCAGAACAGAACAAAAGCCGGCCGCGCTTCTTTTGTCCACTCGATAGATCTTCCTTCGACCAGCTTCTCAAGCCCGGCCGAACGGGCACAACAATACATATATATTGTCACGTATTTTTCACGTCGCCGGAGAGCTACGGCAAAATACGCGATCAAACAAGGACAAAAGTTATACGCGAAACGTGCGCGAGAGTGACTAGTGACACCAACACCAACTTGACGCTAAATCATAAAAGTTGGACGCCAGACGCGATTATATCGCTTGCATCTCCGGATTCAATCTATCACACTAAACACTAACCTATGCTACGCGATAAATTACGAGACAAAAACGCGAAATCGTCGCTCGCACGCGGTCAACTCCTCTAACAGGTTAGGGGGCGGGAAAACGGAGACAGGGACGAAACGGCTTTTGTACGGAAGGACACTGGTAGGCAAGACGTCACACCAAACAAAGAAAATGCTAAGGCCGATGTAACAAAACATGAATAAAATATTTTTTAGTCACGGATAGCATAAAAACGAAAAGAAGCAAAATTAAATGAATCGAATACAATTAAGGTGAACAAGGCTGACTCTACAAAAATACAACGGATAACGAATGTGAGCTAAATTACAAGACGATATCACAAACGTAACCCGAAAACGCTAACTTTACACGTGGAATCAAGTACAGCTTTGATTGAACGAATCCGATAACAAGGCTTACATTAAGAGAATACTCTCGGTTCTGAATTAGCGCGAGAAAAGAGACAAGATGACAATAACGCGATTGTTGTCCGCCAATCCAACGAAACACGGAATTCTAAAGCGCGTTATTCGGAGAGACACCGATGGACGCGGCGGCCGTGCAATCACGGCCGTGACACTACTCACAGATGTGCACGATGGCTTTGCAACTTCCCGGCGCGGCCGATTGTCCGCGCGTTTTTCACGGCGAGACAGATACGCGGAGTTCGGCAGCCGACAGCTGGACGGTCCGGCAAATTCTCGTACTTGAGGTCGATTTCCAAAATCACTAAATTCCGTGCGTTCAACCACCTCGCGGTGAACGTAACGCAGACACCAACACTAAGAAAATGGAGTCGACCGCAGAATACGAGGTTACCGTCTTAGTCAGCTTGTGGTTTTACAAGGTCGTTAGAGGGTCACCTCGCCGATACCGTCACGATGCTCCTGGCCCTCTCCGATCCTTGGGCTCTTGGAGGAGGTCACGTTCGGGACAGGGACTCGTCCTTGCTCGCCGAAATCCGAAAAGTCGAGAAGTTACGTTCACTCTTTTGCTTGTTATGTTTCGCTCGCTATGGCGCACGCAAAAGCGGGAAGATCGCTCGATGCAAGTTTGATGGAGGGCGCAACCCCCCTAACAGGGTGCGCGATATCCTTGTGGGGACAGGCACCACTGCTTTCCACTAGCGCTGCAGTGATTACTTAAGTGACTCAAGGTTGGCTGCCTGTGAGGAACACCTTGCGACACACTTCTTTCATGGCGCTTGCACACCCAACGTATTTGATTATGTACATGGGGAAATTTTCCAAACTGAGAAGTCACCACATTTCTTAATGATCACAGTCCATGTTTAACGTAACGTCACAGCTTACGGCCGATCCGGCCGCTTACGAGCGCATTTGACAACATTTGACATAAATGGGGTCAAGTAACCCAAAATACACCAGAGGTAGACATTGCTAATTTTTTTAAACATAAATTTTTCAATTAGAATTATAAATTTAAATGTTTAACTAAAAATACAGATATAAATAGATAATAACATATATGGTATAAATATTAATACATAGTACAGTATATGTTACAGTTTACTAAAAAATAAAAAATAAAAATATTTTGCAATTTGAAATTGAAAGAAAACTTTTAAGGAAACGATAAAATTATATATTTCATGTTGTTTTCAAGATACTAATGGCGAGTTCCAAGGAAAAGGCTTATAAGGGAATTGGATGAATGTCTGTCAACTATGTCCTTGTGATTTTTGGAGGACAAATAGCATTGAGTTTTCCAAATATAGTTTCTTAATGAAACTATGAACATGGCAGCGAGCGCTGGTCTCACAAGGCAAGAGGTGCTGATGCTGTTAGCAAGATTAACGTGCGTTGCCGCAATCGGCTTTTTCAGCATGAGATGGCTTATCAGTCAGCTTGATCCTACTAGGAGTACCAAGCAAAGAGCAAAAAGGAAAGTACGAAGTCATACATCTTTTCAAGGAAATTTTGGAGTCGTGAATTGTCTATGTTTTGTTAATAAAGTTTTAAATCTAACTAGTGGTTTTGTACAAAATTTAGGCTCAGGAACAGTTACATAAATTGGCAGAGAGTGATAGATACGCATGCTCCTTTGACATGGACCAATTGACGGATTATGAAATGATAATAGCTAATCATCTAGTAGATCCAAATGATATCAAAGTATTGTGGAGCAGCATTGCTGGTTTGGACAACGTCATTCAAAAACTCAAAGAGATAGTTATCCTGCCTATACAGAGAAAATAATTATTTAAAGATTCGCAATTAACTCGCACCTAAGAAATTTATCATTATGTTAGTCGTTGTTTGTGTGATTGTTTTCTTGGCAGTTTTGTGTGTGTTACATAGATGTTACGACAACGATGACAGTGATATTCTGCTTCATCATGAAACTATACTCATCAATATTGTTGAATGTGGTTTCCTTGTTGTAAACGTTTAAAATTTTTATGAAGATATGTAATGTTGAAATAGCGCAAATAGAATCATTGCGAACGAAGTTTATAATTCCATCGTAAAGACATAGAAGAAAATTTTACAATAAGTCGAAACAAGAGTTTCCTTCTAGACATGTTGTATCAAGCATTTGATGATAAAACCTAAAATTTGTACAAACCACTAGTTAGATTTAAAGCTTTATTTGCAAAACATAGACAATTCACTACTCCAAAATTTTTTGAAAAGATGTATGACTTCGTACTTTCTTTTTTGCTCTTTGCTTAGTACTTCTAGTAGGATCAAGCTGACTGATAAGCCATCTCATGTTGAAGAAGCCGATTGCGTCAACGCACATTAATCTTGCTAACGGCATCAGCATCTCTTGCCGTGTGAGACCAGCGCTCGCTGCCATGTTCATAGTTTTATTAAGAAACTATATTTGGAAAACTCAATGCTATTTGTGCTGAAATGTTCAACATAATTACTTTTAGCAAGAAAGCACAAATACGAGGTGTGTTCAAAAAGTATCGCGAATTTTGTGTTTTTTCAAAAATTATTTATTTATTCATGAATATCTATTTTGTCCCCTTCAAAGTAATCCCCATGAGATATTATACACTTGTGCCAACGGTTTTTCCAATCTTCGAAGCACTTCAAAAAATCATTTTTTTTTATCTTGTTCAGCTCCTCCTTCGATGCCGTCTTTATCTCGTCAAGCGTAGCGTAACGTCGTCCTTTCATGGGCCTCTTCAGTTTAGGGAACAAGAAAAAGTCACAGGGGGCCAGATCTGGGGAATACGGTGACTGCGGCATCATTAGTGTGTTGTTTTTGGCCAAAAAGTCGCGCACAAGCAACGATGTGTGAGCAGGGGCGTTATCGTGGTGCAAAAGCCAATTTTTGTTCTTCCACAAATCCGGGCGTTTCTGGCGGATTGCTTCGCGCAAATTGCGCATAACTTGCAGGTAATATTCCTTATTGACCGTTCTACCCTGTGGCAAGAACTCATGATGCACCACGCCCCTGCAATCGAAGAAAACTGTCAGCAAAACTTTCACATTCGACCGAACTTGGCGCGCTTTTTTCGGTCTTGGTTCGTGCGGCAGCTTCCATTGAGATGATTGAGCTTTGGTTTCCACGTCATAACCACAAACCCACGATTCGTCACCAGTTATGACCCTCTGGAGCAAATTTGGGTCGTCGCGAACAGAGTCCAACATCTCATTAGCAATGTTCATGCGATGCTGTTTTTGGTCGCAATTGAGCAATTTTGGTACGAATTTCGCGGCGACCCGTCTCATGCCCAAATCATTGATAAAAATCGAATGGCACGAGCCAATCGATATGTTTAGGTCCTCAGCAACTTCTCTAACGGTGATTCGACGATTGGCCAATACCATTTTCTCCACTTCATTAATTTTTTCGTCTGTTGTTGAAGTGCTCGGGCGTCCGGCACGCTCTTCGTCGTTCACATCTTCTCGGCCTTCTGAGAACATTTTGTACCATCGATAAACGTTGCTTCGGTCCAAGGTAGCTTCTCCGTATGCCACAGTCAACATTCGGAATGCATCCGCGCACTTAATTTCGTTTTTCACACAAAATTTGATACAGGTTCTTTGATCCATTTTTTTGAATAGGTAAAAATCGAAGACGATCCAAAACACGTGCAAGCAAAGCAGCTGTCAACAATTAAGTGAACATTCAAAATGGCCGAGCTTGTCGGCATAAGTGAGAGACATGAGTACCAACATAACGCCACAAAAAGATCGAAATTCGAATATACGTAACCCGCGAAAATTCAAAATTCGCGATACTTTTTGAACACACCTCGATATATATATATATATATATATATATATATATATATAAGGTGTACAACTTAATTCGTTCTGTATACATACATACATATATATGTATATGTATATATATATAGGGTGTTTTAAAATTACCTAACACTAAATACATTACGAGATTCCTTACATAAAAATAAGTAATAAAAGTCCTTGGAAAAAAAGTTGAGACAATACTTTTTGAATGATGAGCTGTTAAATTTGACCAATTACGGAGCGGAACCATAGGGCGCTTAAGCACGGCGCGCGGCGCACTTGAATAGACGCGAGACGCGCCTGCGGTAATAATTCAACGAAATGTTTAAATATTATTATTTTTTATTTGTTTAGTTAATACATAAAAATTAAGACATAAAAGACATTAACTAAAGACTTAAGAAAGTTTCCCAATCAGAACATAATATTTTGTAAATGTTTTTTTTACATTTATTTAATATTAATTATTCATTGTACAATTTATTATATAATATAATGAATTGAAGGTGTTGCGACGTTCTTCGAATTCAAGGGTGTGGATCATTTATTCTGAATGGGGCATGATGGATTTATTCATACTCCACAAAACGCAGCGAGCACTCGAGCTTGATATACTAGCCAACAGTCATCCAGTAAGCGTGCCCGTTGGAAACCCCGTAGAGGTAGAAGGTATATTCGATACGGTTAGCTACTTCAAAGGCGCTTCCATTCTTTATATGTTGATAATAGTTTTGTGCGAAAATGTTGCATTTCACGTAGTCAACGTCGCTCTTTATATCAAAAGTCGTTAAGTAAAACGTATATTACTTGTCTTAATATCTCAGTCATTTATAGAAGAGAGATGCTTCAAATGCATACATTTTATTAGACACATAAATTTCAATGTAATTGTTACCATTGGTCACATTCAACCACACTTCCAGAAGAGATTCCATCGGGTCATCCTTATCTGTGTAACATGTCAACGGAATGTATCACTTGTAGTCAAAGGGTAACTTGGGTTGCGAAATGTTTACTTCATCTTCTCGCAGCAAAGCAAGGAATCTTTTCTGGGTCATCGTGATAGTGCTATCTTCATGGATGATGGTAACAAGTGGAAAGCCCATTTGTTGGATCCAAGTATTCATTATGATCTACCAAAGTGTTTTAACTTTAATAAATGCGCTCAGCAAAAACGCACAAAAATAATTACATTTTTACATATTGCACTTACGTTTATGTATTATTAGACGTACGACTAGAATGTTTTGTGAGAACTTCCCATAGATCGTTGGTCTCCGTATTTCTGAACGCGTACTGATTTAAATAGTTGTTTAAAAACATTTTTGCACAAAACTATTATCAACATATAGAGAATGGAAGCGCCTTTGAAGTAGCTAATCGTATTAATCGAATATACTTTCTATCTCTACGGGGTTTTCAACAGGCACGCTTACTGAATGACTGTTGGCTAGTGTATCAAGCTCGAGTGCTCGCTGCGTTTTATGTAGTATGAATAAATTGTATGAATGAATATTATGTCCAATTCAGAACAAATGATTCACGCCCTTGAATTCAAAGAACGTTGCAACACCTTCAATTCATTATATTGTATAATAAATTGTACAATGAATAATTAATATTAAATAAATGTTAAAAAATCATTTACATAATATTATGTGCTGATTAGGTAGCTTTCTTAAATTTAAGCTTATTCATGTATATTAACGTACATAATCACGTACCACATATCCTGACAGCCATCCAATGTCTAAGAATAAGATTATAGTGCGAATACATAGAGCGCAAATGTGCGAACTTACCCCAACCCATCAGAATTCACGAGCAATTACGTGACGAGTTGGCGAGTCTCTCTTTATAGGTTCTCTAATAACGCGATCCGTGACTCTAGGACCTGAATGCGCTGTGTCGTGAAACATGTGGAAAACGCGATTGCGTAGTGATGCTGGAATGTGAGGCCGGATGGTTTCTCCGGTCATTTCGCAGTACAACGTAGTGTGTGCGGGACCCCACTGAATTGTTTCCAAGGAGAGTGGAAAGTCCGGCGTGTCGCGGATTGATTGCAACTTGTCATCACGCTCTTGCTGCTCGGCGAACTCGTTTTCGACGGGCAAACGAATCGTTTCGACGCGAGAAAGCAAATCGACAACAACGTTGTCGCTACCAGAAAGGTACTCGATACATGTGGTAAATTGCGAGATGTATGATAGTTGCCTCTGTTGATGCGGTGAACCTTTTTCGGAACGCTACAAAAACGCGTAGATAAGAGATTTATGATCTGTCATATCTTTAAAGTCGCGTACTTCTAAGAGGTGTCAAAAATATTTGATCGCTTCGTAGATAGCTGTGAGCTCGTGATCGTATCTAAGTTGCGCTAGAGAAAATTTGCGCGAAAAAAACAAGAGTAGTTTCCAGACGTCGAGCTGTTGCTCGCGAAATTAAAAGCATCGCTGACCAAATGCGTTGGTGCGGCATCCGTCGGATGCGAAAGTATCACTGCGTTGGCCAGGCTTATCTTGCATTTTTTGAATGCTTTCTCAGCATCGGCTGTCCACACAATCTTTTTTTTATTGTTCTTACGAGAGTCGCGGAGGTATTTGTTGAGCGGAGCTTGATCGCTGGCGGCGTTGCGCAGGAGTCGGTGGTAAAAGTTAATGAGTCCAAGAAAGTGACGCAATTCCACGATCGTCCGCGGTTTAGGAAAGTCAAGAACGACTTGAATTTTAGAGGGAGTTTTACATTCTTCACTGTTTATGACGAAGCCGAGAAATTCGATTTCTTGTTTGCTGAATTCGCATTTCTCGACGTTAAGTCGAAGATTATATTCATTTAGACGCTGCATGACAATACGCAAGTGGTTTTCATGCTCCTTGAGAGAGGAAGATGCTATTAAAATGTCATCTATGAACGCGAAAACAAATTCTAGATTGCCAAGCGCACGGAAGATATGGCGTTGAAACGTCTGACTGGCATTTCTAAGGCCACAAGTCATGTATTTGAATTCGAAGAGCTTAAATGGCGTGATGACCGCCATTTTAGGAATATCTTTCTGCGCGACCGGAATCTGGTTATACGCCTGGTGAAGATCGAGTTTAGAAAACACGGTTCTACCCCGTAGGTTGGAGGAGCAATTGAGCAGGTGCGGCACGGGGAACCTATCTGGCAAGGTTACCGTTTTGAGGCGCCGATAAACCCGCAGATTCTCCACGTTCCGTCCTGTTTTTTAACCATGTGAATGGGATTTGCCCACGGACTATCGAATGGTCTGCAAATACCGTGTTCCATTAATTTTTAAAAATCAGCTTTCGCGGCTTTCAATTTATCTGAGCTTAATCTGCGTAGACGTTCAGTTACCAGATGGCCTTTTGTTAAAATATTGTTACGCCCGGTATACCGGGCTACCGGGTTGAGTTTGCCTCCGAGATAACAGACCCGTTTATTTCCCCTTACCATCTGAATCAGACTTGTTTTAGAGCCATGAACATGGAAGTTTTTCTGTTTCTTTACACGTGCGCGCCTGATCCCCAAACGTTTAATGCGGCCAACAGACTCTAAAATGTTTGCTGCTGGATCGTTCGCAATTTTTATTCGGTCTTCCTGATCTGCTCGATCGTTTGATCTGAGCCGTGATGGCTGCAAGATCAGCGGCGAGACAGTCGACCTTGTTTTCTAAATTCAACGATTGCGATCCCTTGGTGGACGCGGCTGCGCACTGCACAGACTTGCTGGACGTTTCGGCAATTTTATCTGTCATTTTAGCACGACAAAATTATTTTGCTGCACGACAATGCTAGACCGCACGTCGCAAAGCCAGTGCAAACGTACCTGCAAACACTGAAATGGGAAGTCCTAACCCACCCGCCGTATTCTCCAGATATTGCTCCTTCGGATTATCACTTGTTCCGGTCGACGGCCCATGGTTTGTCCGCGGAGAAATTTACTTCTTATGAAGAATGCAAAACTTGGATTGATTCATGGATCGCCTATAAGGACGAAGCGTTTTTTCGACGGGGTATCCGTCTCTTACCCGAAAGATGGGAAAAAGTTGTGGCAAGCAATGGAAAATATTTTTAGTAATGTATTTTTATATTTAAACTTAGAATAAATCGTTGTTTCTCTCTAAAAAAACGCTACGAATTAATTCCAACACCTAATATTATATTTCGTATCGACTGAACGCTGCGACGCTTACCAAAACAAAAACGAGTTGAACGCGTTGCGTTGTTTGTACTGCGTGATACGTGGCGTGTTTCAATTGTCGCGATGCATGCACAAACTTGCACAAAACTGTTTCAACAATGGCGTCTGCTGACACGCGTACCGGCGCGAAAATGGAAGATTACAAATGGCGGTCGATACGCAACGCACTTGACGAAAGACGAAAGGCCTACAAACGGTTAATGCGCCGCGTTACAAAATGGTACCTCGAATACAGATTTAATTATGGTGAGCCTTAACTGCTACTGACTGCGATGCCCTGGCTGTGCTGCAGGCGGAACTGCGAATCTGCTTGACGCCTCGTAGTTGATGCCCCATGCTCGCTGGTTGCTGCCCCCGCTGCTGTGCTGAGAGTGCTCGTACCGCTTGCGCTCTCGGTGGCGGCGCCCTGGATCTATCGGTGCCCTTAGCGATGATGAAGCCGGGCCGTTTGTACCCGCTGTAGAGATGCCTCTTTTTGCTTGTGTTCTTGGTGATGGTGCTTTGTTTGGCCTGCATCCTCGACAATGCTGGACTGTCACCCTTGCTCGATCGCGCCTTTGTTTGAAAGCAATGGCTATTATGGTTTACGTCCATGGCGACGATGCTTGTACTTTGTGCCTCGTGTTTTTTTTTGAGATTACTCGGCATGTGGTTTTGCCTTGATCGGCCGGCGGCCAGAATTCTGCTGTTTCCCTTCACGAAAGCACGAGGGTCACCAATGTGGGATGATCAGGCTCGTATCTGCTGCCTGACGAAACCACGTCCGTCATATGCGTGCGGAAGGCCGATTGAAATGATAAGGAACACAGCTTGGATGTAAAAAAAAAATAATTGAACACGAGTGCGACTGTATTGTACACCCAACGTGTTTGATTCTGTCCATGGGGAAATTTTCCAAACTGAGAAGTCACCACTTTTCTTAATAATCACAGTCTATGTTTAATGTAATGTCACAGCTTACGGCCGATCCGGCCGCTTACGATTGCATTTGATAACATTTGATATAAATGGGGTTAAGTAACCCAAAAATACACTGGAGGTAAACATTGCTAATTTTTAAACATAAATTTTTCAGTTAAAATTATATATTTAAATGTTTAACTAAAAATACAGATATAAATAAATAATATATAGTATAAATAGTAATACATAGTATAGTATATGTTGCAGTTTACTAAAAAATAAAAATAAAATATTTTTGTTAGAATACAGAGCTTTTCTAACACAAAATATACGCGCTTGAGAGATGGCGTTAAGAGCTCGAGTACTGACCCCTTTTCTGCAGAGGGCGGTCCCTACGACTCGGGGACTAGAGCTTCACTTGCGCCTGAGCTTGCATAAGAGACACGTCGTGTAAGACAGAATAAAGAGCGTTAAAATAAATAAAGAGTGTGTTGTGTTATCCTTTTCACCGTCATATCCTGCACTAAGTTGACAGGTTATGGGCCCAGGACACGCCTCCACTGCGCGAGTGCTAAAGTGAAAATTTAAGAGTGAATCCAGAGAATTCCAAGAGTGAAGCTGAAATCGCGCGCTCTATAACGCACCGTGTGATTTCTACCTAAAATCAAGAATCAGGATCCCGGTGAAAAGCTGCAGCATGCCAAACGAGAGTGATAAAGAGAACGTCCCCGGTAACGGAGACGAAACTACACAGAAGGTGAGCCTTTACACGGCAATCAGGCAAGTAGAAAAGTGTATTATTAAGAGAAGGAAATAAATAGGCGGCCTTGTGCTTGGCGACTGCACGTGCATGAGGGAACGTGGGATGCCCACGGCGTCGTACGCATGTCCCTGGAATACGCACAGAGTCAGACACGTGGCGCGGCCATTTTACTCGCATGGCAACCAACACGCGTGGTGGCGGCTGAACAAGCTCGTGCGTGAACAGCGCGATTTTGTAGCCAAGCGCGTCGGAAGCCATCTTGTTTCCATCAAATAGACAAAAAAAAGAGGAGGTTTGAATAGCAGTTGAACCACGCTTGACTAGAGAGGGAGAACAAAAGAAGTCGTCCATCTCCCAAAAGTCGACATTTTTGGTAGCCATTCAATCTCGAGCAAAGAGTACAGAAAATTTATGATTAAGAAGAAAGAGAAACTTTATTTAGAATAAGAAGGATGGAACAAGAAAAGAATAATTTCAGTCAAATAATTAATTCTAAGACGAGGTTAATTATTAATTGATTGAATTTAAGAATTTTGGTTTTAATTGAGTTGATTAAATATGAAGAAAAATTTAATTATTACCAATGGTTTAATCAATTCAGAGAGTTGTTGCTTTGGTTAAATGATTAAAATAGAGAGGTTTTATTAGGAATACAAATTGAAAACCGCCGTTTTCCAGTAGATGGCGCCAGCGGTAAATGCTGGCGCCAAACGTTAGATCAAAAATTTTAAATGTAAGGTTGGGCATCTGGCAACAATTCCTTATCATTGCAGTTGTGCATTTTTATCGGCGTTATATATTTTTTTGTGATCAAAAATGTCGAAATTTGTGCCCAATAAGCGTCATTTGCGGGAAGTTTTGCTTTTTGCCTTCAATTCGAAAAAATCTGCGGCTGAGGCGAATCGAATGATTGTAAAAACTTATGGTGAGGCTTCCATTAGTGAAAGAACGTGTCGAGAATGGTTCCAACGCTTCAAAAGTGGTGATTTCGGCGTAGAAGACAAGGACCGTCCCGAACAGGTAAACAAGTTTGAAGACGCACAATTGGAAACATTACTGAATGAAGATTCATCTCAAACGCAACAGGAGCTTGCAGATTCATTGGGCGTGATTCAACAAGCTATTTCACATTGTTTGAAAACCATGGGAATGATCCAAAAGCATGGACACTGGGTGCCATACGAATTAAAGCCGAGAGACGTCGAACGGCGTTTTTTCGCGTGCGAACAGCTGCACCAACGGCAAAAACGGAAGGGTTTTCTGCATCGTATTGTAACCGGCGATGAAAAGTGGATCCATTATGATAGTCCAAAGCGAAAAAAATTGTGGAGCTACCGCGGCCATGCATCAACATCGACGGCCAAGCCAAACATCCATGGCTCGAAGCTCATGCTGTGTATTTGGTGGGACCAGCTCGGCGTGATTTATTATGAGCTGTTGCAACCGGGTGAAACCATCACAGGAGCTCGCTACCAAACACAACTAATGCGTTTGAGCCGAGCATTGCAGGAAAAACGGCCACAATATGAGCAAAGACACGAAAAAGTGATGTTGCTGCACGACAACGCTCGGCCACATGTTGCTCAGGTCGTTAAAACCTATCTGGAAACATTGAAATGGGACGTCTTACCTCATCCGCCGTATTCTCCTGACATCGCCTCTTCAGATTACCACTTGTTCCAATCAATGGCGCATAGCCTGGCTGAGCAGCACTTCCATTATTACGAAGAGGCCAAAAACTGGTTCGATTCGTGGATCTCCGCAAAAGACGAGCAGTTTTTTTGACGCAGGATTCGTATGCTGCTCGAAAGGTGGGAGAAAGTAGTAGCCAGTGGACAATACTTTCAAGAATAAGTATGTAACCATTTTTCAACAATCAATCCTCAAATTTTGACAAAAAACGGCGGTTTTCAATTTGTACTCCTAATAATTGTTAACTAATAAAGCAAAAATAAAGTGTTTTAAGAGCTATTTCAATCAATTGACTGGAATTACACAGAAGCAAAGTTAGCTTTGAAATTTTATAAAGGTAAATAAGAAATGCTGTGCATTGAATTTACTTTATTAAAATTAAATTTATGCAACTGGGATGGAGGGGTGCTTTGGCGCAGCAGTTATGCACGGTCGCCCGATAACGGACTTATCTATCAACTTTGAATGGAAAGGGTCCGGATTGGGGTGTGACGGCTGGTGCTGGGTGCCACTACTGTCTCTGGAGGCAGTTTCTAATTAATTGCTTGATTTGTAGTACAATCTTGCAGATGGTGAAAATAACTAGTAAATAATTGGAAGCAATAAAATTCAGATGAAAGGTGTCTGGATATGTATATATCTATGCATATATTGCATATAAATATTTATTTGCAGAGCAAAGCTTACGATAAGATGCCAACTGAAGAGGATATAAGCGATCACGAAAATGAAGATGCAGAGCTTAATGAAGAGATAAGAGCAGCATTCGATGAAAGAAACAAGGCCTTTGGACCCCTCATGGACGACAAACAAATGAGTAAGAGTGACTGTAAAGAATCAATTAAGAGTAAGAGGCAGAGTAATTGGATCCAAAATTTAAAACATTATTCAGAAGTAAGAGCTAAATCCAGACATTTATTACCTAAACTTTTTACAGTCGAGTTTCAGCGAGCAATGAGGGATATCTCGAAGAGCAACTTGGCGATAGCCAAAGCCTTTGAGGTGGCCACCACAAACCAACGAGATATGGCCAAAGACTTGAAAGAGGCGATGCGCTATGCTTCAGTAACAACTGAACTGGTCAAGGATGCAGTTAAACATGCATCGATCATTATGGAGGCTAGTCGATCAACAATCAGACTCCAGAACGAGGCTCAGCAGGCTCGTCAACGGCCTAAACCAGGAGTAAGCAGTGAGCCTTCTGCCACCTCTACCCCAAGAGCAATTCAGAGTCAGCCAATTCAAAATAGGTCCCTGTTCGCGGACGGTCAACCAGGAATTCAAAACAACAACTTTGCTGGTCAAAACATTGCAGATCCAGAGTTAACGAGAAATTTTTCAGAGTTAAGAAAAACATTACGAATACAACAAAATTCCAAAGTGAATATTAAGAGAGACTACAAACTGACAGCAAAAGTGGGACTAGAGTTCTGGATGGATTACCTGCGCTCAGAGTTGGGAACAAATGGATTATTATGGGTAATAGACCCCGCGGTTCAAGCTAATGAAACACTGGACGAGGAGACTCGAGCCTCTTGCAAAGAAGTAGTAAGAGACATCATGATAAATCACATGGACGAAAATTACCATAATAGAGTCAATGGTATTAGAGATCCGTGTGAGATTATTGCTAGGTTAAAAGAGGTTAAAAGAATAGAGAACAATGTTACCTCTTCGTCAGTAAGAGCACGGCTCTATCAAACAAAGATGAATAAAAATGAAACAATGTTTAATTTTGCTGAGAGATTCGAGGCAGTAATAAGAGAATACGATAATTGCGAAGGAGCTGTGCCTCTTGGGTTAGAAGAGAAACGCGCTGCCTTTTACCAAGCAGTCGTAGGTCAAGTTAGCGAACTAAGAGTAGTGAACTTGTTCAATAAAAAGATGAATGGCACAGATATGTCATATGAAGAAATTAAAAATTATGTTTCACAGCTTGAGGCCGAGAAAAAGAGTGACCAAGCCGCATTGACATCCAGACATCCAGTTCCAAAGGTGCAGATGGCCAAAAAGGGCAATACGACCCAGCGTGGAACTGAGTCAATAAAATGCTATAACTGCAATCAGCTGGGTCATATGTCGACAAGGTGCCCACTGGCAGAGCTGGGTTGGTCATTCTGTTACTACTGCAACAAAATAGCACATCACAAGGGACCCAATTGCCCTAAGAGACTGTCTGACGGCGCTGGAAGTTCCAAAGGAAGGAACTTGGTTAAAAATAAAAATTCAGAGGCTAAGGGGAAACCAGAGAAAGAGGTGGCAAAGGTTTACACTGGGGTGAAGGGAGGCAAAGTGGAGAAGTCTAAAAAGCCTCAGAGCGCCAAAAACCTCAATCGGTTCAAGAAGGACAAGTCACAACAGCAGAAAGGTAAGAGAGCTTTGTTGATTAATGTCCCGAAACAAATTAATTTTATAGCCGATTCAGGTGCCACGGAACATATAGTCAAGAACAATCTGATTCTCAGAGACTTTAAGAGGACTGAAAGAGGTGTAATTCAGAGTGCAAACAAAGATAGAAAAGCCGATATAAAAATAGATGGTAAAGGGGATCTTTACATTTATGCAAAAAATTCAGAGTTGAATAAAATCAGATTGACTAATGTTCTGGCTGCGGAAGAGATCTCAGAGAACTTAATATCATTGAGAAAATTTGCAGAAGCAGGCTTTAGCATCTATCTGGATGACAAGTCACTGAAAATCTCAGACAAAGAGAATGGTGACATCTTGATAGAAGGAGAGTATGTCAGACCAAACTGGACTATAAATATGATAGTTGAACTTGACACAGAGAATACAGAAGAGCCTGTATATGAAGAGTACACTTGCACAGCAAGAATAGTAGGCGGAGATTCAGAATGGGCTGAAAACCAATGCTAGAAAAGGATAAAGAGTACAATTCAGAGGGAGTAACTCTTCCTAAATCAGACTTCGAAGGGAGTATACTCAATCAAAGATGCATTCAGACGACAGATGAAAATTCAACAAAGATACTTGAAGAGCTAATAAAAAATCAAAATGAAGTTTCAAGCATGGAGCCCAAGAAATTGAGTGATGGAATGCTGTGGCACAAACGACTTGGTCACGTCTCGCTAAGTTACTTAAAGAAGTTGAAGAAGATAAAAGAAGAATTGAGAAATGTAACGTTTGACGATTCGATACTTGATTGTGAAGTGTGTATAATGGCGAAAATGAAGAAATTGCCATTTGGAGACAAGAGAACTAGAGCAAGAAGACCCTTAGAAATAATACACACTGACACAATGGGACCGATTACACCGAAATCATATCCTGGAGGGTGTCGTTTCATCACAGTGTTTGTGGATGACTACACAAGGTTGGCAAGAGCATACGCTATGAAAACTAAAGAAGAGGCCGGTAAATTTCTAGAAAGATTCCTGATTTCGGCAAGGAACCTGCTGGGAAGAGACGAGAAAGTCTGCTACATTAGGAGCGACCAGGGGACTGAGTTTACTGGAGGTAAATTTTCAGAGATAATGGAAAAGGAAAAGATAGAAGCAGATTTCTCATCACCCTATACACCAGAACACAATGGCACTGCCGAAATGTACAACCAGACAATACAACAAAAAACGAGGTCGCTGATGTTGGACTCAGGTCTGCCAGAGAGTATGTGGGAGCTTGCGCTTGAAGTCGCTATTCACTCGTACAACAGAACGCCGCATAAATCCATAGAGTACAATATTCCAATTAAGATGTTTTCACCAGAGAGCAAAAGACACTTAAATAAAATCAAAAGGTTTGGCTGCATTGGATACGTCAAAATACCCGTTGCGAAATCCAAATTTTCAGAGAAAGCACTTAAAACTGTGCTAGTAGGGTATACAACGACTGGCTACATCCTGTGGCATCCAAGCTCGAGAAGATTTATAGAGAGTCGACATGTGCGCTTCAACGAAAAGGTAGTCTACAAAGAAGGGTTCGCAAAGATGAATAATTCCGGAACACAAAAGGAAATAGAAGAAGATGCAAACCACGACGACCTTCCTGGGAAAATTAAAGAGACAAATACAGATGAAACCAAAAGGAGACGGGGTAGACCGACAAAAAAAAATTGGAAACGAAAGAACCCAAAAGAAAACAGCCCAAACGAGAAGCGAAAGATCAACACTCAGTTGTAAGGGCGAGACGAGTGGTAGATACCAGTTTTGCTTTTTGCACTGAACCCGTGAAAGATCTAAGTAAAATAGATTTCAGAGAGAATCCAGGCGAATGTGGCAAAGATTAGTTGGAAAAAGATAATGTAATGTTTGCAATGTTAGCAACAATAAACAGAGATCCAACTTCATATTCAGAGGCCATGGCGTCCACCAAACAGAGGGAGTGGACAGCGGCAATTAATGAAGAGTTACAGTCTATGAAAGACAACCATGTATGGAAACTGGTACCAAGGCCAAAATTTTCTAAAGATGGGCAAAGGCCTAACATCATTGATTCCAAGTGGGTTTTCAAGAAGAAAACAGGTGAAGATGATGGTACCAAATATAAAGGAAGGTTGGTAATCAAAGGGTTTAAAGACACAAATGTGTATGAGCTCAAAGAAACATATGCACCTGTGTCGAGACTGCCAGTTGTGAGAGCTGTACTGGCTATCGTCAATAAATACAATTTAGAAGCAATTCAGATGGACGTGAAAACTGCTTTCTTAAATGGTACAATAGAAGACGAAATGTACATGGAAATCCCAGAAGGATTGAAATGCACAGATAAAGAAAGAAAAACTAAAGTCTGCAAGATAGAAAGAGCTATCTATGGACTTAAAATCAGTCCGAAGAGATGGAACATGAAATGTTCAGAAGAAATGAAGAAGGTTAGGCTAGAGAACGACCTACATGAGCCTTGTCTATTTACATGGAGAAAAGAAGGCAAACTGGCGGTGTTAATCCTGTATGTCGATGACATTTTGATTGCGAGCAATTGCAAAAAGAAGCTGGAACAAATTAAAAAACACCTAAATAAAACATTCAAAATAAAAGACATGGGAGAGCTCAAAATTTTCTTGGGAATTCAGATCAAAAGAAATACTTCAAAGGGAATAATGACGTTGAAACAACCAGATTATATAGAGAAAATTTTGGAGAGATTCAACATGAAAGAGAGCAAAACTCAGAGCACGCCAATGATCACCAGACAGGTTGCCGATAGAGCAAATAGAAAGAGAGTAGAAGGTGCAACGGAACAGGAAGCAACAAAAGTTCCTTTCAGAGAGGCAGTCGGTAGTCTGATGTACTTGGCGGGCACTACCAGGCCGGATATCTCCTATGCAATCAACAGCCTCTCAAGAAGGCAAGTGAATCCCACCGAGGACGATTGGGCAGATGTGAAGAGATTGCTGAGATACTTAAGAGGCACGTCTGAAATGGGATTGACATTCAGAGGAAACTCAGATGATCTAGATGCAATGACAGATGCAAGCTTCAGAGATCATCTGGACTCAACGTCCACGGGAGGCTACGTAATTCGTCTGTTCGGCGATCCAGTAGCGTGGCGAAGTTACAAACAGTCATATGTGACTTTGTCAACTTGCCAGTCAGAGTATCTTGCCATGAGCAACACCTGCCAAGAAATCATTTCACTGGACAAAGCAATCAGAAATGTGGTGGGAAAGACGTTCTACCCTGTGCAAATATGGTGTGACAATAAGGCAGCAGGTGATTGCACAGAGAAGGATGGCAGCCATAAGTTGAAGAACTTCGATGAACCCGTAGGTCAAATTAAAGAGTACTTAGAGGAAAGAGAGAGATCTGGGGTCAAGAAGCATATGGCAGATACTCACGGGGATTACATAAAGTCATGTGTTTCAGAGGGCAAATGCAAAATCAGTTGGATTGCCACTAAAGAGAACGTAGCGGATATAATGACTAAAGCGCTTGCCAGAGAAGCACACGAGTGTCTAAGAAATAAAATACTAGAGCTTTAAGAGGAATACAAATAATTCAGGAGACTGAATATTAATTGATATTTGTTTTGTATGTTACAGATTAACTCTCAAGACGAAACTTACAGAGTCAAATTCAGAAGAACCATAATCAAGACTGCTCAGAGGAAATAAGTTACCAAAAGTATTCTAGTTAAGCTGTGGAATATTGAGCCACAGGAATTTAACTTGCCAAAGAGACTGAAATTAGCAAGTAAGAAATCGTTTATTGTAACACCATAAGTGCCATGAGAAATAGAAATTTTATGACTATAGATAGCTTAGGATATAAAACTTTTTGTAACTTTGAAATATTTTGAGTTTGAAAAGAGAGGGAGTGTTAGAATACAGAGCTTTTCTAACACAAAATATACGCGCTTGAGAGATGGCGTTAAGAGCTCGAGTACTGACCCCTTTTCTGCAGAGGGCGGTCCCTACGACTCGGGGACTAGAGCTTCACTTGCGCCTGAGCTCGCATAAGAGACACGTCGTAAGACAGAATAAAGAGCGTTAAAATAAATAAAGAGTGTGTTGTGTTATCCTTTTCACCGTCATATCCTGCACTAAGTTGATAATTTTGCAATTTGAAATTGAAAGAAAGCTTTTAAGGAAACGATAAAATTATATATTTTATGTTGTTTTCAAAATACTAATGGCGAGTTCTAAGGAAAAGGCTTATGAGAGAATTGGATGAATGTCTGTCAACTATGTGCTTGTGATTTTTGGAAGACTCACAGGCTATTCATCAGATGGTGAGTATAATCCAGCACAATGATTTCTACGTGTATGTATGTATATATATATATATATATATATATATATATATATATATATATATATATATATATATTAGGTGTACAACTTAATTCGGTCCGTTTTTTTGCTTGAAAAACGCATTTATTTAAATAATAAAATGAATTAATACCTTATTCACAGTATTATCCATCGCTAGACACTACTTTTTTCCATCTTTCTGGCAATTTATGGATTCCGTCGCGGAAGAAGCGTTCATCTTTTGAAGCCAAGAATGAATCGAGCCAATTTTTGATACCCTGTTCTGAAGTGAAACGTGTTCCAGTCAAAACGTTCTGCATCGATCGAAACAAATGGTAGTCGGAAGGGGCAAAGTCTGGGCTATAAGGCGGGTGAGCCAGAACTTGCCATCCGCTATTTTCCAAATGGTTTTTAACCAGAACAGCAACATAAAGCCGAGCATTGTCATGGTGAAAGATTATGGAGTCGTGTCTGGACGCGTATTCTGGACGTTTTTCGGCTATAGCTCGCTTTAAACGGATCGATTGTTGCCTGTAGAAGTCTCCCGTGATGGTTTGGCCAGGTTTTAGCAGCTCATAGTGGATCACATCTTTTTGATCCCACGAATTACAGAGCATTACCTTGGCACCATGGATATTCGGCTTCGGCATTTATGTTCCCGGTTGGCCGTGCTTTACATACGATTTTTTGCGTTTTGGGTTGTCGTAGTAATTCCATTTTTTGTTTCCGGTAATGATTCGATGCAGAAAAGATTCCTTTTTGTACCGTTCAAGCAACATTTCGAACATGCAAAATCGTCGTCCGATATCTCTCGGTTTCAATTCATATGGGACCCAATTTTCTTGCTTTTGGATATATCCCGCGGCTTTGAATCGTTTTGAAATAACTTATTGAGTAACTTTCAATGTTTTTGCGAGCTCTTCTTGCGTTTGATACGAATCTTGATCGAGTAATGTTTCTAATTCTTCATTTTCAAACTTTTTCGTTTGAGCCAAACGCTCTTTGTCTTCAACACTAAAATCACCACTTTTAAATCGTCGAAAGTATTCTCTGCAAGATTTATCCGATGGTACAGATTCACCATACACTTTCATAAGTATTCGATGAGCTTCAGCTGCACTTTTCTTCCAATTGAAACAAAAAATCAAAACTTCCCGCAAATGGTGTTTATTTGGAACGAACCTCGACGTTTTCAACTCAGTAAAAATTAAACTTGTTGTGTGAAATTCAAAGGCTTGTAAACAATATTTGGTTGACAGATGTTGACACTTCACGATACAGCAAAAATCAGCTGTTGCCGTCAACCATTTATAGCACCTAGAGCCATCTTTTTAAAACGGACCGAACTAAGTTGTACACCCAATAATAATAATAAAAATATAGAAAGTTTAAGAATAAAAATTAAAAAGTTAAAAATTTAAAGAAATTAAAATAAAGAAATAATAAAAACTAAAAATTTAAAAAAACAATACTTAAAAAAACAGAACTTAAACATTATAAACAAAACTTAAACAAATTTAAGGAAACAAAAATAAAAACTATAAAAAATTGCTTTAAAAATTTGAAATAAGAATTAAACTAATTATTGAATTAAATAAATAAAACAATATCTAAATTAAATCTAATACAAATACTTGACATTAAAAATTTTTTTATTTTTTATTAGTTAATAAATTAGATTTAACTGACAGTCGGGAGACGCCGTGCTGAATACACAGATACAATATTATCCTGAATAGTTATAACATTCAGCGTAGCGTCTCCTAATTGCTAATTAAGTTTAATTTATTATGAAATAATAGAAAATAAAAAAATTTTTAATGTTTACAATGTTAATAAATTTTTAACTTTTTAATTTTTATTCTTAAACTTTTTTCTTTTTTATTATTATTATTAATTTTTATTCTTGAACTTTTTTCATTGTTATTATTAAACGAACTTTTGGCAGCAGTCGGAAATACTTTTTTTTTTTAATATTATTTATTAGTAGTCTTGATTCTGAAGGATTTATCTTTTATATACGGCCTCGAAAAGATACTCTAAAATGTAGAGGAATATCGAATAAGCATGTGAAGCTAGATTTAAGACAATCCTCTTAATGCTTAAAAAATTTCCTTTTTTAGCAAATAAAGTGCAATAAAAATAATTCTTTTTTTAATTTTTTAACAATCTTATTATTTTTATAGCTTAATTTTGTATTGATTGTTTTGCATATAAGGTTTCTATTTCACTAATTACAATTACGCATTATTTTACAATTTTCAAAAACGCATCGGCGCCAGCGGGATTTGAACCTACGATTTCGTAATAGCAACCTAATACGCTAACACTGAGCTAATCGTACACTTGTAATATTTTTAATAAAAAGTTATATTTAAAGTAAAGCTGATTTGAATAGGAAGGAACTTGCGCCGTGAGTACTGCCCGAACACTAGTCTTTCGTTTATAATTGTTTACAATATTTTTAAATATATGTTCAATTTGATTCTTAAACTACATATAATAATAATAATAATTAATAAATTTAAACAAGAACACCTTCCATAATGTAACTGGATTTTAGTGCTTTTGTATTTGCTCGTGATTTTATATACTTTCTCAGATTTAACAAACTGCACGCTGTTACTTTCGGTCGTAACACAGCTATAATTGATCAAGTCAACAACAAGAGTCAGTAATATCACATTTAGGATTGTCTTAAAATTAATTTAATAATACACGATGCTCACTAGCAAATATTAACTCTCTCCCCCCTAAAAAAACTGTAAATAATTTTCAGGGGGGAGAGGGTTAATATTTGATGCTAGTGAGCATCGTATATTATTAAATTAATTTTAATTTAATAATAAATGTGATATTATTAGTGATTCTTGTTCAATTATAGCTGGGTTACTACCGAAAGTACCGGCGCGCAGTTTGTGTTAAATCTGTGAAAGTACGAGGTGTGTTCAAAAAGTATCGCGAATTTTGAATTTTCGCGGGTTACGTATATTCGAATTTCGATCTTTTTGTGGCGTTATGTTGGTACTCATGTCTCTCACTTATGCCGACAAGCTCGGCCATTTTGAATGTTCACTTAATTGTTGACAGCTGCTTTGCTTGCACGTGTTTTGGATCGTCTTCGATTTTTACCTATTCAAAAAAATGGATCAAAGAACCTGTATCAAATTTTGTGTGAAAAACGAAATTAAGTGCGCGGATGCATTCCGAATGTTGACTGTGGCATACGGAGAAGCTACCTTGGACCGAAGCAACGTTTATCGGTGGTACAAAATGTTCTCAGAAGGCCGAGAAGATGTGAACGACGAAGAGCGTGCCGGACGCCCGAGCACTTCAACAACAGTCGAAAAAATTAATGAAGTGGAGAAAATGGTATTGGCCAATCGTCGAATCACCGTTAGAGAAGTTGCTGAGGACCTAAACATATCGATTGGCTCGTGCCATTCGATTTTTATCAATGATTTGGGCATGAGACGGGTCGCCGCGAAATTCGTACCAAACCCCCCTGCTCACACATCGTTGCTTGTGCGCGACTTTTTGGCCAAAAACCACACTAATGATGCCGCAGCCACCGTATTCCCCAGATCTGGCCCCCTGTTTTTCTTATTCCCTAAACTGAAGAGGCCCATGAAAGGACGACGTTACGCTACGCTTGACGAGATAAAGACGGCATCGAAGGAGGAGCTGAACAAGATAAAAAAAAATGATTTTTTGAAGTGCTTCGAAGATTGGAAAAACCGTTGGCACAAGTGTATAATGTCTCATGGGGATTACTTTGAAGGGAACAAAATAGATATTCATGAATAAATAAATAATTTTTGAAAAATCACAAAATTCGCTTTTTGAACACACCTCGTACGCTCTATATTTTAAAAAATATTTTGAAGATTATTTTATGAAAGTTTCAAAAAAATATCTGGTTGAAATATGAGTTGAACACAAAAATGTATTGAATTTTTTTGATTTCATAAATTACTTTTTACGTTGATAACTTGAAAAAAAAAGAAGTTACAAATTTAGTTTAAACACAAAAGGATGCGCTATGAAATTCTACACAAGGATCAGTTGTCAAAATCGAAATTCGAGCGATGTCCAAAATTAATCTGATGGACAATACTTATTTTATAAGAGGCAAAATTTGCCCCTTATAGAATCCAGCTCCTCAATTATGTTGCATACTATATAAAGATGTATTTTATAATTGTATAAATTAACCGTCTGTGGAGCTTATGTTAGTAAAGCATTAGCGTCGTATCTTTTGACTAGCAAATCTCAGATTCAAAACTGTGGTTTTTCTTTATTAAATCTTTAAATTAATTTTTTTTAATAATTTTAAATTTGTTGAGACTCGCGAGTTAAATATTACGACACTAATAGTTTACTAGCACAGCTACCGGTAATTAACTTATGCAGTTATGATGTACATCTTTATATGGTATAATACGCAATTAATATAATTCTGGAAAACTTTTTAATTTTTTATTAGAAAACAGGGTGTCACATGCTTTCTAAATGATTTCCTTAATTAATAAGTATCTTTCAAGCAGTTCGTAGAACTTTTTTTATTTGAAAACAACTTTTCTAAATTTTGTCCTTGTTAGCCATGCTTTGAGATACAAAGTTCTAACAATATAAAACATTGCTCGTTAAAACATCAATGATATGGACAACAAGATGAGCGCAAGATCTCACTACGGCCAATATTTGAATCAACTTTTTTCGAATAAGCAGGAAGAAGAAGTTACATTGAATGATCACCCAATTCATTTGTTTTTTGTGAGGATGTTTAAGGGATTTGTAATACAAAATCTGGAAATCATAATAGTTTATACCCTGTAAAAATTTTTAGAAGAAAAATGTTTGTGAGATCTTATAAGAAAAATTTCTTATACGAATGTCGAACAGGAACATATAAGTACTTGTAAGATTATATATCGCATACCTGTATAGGGAATTTAAACTTCAGTTACTTTCTTGTAAACTCATTACATTGGAACGAGGTAATCCAAGCAAGAAAAACATATTAAAAAATACTTAAAATCATTTCAAAAACGTTTTTAAAAACGTTTTCAAAAACGTTAAAAATAATGGAATAAACCCCCTTTTTATTAAAAAAATATATATTTTAATATTGTAAAAAATGTTTTTTTTTTACATTAAAAGTAAAAATAAAAACGTTTTTTAAGTTAAAAAAGAATTTTGTTTTTCTGTGAAACTAAGCACTATGCTAAAATTATATTATATTCCCAATTTTTTTCAATTGCGAGGGTTTTATTTCATAAATTTTTTTTTGAAAATTTCCAAAAGGTCACCTATTTAAGTTTAAACTGCTAATAACGTTGCTTGACTTCTACGAACTGATACCTAAACAATAATCTAGAAATACTTTATATTTATACATATATATCATTGATAGATCAAGTCAATATATCCCAGCAATGCATTTCTAACACAAAAAAAACTTACTACTTACTACTACAAATTTTCCTTCGATTGCAATTTGCAATCACGTCGCTATAATGGAAATGCTAATCCTTTCGTATAGGGCAACCTAAAGCAACAGAAAGGAAACCGTTTCTTAGGCACTAAAGGACAATGGTATACAAATTTTATTAATATAAAATGTTCAATAAATTGTTATAAAATCGTATACGCGACGTACGTTGTCGGCAATACCATAAGTAGAATCGGAAGCCGTTTTCCTCAATAAAAATAACAATTCAGCAACGCATTTTTATCAAATTAATAGCAACATGTGGGAAACTTGCTATCTGGGTAGGTTTATCTAGGATTCTTGTTTGATCATATACAACATTTTTACGAAATGTACGAATTTTCAACAGGGCGTCAACGAATAACAAATGAATTTAGAGTCATGAATTTTATGAGAAGGGATACCACTTTAAGCATGTGCTATGACACACACGCGTACCGTTTAAAAATTTCAAAATGATTTTTACATGATCTTGATAATGGTATTCAAAGTCACCCTTCTTGTTATTTAATGTGTCACTTAAAATCATACAACTTTTGTATGAAAGATTTTGTTTAGAAATGATTATTTTTCAAGATATTTATGAAGTCCTGGGCTTTCCGAACACTCTGTATTATTTATTTATCTAAAATCATTATTTTCCTAAATTATATTGAGGAAAACTTCTTTAAATTTAACGACTACTTAATACTATTAATATTATCTTTTCTTTTGACACTACTACAAATATTTCTAAATTTTGTTACATATATTACAAATAGATTTCATATAGATATATCATTACATTAGCTGATTTCTACTGGAAATGTATAAAATATTTCAGCTACTAAAAACAAGAGAAAATGAGAAAGCAGAGGAAGCATACCAGAATTCGCAGAAAAAAATGTGTAAGTATTGATAACAATGATAACATCTTATGCGCTGTACATTATAAAATGCTGATGATATCATTTGACTGAGAAAGCCATGTAACCGATACAATAGAATCGATATATTATCGTGCCTGCTAATTCTCACGTAGCGATAATAATTTTCGATATTGATCTCATATCGTCCGCTTGATTATTTTTATCATTATTTTAACAGAAATGTTAAAGGGTGATGTTATCTCCCATTAAGTGGTTAGTAATAGACTGGATGCAGATTCCAAGAGTCAGTAATTATCTCTTATATTTTATCTTGTATATGTAGATATAATTTATTAAAAGATTAATGCTCTCGAAATTTATTTACGTTGTATGTTTTTAAATAATTAAATCAATATCAACGCAAGCTCTTGGTACTCGCGATGCATGTATTTATTTTTACTTATGATAAAAGATTGTTAGCATTGTCGTTTTAATAAGCATATTATATATTGTCGTTTCAATAAGCATATTTATTTATTTATTTCAATAAGTTGCAATTTAGATAACCAAACGAGATTTAGCACATTGGTCAAATTAATGCACTATATGTAAGTTATGAACTTGTCGTTAATTTTTTTGACATCAGAATCTAATGTGAAACTGAGTTAGTAACAGGAGTGCTGAGACATATCATTAATTAATAAAGATTTTACACGATTGCAATACAGATGTCAGTTTGTAGAAGCATTTTGTTCTTAGATTGCCGAAATTGAATGCGGCATGCATGATAGCAGAATGATAACACGTTGTTCTCATTTGTTCTCTAGCTGGAAATAAACTCTTAAAACAGTTGAATAATAAAAGGTAATTACAAAAGTTTTTAAGAATTAATTATTATACGTAGGTTGCTCCAAAAGTTTTCACAAAATGGTATTAGGGTTGCCACCTTAAAACTGTTGATAACTTTATTTCGTTTTTTTAATGGCATTTTGGCTTTTGACGCATCATCAAATATTTGTTCAGCCGTGAGACGTATTTGAAGTTGACACTTTCAAAAGAAAATAAATTTATAACGAGAACACTTCCACGCAATGGATTTTCTACAATTTTAAGAAGTCGCTAACTCCGCTACAATGTGTCAAAAAACTTTATTTGATATTTCGTAACAAAGTACTATTCCAAAGGTCTGTTTATCAGTAGTAGTATGTAAACTTCGCGATTGAGTAAAACTCATTGTCAATGACGAATTCCATGGAAGCCGTCTTGCCACGGTGGTCACTCTAGAGAATGTCGATACTGTATGCAACTTATTACAGGAAGACAGAGAATTGTATGACAGAGAAATATAAAGGCATCCTTAGGCATTTATATGACACAAATCAAAACAATCTTACATGATCATCTTGGTATTAGAAAACTATGAGCTTGTTGGTGTACAATTTAACCCTTTACCACATGAATTTTTTTGTCCAAAAGAATTGTTAGATAAAAATGCAATTACAAAAATTGAGTAAAAATATTAAATCATTTTTTTTGTTTGTGCCATATATGGCACAAGATGCGATAAAGGGTTAATGGAAGCCCCAAAAAAGGCGCGTGTTAAATGGGCAAAAAAATACTCAAAAAGTATCACGGTCAGTTCAAAACAGTGTATGATATCATCATGAATCACGGATTTATTGCTTTCTATTTTCATACATCAATGGTAAAATGTTTAATTTGAATTTTAACAGATGCGGCGGTAGAGGCATTCAAAAATCTGACGTATGAGGTGATTACAGAAAGATGGACAAAATACTTCGACGATTTGTTTCATCGAAAAAGTGTTTCATTGTAACAAAGAGTATTTTGAGAAACAATAAAGCCAATTAAAAAAATTAATCATGTTTGTATACAATTTTGCGGAAATTTTCGAAGCAATCTACGTAGTAAAGATTTATTAAGACTTATTTACACTATGTCTTTTGATGAAAAATAGTTATGTAAATATTGAAGAATATTTATAACACGTACGTGGAACAAATAAACTGTTTTATTATTTCTTCCGTAACTTTTATGTGTTACTAATGAGATTTATAAAGACATGATATTCATAGTTGATTCTTCTTCCGAAACTACCTTAAGTAATATCTTAAACTACAAATACTCTATGAATAATTGATGCCAGGGTCGTATAACTTACTAGACAGACTAGACGACGGCCTAGAAACTCGCAATTCATAGGTCTCTAATTACCTGTTTTATAAATTAATTATTTTCAAAACTATTTCCAACTTAATTTATTCTGCAATAAATAATTCTATGAAATTAAAAAAAATAATAATGTATCAACTTTTTATTTATTAAAAATAAATAGGTAATAATAAACAATAGGTAATAATAATAATTTCAATATATCAAAAATCTTTATTTCTTAAAGTAGTTTCTTTACACTACAGATTTAAAAACGACAGAATTTCTTGAATTTTTGAGTTCAATTAATAAAATATGCATACTGACCAACTTGTGTAATTAAAGAAATTGACCATTTCAAAGTTTAGATAATACTAATTCAAATCAGCATACATAAAATTCCGATTCGGCAAATTGACGGCAACTACGCAACTCATGCAATTTATTAATTTACTAATATACTAAATTACACTTAGCTATTTGGGTATTTGGGTATATGTATAGAATTTTCGCTTCATTTCAAATTTTTATAAAAATATACTTATTTGACGTGTTTTTTCTAGTATTAAAAATTCTTCTGAGATTATAACAAAAGTCGATAATGTTTTCTTTATGTACATAGTATTGCTCTTTGCCACTAGATGGCACTACTAATATCATCAAAGAAAAATATAGCGTCTTCAGTACGCTCCAGTATACGAACTCTGGACATAAAACGTGATACTGTGGCTTGTATAGAACCAGAAGATCTATAGGCTCATTAAGAAAAAGAAGACTGTAGGCACGTTGACAAAGTCATGATAGATAAGGCAGAACAGGGAAACATCATAAACGAGGTAACTAACGCTATCGAGGACAAAGGAAGCATCGAGTGTTTCTCAGGCACGTACACCCAGTAGACAATTATATCCCTCGGAAAATTTCTCAACTGAGAAGTGACTATCATTCTTCATACTCGCAGTCCTTTGAAAAATTTCTCAACTGAAATGTGACTACTTTTCTTAAAATTCACAGTCCGCCTACACACTCATGATTAATGTAACGACTAGAGTTTATGTCCGCTTAGAACTATATTTGACATAAAGGTGAATTAACAAAAGTTTTTGGAAGTTTTAAATAAACATTAAGTTTAAATACATAAATACAGCGAATGTGCAAGCAATTTTGTCTACAGCATGCAGAATATGATGAGTTGTAAAAACATTGTTTATATTTTAATGTTTCACTAAAATATAGCATAAAAGTGATAATATAATTATATTATTGTAAAATTTATTATGTTATATTTAAATATTGTTTAATATGATGAATTATTTGTGTGATTGTTTATTTCTATGTCTTTTCTCTCATATCTCTAGGAAAGACGGAATAGGATCTTGGCGTGGAGTGCAAGAAAGACAAATATTATTTACTTAAAGGAGCAACTCAGGAGACTAATATTATGCCATTTCAGATAAGTTTTCTTTTTTTTTTAAAGTTTCTTGGATTGCATTAAATAAAAAACAATTGCTTTGTGGACTTTTATTGTATTTTTCAGATGTATCTGAAGTGAATTTATTACAACGAACATTAAATTAATTCAAAATGGACAGATCTTGTATATGAACTTTTTCTAGGTGAGAAAAGAAAAATGTATTTTAATGTCTGAAGAAGTAAGGAACACTAATTGTTCTTTACTGTTAAATTTAGTATTTTCATGCTCACTCAAAGTTTACATTATATTTCTTGCTACTAGATTGGCAGAGATTGAAGTAAAAGTCGATTAC
The DNA here is from genome assembly GCF_016802725.1 of Solenopsis invicta. NCBI lineage: Eukaryota > Metazoa > Arthropoda > Insecta > Hymenoptera > Formicidae > Solenopsis > Solenopsis invicta. Next base: position 17,687,148 of record NC_052674.1, on the reverse strand, counting down.
AGAATAACAGATCTGCTACCATGAGAAAAGGATGGCAAATGTGAAATAAAATGTGCTGCTGCTCGTGAAAAGTAAGGAAATTTTTGTTCATCCGAGAGGCTGATAAGTTGGAACATGCTAACGATAATGTATAAACTACATCATCGAGGAAGAATCTCTGGTAAACAAATTTGTGTTGGTATCCAAAGATAAGGGAAGTTTGAACTGTACTGCGTCTTTTGTTGCCGGTGTTGTAAAGGCTTTGCGGCTGTAAATTTGTAAATGACTTCAATTATTTATTTCTTAAAATAATTTATTGATCAATTATTAATTTTTTGCACATTTTTATGTTTGTATATTTTATGAGACAAAATTTGTTAAAAACGTTTTAAATGTTATAGCCCACTAAGGTAACATTGGCTTAAAGGAATCATGTGTGATTAAAATTAATGACATCGTTGTTACATGCGACAAGCCGTTGAAAAATCGGTAAGATAATAGAAATATTATATATCTTCTCTTTCTGTAAAGAGAAAGTATATAATATTTATAGACATAGTTTATCAATTAGTGTCACAAATCTAAAATTTCCAATTATGTTAAATTTATATTTTATATGTTTATATTTTATATAGGTAAATATAACAAAAACACAATATAAATATAATATAAAATATTTTTAATATTTGTAAACTTTTTGTGTAACTATCTTAGGTCGCTCTCAGATTTTTCTCTATCGTGAGATTCGCAGCTGAGTGTATCCCACTGATAAATGTCGATCATTTGACATCGTTTTCAAAATTGCGCAAAAACTGAGGTTAAGAATGTTCGTTAGATAAAACGGTATCCGTTTTAGTGGTATCAAATGTAAAAATCTGGTATTTATGAGTGACACAAAATTAGCTACACAGCATTTTAGCTGTGTACGATTTGTGTCGACTTGTATCATGAAAAGCAACGGATTGTACACTGCAGTGTTACACACAGTGTCAACTTGTGTCGTAAATAAAAAGCACCCAATGTGCAGTACTGTACAAAAGGCTTATAACTTATCTTTAATCTAATGCTGATGCTCTGTAGCAGTATTTAACAATTAGCCCAGCATTTTTGTTGTCCACTTGGCCTTCGTATAGGATTCATTGCCTTACAATAGACAACGGAGATAGACCAATAAGTAATACATAAATAATATTCTTCATTCGTGTAATGAAGATAATTATTTAGAATACAGATCTAGAATACGGTTTTTGTGCTAGATTCTGTTGTTTTGTACCAAAACACATGGAATGAGTATATTTTTATTAAGTATATTTTTATTTGAGGCAAAATCTGTATTCTAAATAATTATCATTCTTGTCTAGCATTAATTATTATCTTCAAGGAATTAAAAATCTTACTCTTCACATGCTTGAATAAAGAATTTTATGTTAAAATCGGCGTATTGTTTAAAGTTGTATAAATAAGTTAGGATGTGTAAAGAACAAATTTCTATTATATATTATATATTTTTTTGTACGTATACAAAACACTCAATATTATGTATAAATTAATAGATATGCTAAAGCATACCAGTGAGAAATGACAGGTTAAAAAAACGTCTAATCAACGTTTAATAAACCAATTGATACAGACGTTTAAAATTTGGCCGATTAGACGTCTTTGTGTCATCAAAATTGAACGACTATTAGACGTTTTACAAAAACTCTTTATAAATATTTTCTTTGAAATATCCATAACTATTATATTATTGCACCACATGATCTCAATGAACAAACCAATGTTTTTGTAATATTTTAAAAAACATTTTTCGTAAAAAAAATTGTTTTCATGGTATTTGTTTTCAGAAATTCCCGAGCGACCACCCATCCAAGTCGCAACTCCGGTGAACGTTGCTTGACTTCCGTGATTACTGCGAACTGATCCCTCATGATGATCTGTAAATACTTTGTAGTCATATGTGTAAATAACTGGTAGATCAGATCAATATATGTTATCGAAAAGATGAAACATGTATAATTAAAGGATATTACTTATAAAAAGATATATAAAATTATTGTTTTTTTTTACTATTTTTACAAATGCGGAATAGAATCTGAAATAACTTTTCTGTTATTCGTTTAAATAAGAATGCAACTAGAAATTATGTACAATACAATCAATATAATACAATAATTAAGTTAAATATGAAAGAATTTTGGGAAGTCAGGTTTATAAAAGTTATCTTGCATGAGCCAATTTTCAACTTTATGTTATCTGGATAAGAGAAGAAAATAGTGACGTTAATTATTCTTGTTAATTATATATTTGCAAAACTACATCTAATAGAAATGAAATTTTCGAGGGGTTGAAAAGTAGTTAAAATATTTATTAATATCAACCGTTGACGTTAAATAGACATCTTTTCAACTTATTAATATCAACTATCAACGACAGAGACGTCAAATAAACATTTTTTCAACTTATCATTTCTCACTGGGTATGTCCTATCTACAATTATTAATTTTCGAACTAATCTATTTACGTCTTAAGTTAATATAGTTTTAATTAAATACAGTTACGTTTTTCGGCTTATAAAATTAATTTAGTTACATTAAAGTTATAAAACAATGAAAAACTTAAAAGTTGTGTTAAAATTAGATTAACTTAACCCTCTGCACATACATTACTGAATTTTACTATTTAATTAGATATCATGAATGGCTCAAGGAACGTTATGACTTCAAAGGAATTTTATGTTTAAAAAAATGGCACAATAATTTTTGTAAATAATTTAATATTTAGAAATATTGTTTTACAGTTATCGAAAATTGCCTTTGCATATCCGAATTTGTTTTTTTTTTTAATAATCTTGTAAAATGTATAACATAATCCTTTTATGTATATTTATGTTTTAGTTAATATGGTACGAATGTAATAAAAAAAATAAAACCAAATACAACTGTATATTTTTCAGGACAATACGTAATGAAGACAAGTAAATGTTTATCAATTTTTTTATATAATTTTTAGTGCCCATTAAAATTAATAAATTTAATACGTATTATGACGCTGAAACTCTAGTACTCAACCCGTATACTGTTGTTCGCAACATTGTCGTAAGCTTGCGGAAACTTTTGTAATTTACATTCATTGCATATATCTGTGAAGTCATAAAAAAATTTTAAAGTTTTCTGAAGTCTACGAAAAAAGTTGCAAAGTATTTACATACATATTACGCTAAACTGATTGATTTTTTGTTTTATCACATATATAGCAATTCTCTACGACAATGATACTTCTGCAGTTATGAGTGAAAATGAACATGATTACACTCCAGTTGATGAGAATGAAGACCTGGATGATATTGATTTGTCTTCGAAGTCTGTACTCTGAAACAGCAAATCGATTAAATGCCTATTAAATTTTTATTTAAAATATAGAAGTCTGCTTGATAAGCGCAAAATTATTTCCCAAAAATTATGTACGCACGCATAAGCAAAGAAATGTGTACATACGGATACACATTTACAAGCATGCAAATTAAAAATAAAATGAAAGCATTTAAAAAACATACAAAAACAGTACTGAATAAAGAGCCTAAGAAAAGTGGAAGAGGACGAATGTGTCTTGAATTTGAAAAGTATGTTTATACGTGTAAACGTATAAATATTTATTGTAATTTTATTAATTTTGTATGTAATACATATTATATTATTGGGTATTATTCCTCCAGTACTAATGGGAACAAATTTTCATGTTATAAACAATATCGTAACTCCAACAAATTTAGATGCGACAAAGCCGTCAATAGATCAAGGAGTATTGAAAAACGTCAATGAAACCACAATAACTGAAGATGCTCCACCACTTCAGCTATAAGATGTCCGTGCAATAAATCATATTTGCAGAGGAGAATGCCAGGAGGAAAACAACAAATAAAATAAGTAAGAATGAGAATATTAAACATAAAATAAAAATATTTCTTTAATAACACAAATCTGCAAAAAACATTTTTCAGAGCTATTTTGGTTATTCCACATAATTTATGTTTTAAGGTGTGCTGAATTTAAAAATAACCTCCGTTTTGTCATAGGACATCACGTTTTCTGACAATGTAGGTAACTGTGTTAATTAAGGCAATACCTCAAAATGAATAAAAATATATTTATGAAATTAATTTTTTATTACAAATATTTCATGAAAATCATTTTTGTAACTGCAATGAAAACCAAGAAAAAAGTTGAATCAAACCCGGGCATGTCACAACCCGCGCGTTTAGTGTGCAACATGTTGATGCTGGTTTCATTAGCTCACTCTGAAAGTTCTTTTTTTGAAAGTTACATTTTTTTGGCATTGTATATCTTGAATGCACTGATGTAAATAAATTAATAGTAATTTTGACTTTAAATTTGATTAAAAACTCTAAGATCAAAAAAATATCAAAAATTGAGAAAAATATACTAAATTTTAAGAGAATTGCATTTTGTAGCAAATTCTGACGTTCAGGATTTTTTTCAATATTTTTTTCGTTTTCAGTACAAAATACATACATGGGAATTAGATAAAAATAATCAAACAGCTTTTTAGTCGCAGACTAAATGTGTAATTAAATAATCTATTAAATAAACTAATTTAATACTATATTTCAATGATAATAATAAAGAGATATACTGGTAAAAAAAAAAAAAATTTGAAATAACACCAAAAAGGAAGCCTACAAAAAAATATTCGAAGATGAGGAAAAGAGAAAGCTGCCCGAAACCTTTAATGTTTATAATATTATGAAATTAAATAGTTTATGTAATTGTACATTTGAAAAGTGTACATATAATAGGTCATCACTCTCGCGATCGGCCGACTTATACAGGGTGATTCAGAATAACCCATTATCCTTTAAGGGACGTATTCTGGTCGAATTTTAAGACGATTTTTTTTGTACAAATTTGGCAGACGCTTAGATTTTGAAATATAAATCAATTAAGTTAGCGTATCACGGGTCAAATACAGATGGTACACAGGGGCGGCGCATTTATTGTTACGCGCGGATGTGTCGTGAGACGCCTGCTGTGTTTAGATGATACAACACACAAGAGTCTCTCCCCCCCCCTTTCTCTCTCTCTCTCTCTCTCTCTCTCTGTCACATCACAGTGCTAGCTTTAACTTAAAAATGTAATTATTTTTCGTCTTAATTTTAAAGATTTTGATTAAAAAAAGGTACGAGGAAATTCTTTTTTCAAAGTCAAAGAATCACAGTCAAAGAATCAAACAAAGAATTACACGAAATCTACAAAAGTATTTACATCTCGGGTTTTTAGAAACAATAGTACTTTTGTTGTCACAGAGAGAGAGAGAGAGAGAGAGAGAGAGAGAGAGAGAGAGCGTGTTTGCGTGAACAAGTTTGGACATGTTTACTTACATATTATTCTGTACAGCGATCAATTAGTTGCTTTCACGATGAGACAGACCAAAGTTTTTTTGATCCTCCCGTAAATTATCAATTTAGTATCACAATACGCAATTCATTCACTTGATCGATAAAACTTAAGTAACTAATTGACAATCACTTTGAGTAACTATCACTGCAAATAATTATTAGTCATTTGGCGTGTGAAAATATGTAGCTCAATAAAAGACGTGTTATGCGCGATGAACAAACAACACGTGTTTACTCGGTAACAGCAAAGAGCCGACTGATTTTATTGATTATGTTATGATCGAATATGAATGCGAGATTGGTCGAACAGAAGGTAGAACGCAGCAATTTAAAAGTAAAATATTGATTAATATTGTTTTTAATAATAAAATTTATTGAAAAATATTACAATTTTAAGTTTCTTCATTATTTATTAATAGAAAAAATATTTTTCCATTTATTTTATTAAGATTGTTATTTTTTTTATATCAAGAGATTTTAATAATTTGTTAAAACCAAAAGATTGTTCTTTGAAATAAATCATTTTGTTGCCCGAAAAGGGCAAATTAATTCTCTTCGAAAAGCTTTCTTCATAACAAATGCTCAAAAACTTTGATCTGTCTCATCGTGGAGGCAACTAATTGATCACTGTACAGAATAATACGTAAGTAAGTATGCCCAAATTTGTTCACGCAAACACGCTCTCTCTCTCTCTCTCTCTCTCTCTCTCTCTCTCTCTCTCTCTATGTTACAAAAGAGGAATACTGTTTCTAAAAACTCGAGATGTAAATACTTTTATAGATTTCGTGTAATTCTTTGTTTGATTCTTCAATTGTACAAAAAATTTCCTGGCACTTCTTTTATTAAAATCATTAAAATTGTAACAAAGAGCCTTTCCGCTCCTCCTTGGACCGTCCACCGCTCTGTGCCGTCCGGCCGACTACCCGCCGGACAGCAAAAAAGAGGCGCATAGCGCCAATAATAATTTCAAAGGTACGTAGTGCGCAAACACGTATCTGCAAGTTGAGACACTCCGCGCGCACGCGCTGTGAAAGCGCCCAAAGTGGCGGCCGCTGCCGATCTCGAGTGGCGGGGATGCCATCTCCGCCGATATACCGACCGCTTTTTGAACATCCCCTCTCGAGGTACTGGTATATAAGCGCCGCTGCTTCTCCGAGATTCGTTTCTTTCCGTCCGAACCTCCGTCCGCAAAGAAGTGTCTTCCGAGCTAGCTTCGAAGTTAAGAGAACTTAGTTTCTGTCAAGAGATCTTAACAGTTAGCGCTCCAACTCCACGACTGCCGATTCACAGGCTCAACTTGGGCTCCAACCAAGCGATCTTAGCAATCAGAAAAACCACCATCCATTTTCCGTCCGCCGGCAACCACTCACGACCAGGGGTGCGGAGTTCTACGCCTCTACTAAGTGCTCTTGGCATGAGTAGCTGCCATCGCCGCAACAACATCGCGGTATTAACATTTTCGCGCCGCGATCGAGAACTATGAGAAATAAGTACAGCTGTGACTACATTACTGCCGGGCCCGCGCGCCCATCGCCGCAGCCGCGACTTTCGACAAGGCGTGAACTTGTAAACAGGGATTCCGAGTTCGGGGAAATTAGTCTCGGAATTATCTGTTCGGATATATAGCCGCGATCTTTTCCGTTCCGTATCCGCGTATTCTTTTTCTGTCTGTCCGAGCGTTCCGAATTAATTTTCGTTATTTAAGTCGTCCGTCCGCGCGTTATCTCTATTCATCTGTCCGCGCGTTAGTGGCTTTGCCACGTCTTGTAAATATATTTGCTTCTTGTTTCTTTTTCTCTTAAATAAACTGTTACTTTACATAACATCAATTCACGCGTCTAATTCTCTTAGCGACCTCTCCTGCGTCCTCGTCCTCCGGCCGACTACCGCCCGTACGCGAAAAGTAAGGTCGTTACAAAATCAAGACAAAAAATAATTACATTTTTAAGTTAAAGCTAGCACTGTGATGTGACAGAGAGAGAGAGAGAGAGAGAGAGAGAGAGAGAGAGAGAGAGAGAGAAGAGAGACTCTTGTGTGTTGTATCAGTTGAGCGCAGCAGGCGCCTCACGACGCATCCGCGCGTAACGGTGAGTGCGCTCCCCCTGCGCACCATCTGTATTCGACCTGTGATACGCTAACTTAATCGGTTTATATTTCAAAATCTAAAGGTCTGCCAAATTTTTTCCAAAGAAAAAGTCGTCTTAGAATTTGACCCGAAATACGTCCCTTGAAGGACAACATGTTATTCGCCCTGTATAACCAAATCCCGAGATGTCGGAGACGCTCGGAGGGACGTCGGTTCCTGTCGGCGGCCAGCGTCCCCGCCACTCGACACCAAAGTATTGTTTGTTTTGTCTCTCGGAAGCTGTTCGGAGTCGCTCCGAACGAACCCAGCGAACTTGCTGGTGTTCTTTTAGGCGGAAGTTATATAAAAGGCAATCGGGGTGAAAACTTGGTTTTGTTTTATTACCTACCGTTAGAGCAGTTGTGAACCATTCTGATCCATTCAAAGTTGCCCTGTAACGCTCCTTCGCGAAACGACAGTTCCAATCGGGTCCATTTGGGTTACATAAGACAACTCGCATGTTTTGAAAAACGTATCACGCGAAAATGCAAAACGAAATAAGTGAGCATGGCTAGGGAGTAGACGTGTAATATACTGATTGAAAAAATTGTTAAATAAGTTAATTAATATCTCTTCTTAATCTACAATGCTTTACAAATTCTATTTTACTAGTCAGAAATAACAACTTTACAATTTTTTATGCAATGTCTATTATTGTCTTCATTTTCAAAAGATGAAGAATCGAAAAACATTTCCTGGCCAATAGATAATAAGTATTTCGGATGAATCAGATGATGATGACGTTGACGAAAAACTCATGATTAACTTATAAATAAAACATACGTCAAAAAGTAAAATAAAATCAAAAAATGTCACATAATAGGATGCACAGGCCTGCAAATGAAAATTTTTTTCATAATTTTTATACGAATTGAAACATTTTTCAGAAATACTCAGAAAATTTACATCTCTCAGAATTTTTTATACATGTAAATTTTAAAATTTTTTATTCTATAATTTAAAAGAAATACTTTTAACTTTGAGATTTTATAACATTTTGTCAAAAATTATAGAACAAAAAGTCTTTAGAAAAATCTTAGGTTTATGTTTAGTATATTTTATTATTAGTATGTGTGAAAAATTCTAAGAAAAAATATAAACTTCCTAGTATTTCTAAAAAATGTTCTAATTTGTATAAAAAATTTGAGTAAGTTATAAAATTATATAAATAATCTGAAAAAGTTATATCAAAAATTCTGAGAAAAATTTTCACCATAGAGATTATATTTTTTTAGATTAGGTTATATTATTATGTTTTATTTACAGCCGTTAGAGTGGACCCGAGTTTACTTCAGAATAATATCAGTAGTTCATTTCCTGTTCTACGATCCACTTCCGGAATTTCTCTATCTTAACTCAAAGATAATCAGGTCTGCTTAGGTCTGCTCTGAAATAAACCCAAGACAGACAAAACAAACAAATCTCAAGTATACGTATTAGAGCCAGTGTTTGTTTGGCGCATTGCCGGCGGGTGCGCTAACGCGTCAATGTACCGGAGTCGACCAAGTACAGTTGTACTGGCCGACGATAATTTGCGCATACGGAGCACTTTTTTAAGTGCTTCGTTACAAGGGCTTGCAATATTTCAAAACAAGACTTGATAGAGGCAATACAATTCGTATTAGACTACACATGTTTTAGTTTTAACAATAAATTTGACGACCAATAATACAGCATTTCTATGAGATTTCCTCTTTTCCTTATTATGGCTGATTTAGTCAAAATTTGGAAATGAAAACATTAGAGGCCATTGAAATTTCTTTAATATTTTATTTTAAATACATATACGATGTATTAATGGCTGTATCTTATGACCTAGTGAATTTGACCCTTAACATTTTTGAACTTTTTTCACCCTTTTTTTTTTACATGGGGAAATCCTCATAGGATACCCCTCCCTTCCGGGGGGAAGGGAGGCGGTTATGCCGGACTCTTACCGGCTAAAACCCCATGGTGGTCCCCTTTACATGGGACGTGAGGGGCGCCCCGGGATTGCTAAGGCATACTCTCAACGGGCGCCCCCCCGAGCCCCTTCCCCTCTCCCGAGTGGGAGAGGGACGTCCTAACTGGAGACCGTTGCGGGACCACCACGCAACGGTCTCCCCTACCGTGGAGCTGCGTGCAATGGGATGGGGTGCCTCCGCACCCCATCCCTGCAGCTCCCAGCAGTCTTGGGCTGGAGGGCCAGGCACATCTCGCCCGTTCCTCCCTCCAACCCGTGACTGGTTTGGGGAGTTTTATGAGGCCCGAGCATATGCTTGGGCTCTCCTCCCCGGCCTTTTTTTGCGGCAGGGAGCGGCGTTCGGGGCCGACTCCCTACGTCTCTCGTCGCTCTCCTTCTGTGAGATAACCGACTCACAGAAGGAGAGCGCGGCTGCCCAGTGCTCCTCCCCTTCGAGCATGGCACGCACCATGCTCTCCAGGGAGAAGTCCGCCTGGGTGATATTTAGGGCCCCGAGTAAAACCCGACGGTCATTTTCCCATGCTGGACATTTCAGCAAGGTGTGATCCGCCGAGTCCACCGGAGCCTTGCATTGGTGGCACCTCCTAGTGGGTTCACGACCTATTTGGTGCAGGTACTCACCGAAGCAACCATGTCCGGTGAGCACCTGCCCCAGCCTGTAAGTGAGGGGTCCGAAGTTCCGTCGGCCCACCCATTCCTCCAGTACGGGCCCGATGGCACCGACGGCACAAGAGCCCGGCCCATCTAGGGTCAGGCTCTCGCCCCAGTCCTCGATAGCACGTCTCCTAGCTTGGAGTCGCCACACTTCCTGCTCTCTGTGTGTCCAGGGAGCCCCAGGGGCCCGACGGCGCGCGCATCTTTCCGTATACGCATCAACGTACACACGCGCCTCGAGCACCCACGGGAGCGCCCCGGCTATTAACATCGCCGCCACAGTGGCGATGGTCCGATAACCCCGTGCGGCACGGACGACCAGCCCCCGCTGGGCGCTCTGCAAGAGCTCCCTTAAGCGACGGCTGGCCATCACATCGGCGTACCACACGGGGGCGCCGTATAGCGCCATCGACCGGACCACGCCCAGGTATAGGCGGCGAGCTCCGCCTCCGGGTCCCCCGAGGTTGGGCATCAGCCTGCCGAGACTGGCAGACACTACCCGCACTCGGGGGGACTAACCGCAGGAAGTGCGGCACGAAACTCTATTTACTATCGAGGATGAGACCCAGATACTTCATCTGGGTCCCAATTGGGACTCGGACCCCCTCCACGGTCAGCTGGGCCTCGCGCTGTGGTCCCCTCACCCAAGGTCCGGCGTACCAGACAACTTCGGTCTTTTGGGGGGCCACGCGCAAGTCCAGCATCCGTATGCGACCAACCAGTTGTGCCACGCTGATCTCGGCGAGGCGGATGGTGCTCCTCCAATCGTCCCCCCAGGCCAGGAGTAGCGTGTCATCGGCGTAACACACTAGTCCCAGCCCGTACAGGAGGACACCCCGGAGGACCCAATCGTAATCGAAGTCCCACAGGAGCGGCCCCAGGACCGATCCCTGCGGGACACCACGATGGATCCCCCGTTTCCGGGTCGCCCCGTACCGCCCTGGGTATCTGATGCTCCTGTCCCGGAGGTAATCTCCGATCACCTCCTGCATATACGCAGGCACCCGATGAAAGCGGAGTGCCTGTCGTATACACTCCCACGAGAGAGTATTGAAGGCATTGGCTATGTCTAATGAGACCGCCAACACCTTCCCGCGGGAGACAGCCTCATCCGAGAGGGCTCGGACCCGCCGAATGGCATTGACGGTTGATCTACCCTCTCGGAATCCAAGTTGGCAGTCGGCCAGGTCCTCGTGGGACAGGTGCTCTCGGAGGCGAGCCGCTAGTATGCGTTCTAGCATTTTGCTCGCCTCGTTGAGCAGGCAGATGGGGCGGTAGGCCGAGGGCGATCCCTTGGGCTTACCCTCCTTCCGGAGGAGCATCATCCTCGCCTCCTTCCACGCGGTGGGGAACCGCCCAGCCTCCAGGCACTTCCCGAACAAGTGCCGGAGGCCGTCCGCTAGTACACCTGACACCAAAGCCAGGACCTTTATGGGGATGCCGTCCGGGCCCGGGGCTGTTTTCTTAGCCCGGAGCCGTTTGGCGATCCCCAGCACCTCGTCCCTCGAGACCTCGTGCGCGTTCCCCCACCGGTCAGGCACCGGTGGAGGGGGCGCCGAGACGGGCCACCTCCCCCGGCCCCGGAGGAAACAGGGTGGTGACCACTGTCTCGAGGAACCGCCGGTCAAGACTCTCCGTGAGGGGTACGCCCGCCGTGCTGAGCTTGTTTCTCACAATGAGATAGGGGCGCCCCCACGGGTCACGGTCAACTGTCTTGACCAGCTCTTCCCAGGCCCTGGCCTTGGCGTCACCAATGGCTCGCTGAAGGGCCCTTTTGGCGTCACGCCTTTGGTCCCTCAGCGTCGCCATTACATCCGCATCCTTGACGCGTTTGCGCGCGTAATGGGTGAACCGGTGAATCGCCCGATTGCACTCACGTCTGAGTTGAGCAATCTCGGGCGTCCACCAGTGCAACCTCGTCTTGCGGTGGGGGGCCTTTTGTATGTGGGGCATCGCGGCATCACAAATGCCCGTAAGGACGTCCCGCAGCCGCTCCCTCGTCGACATCGGCCATTGGCCTGATCAGGGATCGCCGACCAGGCCGCTGTCTCGGCCGCGGTCATCAAGAGGTCGACATCGAGCCTCCTGACGGCCCAGCGGCACGGCACACGGCCCCCCCTCACGCCGCCAGCAGCTTGCTCACGCGCTTGCTGCTGCCGGCCGAACTTTTTTCACCCTAGACTCCAATTTACAATAGAAATAAGAGGGGATAAGATTAATTTTTTAAACTTAACTTAATAATATCAATTTAGCTAAATTTTATTTGTATCACAAACTTACATTTTCTGGAAGATACTTTAATTTTTTATCGACATATCCCATATTACAAAAAGAAGATGTTTCACTGTTATGGAGATAATTGATAGAGTATTTTAATTTTCACGTGCGAGATTCCACAGAAAAAACATTGAGTTTATTGTTAACACTCTTTCGGATAACAATTATTCAGCAGAATTGATTTTTAATAAGATAAACTTGTCTTAAAATGCTATTTTAGACAAACGTACATTAAAAGAAAGATGATAACAGTACTAATGAAGAGCAATCTCCATGTATGAGGTTTGTTCTATCACATATTCCTTCAATTTTTGAAAAATCCAAGATTATAACGAATAAATTGAATGTTGTATTAATATTTTTTAGTACTAATAAATTCAATAAATATGTTAAAGTACATAAGCATGTTTTCCCAACAAATTCACAGAAAAATGTTATGTATAAAATTTCATGTAAAGTATTGTCATGCGCCCTATGTGGACCAAATCGGAAGAAAACTAAAAACTAGGATATCTAAACACCGAAATTATTAAATGAAAGATGGCCTATCATTCATTAATTACTGAACATAGGTTCAAGTTTAATTGTTAGATTGAACAAACTTACCTGTGAAATTTGATCCTAATTATGCCCGTTGTCTCGTCCGGATGGAAATTAATAACTGTGTAGTCGTGCCCCTGAATGCGCCTGGACAACAGCGTTCAACAATCATTTTTAAAACAAAATGGGTGGCGCGCCTAGTGCGCCCTAGGCGCTCCGCGCGCCTTGCCATCTCATAAGTTCAAAAAATGAGGCAAATTACTAGACCTAGGGAAGGGAGATCAAAGGGTGGGGAGTCCATCCGGACGAGACAACGGGCATAAATAGGATCAAACTTCACAGGTAAGTTCGTTCAATCTAACAATTATGCCCTTATGTCTCGTCCGGATAGAAATTAATAACTGTGTAGTTGTTTAAAGCAGTGATTTGCTTTAGAAAGAATTTGTTTCTGACGCCGGAATTAAACCTGGTGAAGAAACTAAATGTATTTTTAAATTTGTTCTAAACTTATATTATATAACATAAAAAGATGTTACAAGTTGGAATATAAAATCGAATATCGAAAACAATAGTGATACATATAAGATGAGATAAGCAAAATAATACATTGCGACCGCACTCGCGAGCGTGGTGCAACTACGTTAATTCCTCGTGACGCTAGTTAGGCTGCAACGGTGTTCGTAAAGTCGCTCACATCAAATGCGCGAAATTAGACGGTACGGTTGGGCGCCAGGCACGAGCGAGCGTGCCACTCTTATTTTACGACGTTACCGATCTCCAAATTCCGGTATGATGGAACGCGAAAATACTCAACTTCGTCACGGGCAATAACGGGCTCTCTTAACCGATAGCTTAGCCACGGAATTGGCAGAGGAGGCGGTTCGCTGCGGGCGGGACGTTAGTAGAGAGCGAGGGAGCTTAAATAGAACACACCAATGTGACAGAAAAATTAACAATATATTTCGGCCAATATCTGACATCGACTCACTGAGTCCCGCAACAATGTCTCGCGATCCAGGCGCGATCGGAAAATCCCACGCGGTCGTCGGTACGAGCTCACCGAACGGAGAGAGTCGAAATTCTATTCTAATCAGCGGAGGACAAAACACGCCGGGCACACTCACAACTCTACACACGCACTCTCATTTCACGCGAAATTATATGGCGATTTGGTACGAAACACGCGATTGAAAATACGCGATCGCCACACAGAAGCACATACAAACGCTACTACAGACGACACACAAGAATATTACGCAATTAGCGCGACTTAGTTGTGGTGTCGGCGACGCTCTCAATAAACGGAACCGAAAAGAATCGAGACGCGACTTGATCGGATGAGGCGTACGGCGGCTGAGCACGCGGACAGCATGCGATCACAGGCGTGTTCCCCTTCCGGCGGAAGATTTTACGGCGAACGTTAACTCTCAAGGCAACTATCGCACGCGCGATTCATCCGACCGGCGAAATCGGTGGCTTTACACAAGTCTCGTTCGTCTCACCACGACGCTGGTTTGGCTCGAAAAAGTGGTCGTTAGCGGCTCCCGTCGTCTCAGCTCGTGGCAGCTTCTCGGGTGATCCACAGCGAAGTGATCGATAGCGCGAGGAAATTCGGCAGGCGGCACGCAGGATCTCTCGCTCCACGCACGGGGATTCGTCGCGCCGTTTTATTGGTTCCGCCTTACAACGCGGTCCTCGCGACCCTCTAATCAGGCTGTCGCGCTGCGGCGCGCAATTCGAGGTAGGTCGGTGTCTTTGGGCAGCTCGCAACTCTTCCCGCAGTTTTCCCGAGGCCGGACGGCTATCCCTACGGACTCTTCGACGTCCGGTGACCCCGCGCTCCGGACCACGTCAGGAACTTTCTCACGCGGCTCCTCGTCTGGGGTCTCCTACTCGATGATCTGCGTGGAGTGTCGACATCCCCTGCGCTGGATCTTCCCTCTTTGCGTCCTGCAATTTCAGCGGCCTTACTGTTGCGTACAGGCGCGACGGTAAGAGATACGTAATTAAATGAAGAGAGATCACTTGTCGTGCGGGCTACTGCGATCCTACGCACGGTCCAAAAGATCTCAAGTGGCGATAGGTCCTTCTTCTTGCAGTCTGTTTGCTGGGTGAGATTTCGTCGATACAAAAAAAAAATGAATATCCGCTAGCTGCCGATCCGCAAAACGTTGCTAAAATTAACGGACGAACATAAGCGCACAGAACCAAAACGCGGAATTATTAGCGCACGCGCCGACACGTCCGTCTCCGAGCTGAGAGGACGTAGAGCCGCAGTGTGCGCTCCTCGATCTTACGATCCCTGTGACGGACAGCCGAACGGGATGTCACGTCACAACTCCCCCTTCCCCGGGGAGGACCGAGGAGGTCTTGGCTGTCGACGAACGTCGGTTGCAGCGGGTTGCAGTTGTCGGGAATACAGTAACGGTTTCAGCCGCGTCCGGCTGCCTACGCTAAAAATTACCCTATGAGGTGGAGCCTCCAAGTTGTCTGACTCGAGAGGGAGGTGTCCATAGTCCTGGATCCCATCCTTCGCCGATCAACCAGTCCGACAGTCTCTGGGCTCTCCAAACGCCGAAAAAGGTGGCCTTCCGCTGCGCCCGGTCCGGAGGAACATCTGGCGCCCTCGCGGCGTGCCCACATCCCGGTCCGCGGCATCCAGTCCGGTGGCCCGAAACGCAGAAAACGCTTAATACTTTCAAGATGCCTATTCTAAAATGTCGCCCAAAAATTCCCGACGACTTCCAACGCCGCTCGCCCGCTCCACTCGCCGCCCAACACTAAAACACGAACTCATCATTAGCTCGCCGAATTCTCAAACGCCTCGTTACGGGGCGGCAGCAAACACAAACGAAATTAAAGGGGACACGGAACCAGACGTTGTACTCACCAGAAGAGGCCTTATTACCTTTTCCTGACCGACGCTACTCCACAGCTCAGCGCGCCGTTCCTACAGAGGAACAGTACTCCCCAGACGAGCACACCCAGACGTTCACACGTGGCAGACATAACCTCAATAGTGCCTAGCTGTAGCTTTATGTAAAAGCAACGAGAACGGGTAGTGACCAAGGTAAAACAGTAACTAGAGACACAAAGCTTTTATTAGGTTTTACAACGGGTTTGCGAGGGGGGGGGGAGGGGACTGCCCGAAAGGGAAGAGAAAGAAAAGAAAAAAAATTTTCAAATGTTTCCTCCCCCAAACAAAATTACTTTACTCCTCACAGGCCAATCAACCAGTAGGGCAAAAAAAACACAAAACACAAACAAAAAAAATTAATCTTGCTCAAACACAAAAAAAACGGAAAAAAATACGGAAAAGAGAGAAAAAGAGAAAAAAATAGTACGCCTCTAAGGGGCAGGGTGGTGCAGGCGCAGAGGCGGACGTCCTCGGCGAGGAAGGGGGGGGTGGCAACCCCTGACGCTGGACCCTGCCTTGTTTTTCTTATCTGCGTGTCTCCGGGCGTGCGGTCCTTCGGCGCCAATTCTCGCCGCACCGCGGGCATTCCCTGATGGTGACGCCGACGTAGCCGCAAGCGTAGCAGAATCTCCCTAGTGGTTCTGGACAGCGGGAGTACCGGTGGACCCTGGAACCGCAGTTCCAGCAGCCCACCAGTGAGATGAGGAGGTACTCCTCCTCCTTCACGTCGATTTGCAGCGCAAACCTCAATGCTTTCGGTCTCGCGGCTGGTCTACGACGCGGGACAGTCTCCAGCCGTACTCGCCGTCGCCCGTTTTCCTCCTCCCTCTCGGCCAACGGTTCCCTCGGTGCAAGGGGCTCCAGACCGGGGACGGGGTCCGTTTGGGTGGTCTTCTCCCATTGGTGGCATCCACCCCAGACCACCTGAACTCCCACGCTACGGGTCGTCCGCTGGCTTCGCTCCGCGGTCCCACTCGCTCCACGGCTCCGCTCCCTCAGTCGCTCGAGCTCGCTGCGTTCCCGCCAGAAGTCCGGGTACTCCCAATAGTTCATGCTATAGAGATCCCGGTACTTCAACAGGAACTCCTCCCGCTGACGCCGGTACTCCGCCGCCATGGCGCGGAGGTACCATTCCCTTCCATCCGACATTTGGCTGCTTAGTTTCGGGGACAGGGACAAAACAAAGGGATGGGGACAAAGCAAGGGACAGAAAAAAAGGAAAAAGAAAAAAAAAGATTGAAGCACGTCTCACCCTAGGCACTATTATATGCTTTTAGGTCCTTCACGTGGACTTTTCCTATCGCGGTTCCGTCTAACTCGGTGAGCTCGTATACGACAGGCGAAAGGGCTTTCGAAACTCGGAATGGTCCATGGAATTTCGGTGACAACTTCGCCGCGATGTTTTGAGCCGCGGACGATAGAACATGCTATCTCTCCAAAACGAGCTCTCCCACCCCAAAAACTTTATCACGCCGGTGCTGGTTGTAATACTTAGCTTGTTTTTGGTATGTTTGCTCAAGATTTTCCGATACCCACGCATGCAACGCTCGCAAGTCTTGCATACGTCGCGACCAATCCCTCGTATCGCCCGACGCCACCCCGCTAGAGTTGCGGCAACGACGACGCAAGAGTTAATTGGCTCTAATTCACGACCGAGGTTTAAAAATGCAGGCGAGGTTCCGATGAACGAGTGGTGGGCGGTGTTATATGCGAAATGGAAGTCGTAGATATGGAGGTCCCAGTCGCGGTGATCCCGATCGAGAAACGCAATAATCATCGTTTTCAATACTCGGTTCACCCTCTCCACGGGGTTGGCTTGCGAGTGGTACGGGGTTGGCTTGCGGGACGGTTGTGTGCGTTATCCCGAAATCCTGCGCAAAAGCTCTCAACGTCTTGTTCACGAACTCGGTCCCGTTATCCGTCAGTAGGAATGTTGGCGTGCCTCACCGCGACAAAACAAGATCTTCGAGAGCTTCTTGTATCTTTTTGCCGTTTGCGATTCGCAGCGCTTGGCATTCGACCCATTTAGTGAATAAGTCTTGTATCACGAGGAGATACGAATAGCCGTTCTTACTTCGCGGTAAGGAACCCATGATGTCCGCCGCGATGATCGTCCACGGTGCCTTTATAACGCGACGACCCATCACTGCCACGGGACTGGCTTGTTCGACCTTTGTCCGCTGGCAGATCTCGCACTTTTTCACGTACCCGCCACATCGCGAAACGCATTCGGCCAATAGTACGCGATACTCAAGCTGTAGTGCGTTTTATCGACTCCCAAGTGACCGGACTGCGGATTGTCATGAGATTCACGCAGAGCCTCCTCCCGCAATTCCCGTGGCAATACCAATTTCCATCGGTCTAAATTGGGGACGATCGCCGAAGTCACCGGGCGCGGTTTCAGAAAATAGAGTTACCCGTTCCACGATTTTCCAGTCGGTACAGTTTTTCCTTGCCTCCCCCACCTCGCGAAAATTTTTTAAGATACCACTGGTCATGCGTGTTCGGCGGATCAATCGCGTCGACGACCGCGACCACGGCGGGCTCGGTTTCCCCCTCGAACATTCGCGATAAGGCGTCCGGAACATGGTGTTGCGCACCCTTACAATGTACAATTTTATAGTCGTACTCAAGCAATTCCAGGGCCCACCGCGTTAGTCGACCCGTCGGGTTCTTAAGATGGTGGAGCCAACGCAAACTACTATGGTCGGTTACCACAGTAAACTTGTAACCTTCTAGGTACGGTCTAAATTTTTGTATTGCCCACACGACTGCCAGACACTCTTGTTCTGTCGGAATACTTCTTCTCCGGATCTGATAAGGCTCGACTCGCGAACGCGATAACGTGTTCGATTTCGTCCACAGTCTGTGTCAGAACAGTCCCCATCCGACGGAGCTCGCGTCCGTTTGTAATACAAACCGAATCGAAAAATCAGGGCATGCCAGCGTCGGAGCGGACGTTAAGCGCGCGCGAATTTGTTCAAAGGCCGCCTCCTGCTCGCGCCCCCACTTCCACCGCTGGTTTTTCCTAAGTAATCGGGTGAGCGGTTTGCTGAGCGTCGCGAATTGCGGGATAAAGCGACAATACCAGGACGACATCCCGAGCAAACGGCGTAATTGCTTTAGATTGCGCGGAGCCGGATACTCCAGGATCGGTCGCACTTTATCGGGGTCAATGGTTAGCCCCTCCCTCTGCACGATGAACCCGAGATAGCGAACATGCGAGCGACAAAACTCACATTTTTCCGGATTGATAGTGAGACCGGCTGCGGCGATTTTATCCAAGATCCGTTGGAGCCACTCTAAATGCTCCTCAAACGTTGACGTGACCACGACGATGTCGTCCAAATACGCGAACGCATGCGGTTCCATCTCCGGACCGATCAGTCGAGAAGTCGTTGAAAAGTCGCAGGCGCCCCCGTCGATCCGTACGGCATGCGGGTGAAGTGATACAACCCTTTACCCGGCACGCTGAACGCGGTAATTTCTCTACTCTTTTTCGCTAACGGGATCTGAAAATACGCTTGGCTCAGATCGATCGTTAAGATGTAATGGGCGGGTCGCAACTTATCGAGAATACCGTTCATGTTTGGTAGCGGGTACACGTCCTTCTTCGAAATACTGTTGATTTTCCGAAAGTCAAGGCAAAACCGATATTTACCCGTGGCCTTCTTCACCATCACAATGGGATTCGACCATTCGCTAAACGACGGTTCTATAATTCCCGCTTCTAACATTTTGTTGACTTCCTTGCGTATTGCGTCTTGAACCTTCGGCGAGACTAAATAACACCTTTGTTTCACGGGCCGGTGATGTCCCACATCAATGCGATGCTTGGTAAGCGTAGTGATACCCGGATTCGCGACTTGTTTTGGTACTTATTTTTCTAAGAATTCCTTTAGACGTCGTTCCTGATCCGATGTCAACTCTGAAAGCCCGCCGCCGGCCGGAACGCCGGCGATCGCGGACGTAATATTTTTCCCGCCAAGCTTGAACGGATATTTGCGATCAGGCTCGTCCGCAAAAGTCCACACCCCGGAAGTGAAATCGAGACTAATGCCGAAAACGCACAGAAAATCTATACCTGCTACGCACGGGACGACTAAATTCGGCAAGAGGCACACGGAGAGAGCGTAACGCCTCCCCTCCAACTTCACCGTCACGTCGGCCTCCTCCGCGATCGTGGCGATCTGACCGTTCGCGGTTCGTATCCGCGAGTCTCGGTCACGGAGCGTCGGAATTTCCAGCCGTCGTATTATCCAAATCCCGTCTTTCCCGAAAATCGTACGGCTCGACCCGGAGTCCACCAGCGCGAGGAGCGAGTGTCCCTCCACGAGAACACGGAAATATCGGAGGGGTGGGCGCCCCTTGATCGGAAACGCACCGTATGAATGCTCGAAATCGCTTATGTTAATTAATGATCGGGCCTCTGCCGATTCTGTTGGAGTCGCGCAGACCCGATCTAGCGACTCACCGGCTCGTTTCCCGCGCACGTGGCACACGATTTCACGGTCACGCCGGTTTTACCGCAACGGTAACAATACATCCGCCGGTTCTCGCCGCATTCGCGCGCAATGTGATCGATTTTATCGCAGTTCCAGCATTTAGCGGTGCTGGTACGCGGAGAATCGGTTGCGGGATCTGCGAGCGCGGTACTCGTCGACGCGGCCGTCGGCGCGGCGGCGGCGGTGTTTGGTGGCTTCGCTTTCTTACGCCCCCCGGGACTTGCAGTAGCGACCCCCGCTGCGACGACCGCAGGCGCGCGCGCGGCCTTCTTCGGCGAGTGATAAGCTAACTCCGGAAAAAGAGGTAGCTCCAGCGCGGGTGGAGCGCGATAGCGGGTGGCAGCATCGTGACTCATCTCAATTCGCGACGCCAATAATTCCAATGACGCGAAACTTCTAAATTCGTCTCGGCGAATCGCTATCTGTAATCGCGGCAACATATTCCGATGCGCGTAATTTAATTGCTCTTCGAGAGTCCACGGCGGGCTTAATCGATCGAATAGCGCCTGCATACACGTCAAATAATCGGCAACGGTCTTGTGCTCCCCCTGTATACGACGGAGAATTTCGTCGCGCAACGCAAATTGAAAATTCGGATCGCCGAATCGTGCGCGCCACGCCACCACAAAGTCGTCCCACGATCGCCATTCCGCGCGTCGGTTGCGAAACCAATGTACCGCCGTTCCCGATAAAAAGAATAGCAGGCAACGGAAAAGGTCATCGTCCGAAACGGGCAGCAACGCGCGACCCTCCTCAATACGCAGTAAAAATGCTTCCGCGTCGCTACCGCGAGAACCCGAAAACGCCAAATTCCATTTTCGCAAAATGTTAAAAATCTCGGTTATCGAATGCTGCGGTCCGCCGGGAGGTGGAGGTCGTCCTCCGCCCCCGCGAAGCGGCAGCATCTCCTGACTCGAGGAAGCGTGCGCGGGAATCGCCTCGTCGTCCTCGCCCAGACGGAGGTGGCCCATCGCGAGGTCACCCGGACTGTCCGGTCGCATCGGCGGAGAGGGCGGGGATAGCCGTTGGATGGGCGGCATCTCGATAGCGTCGTGCAATGACGCGATCTCGATCGGCTGTTCCATCTCGTAACGCAATAGGCGGTCGTGCAATGTCGCGAGATCCCCGCCGCTCAGCTGTCCACGACGCGCTAATTCTTCCCGCAAGCGATCTTCCGATAACTTATAAATCCACCCGTAACGCGATTTCCCCTCCGAAGTTGTCATCGCGAAAGAATGCCGCGAAACCCCACGAAGCTACGGCGAACGAAAAAAATTCGCAAGGACGGGGCGACCGAAAATCAAGATACGGTTGCTCACGCCGATCCTCAATGTTGGGAACGAATAATATTTCGACGCAAATATTTTCTAAATTCCGCCAGCCCAAGCGCGAAAACTCTCAGTAAGCTAGAACGGTGTAGGCAATTACGGAGAGGCACTCGAAAACGTAAACAACGTCGTCGCGCGAACGCGTACGTGAGTGCGAGAGAGAGACAGCCGCAAGGTCGGCGCGCACGCACAGCATACGGCAACAAGCGACGTCGCGCGGGACCGTTCACGCGGAAAACACTCGAAATTCCAGGACCACTCGAATTCACAAAATCAGTACGCAAAAAATAGCATACACACTGCTGAAAGAAAAATGATTAGCAACACAGAAATCACAACAATAAAAATCACAAGACGGACATAAATCACACATAAAGAAAATAATTTCAAAATGCAATGAATCAATAAGAAAACATGCAGAAGTTCTTTCGCTCTCAACGCCCGTAATTTCGTTAATTGCAGAATTTTTATATTCCAACGTTTCTATGCTCCACGTTGGGCGCCAAATTTGCGACCGCACTCGTGAGCGTGGTGCAACTACGTTAATTGCTTGTGACGCTAGTTAGGCTGCAACGGTGTTCGTAAAGTCGCTCACATCAAATGCGCGCAATTAGACGGTACGGTTGGGCGCCAGGCACGAGCGAGCGTGCCACTCTTATTTTACGACGTTACCGATTTCCAAATTCCGGTATGATGGAACGCGAAAATAGTCAACTTCGTCACGGGCAATAACGGGCTCTCTTAACCGATAGCTCAGCCACGGAATTGGCAGAGGGGGCAGTTCGCTGCGGGTGGGACGTTAGTAGAGAGTGAGGGAGCTTAAATAGAACACACCAATGTGACAGAAAAGTTAATATATTTCAGCCAATATCTGACATCGATTCACTGAGTCCCGCAGCAATGTCTCGCGATCCAGGCGCAATCGGAAAATCCCACGCGGTCGTCGGTACGAGCTCACCGAACGGAGAGAGTCGAAATTCTATTCTAATCAGCGTGGACAAAACACGCCGGGCACACTCACAACTCTACATACGCACTCTCATTTCACGCGAAATTATATGGCGATTTGGTACGAAACACGCGATTGAAAATATGCGATCGCCACACAGAAGCACATACAAACGCTACTACAGACGACACACAAGAATATTACGCAATTAGCGCGACTTAGCTGTGGTGTCGGCGACGCTTTCAATAAACGGAACCGAAAAGAATCGAGACGCGACTTGATCGGATGAGGCGTACGGCGGCTGAGCACGCGAACAGCACGCGATCACAGGCGTGTTCCCCTTCCGGCGGAAGATTTTACGGCAAACGTTAACTCTCAAGGCAACTATCGCACGCGTGACTCATTCGACCGGCGAAATCGGTGGCTTTACACAAGTCTCGTTCGTCTCACCACGACGCTGGTTTGGCTCGAAAAAGTGGTCGTTAGCGGCTCCCGTTGTTCCAGCTCGTGGCAGCTTCTCGGGCGATCCACAGCGAAGTGATCGATAGCGCGAGGAAATTCGGCAGGCGGCACGCAGGATCTCTCGCCCCACGCACGGGGGTTCGTCGCGCTGCTCTATTGGTTCCGCCTTACAACGCAGTCATCGCGATCCTCTAATTAGGCTGTCGCGCTGCGGCGCGCAATTCGAGGTAGATCGGTGTCTTCGGGCAGCTCGCGGCTCTTCCCGCGGTTTTCCCGAGGCCGGAAATCGGCTATCCCTACGGACTATTCGACGTCCGGTGCCCCCGCGCTTGGGACCACGTCAGGAACTTTCTCTCGCGGATCCTCGTCCGGGGTCTCCTACGCGATGATCTGCGTGGAGTGTCGACATCCCCTGCGCCGGACCTTCCCTCTTTGCATCCTGCAATTTCAGCGGCCTTACTGTTGCGTACAGGCGCGACAGTAAGAGATACGTAATTAAATGAAGAGAGATCACCTGTCGTGCGCGCTACTGCAATCCTGCGCACGGTCCAAAAGATCTCAAGTGACGGTAGGTCCTCCTTCTTGCAATCTGTTCGCCGGGTGAGATTTCGTCGATACAAAAAAAATGAATATCCGCTAGCCGCCGATCCGCAAAACGTCGCTAAAATTAACGGACGAACACAAGTGCACAGAACCAAAACGCGGAATTATTAGCGCACGCGTTGACACGTCCGTCTCCAAGCTGAGAGGACGTAGAGCCGCAGCGTGCGCTCCTCGTTCAGATCTTACGATCTCTGTGACGGACAGCCAAACGGGATGTCACGTCACAACATATATAAGGAAAATGCGCTATAATCTAAATGAAAAACTCACTCTATAGAGGAAACACTGCATTGCTAAACGCTTTGGGGTCTACCATGGGTCTCTTATAAAAGTTGGCAAATACTCGGGATTCTCCAGTCCAGCCCGCGGCACGCTTAATTAAATTTAATGATATTCCTTTTTCCGCGGCTCGGGACGTTGAAGCGTGTCTGGTGCTATGAGCTGAAAATATTGAGGTGTCAATATCACATTCTTCTAAGCTCTGTTTAATCCAGCGTCCTATTGTTTGTGACGTAACAGCCTTGAAGGGTTTCGTTAAAGTGATAAATAGAGAATCGCATGTAGATGGTCATAATTTTTTTGTTCTCTCCATATAGCATTCCATGAATCGAACTGTGCAAAGATCTTCATGATCATTGAACCGAGAGAAAGAGAAAAGTGACTGACAGCGACCTGGAGCCGATATCTTAATCCGGTCTGGGATCCGGGTAATTAACT
This sequence comes from Solenopsis invicta, assembly GCF_016802725.1. Lineage (NCBI taxonomy): Eukaryota > Metazoa > Arthropoda > Insecta > Hymenoptera > Formicidae > Solenopsis > Solenopsis invicta. The sequence continues at coordinate 17,662,716 of NC_052674.1, read as the reverse complement.
TTTCCTTCACCGAAATCTATGATACTTTTAGGGAAGCAAGCGTTTGAGCTCTGTGACCCGTTGCAAGAGCTAGGAGAAGAACTAACTTCTTGGAGATGACCTTTAGAAGAGAAGCTGAATCATATGGATAGATGGCTGCCAGCTTAGATATTACTGGTGCCGGGTCCCATACATAGTCATACCGCGGTCGCGGTGGTTTGAGTGCTGCAATCCCTTTGCAGAAGCATCTAACCAGGATGATTACCGATCTCGTTGTTAGATCAATGAAACTGCGGATCTCATGGTATTTAAGCTCGAATAGGATGAAACTCTAGGCAATTCTTGTGCTAAAAAATTCAACATTTATGGAGCGGATGGAGAGTATAGAGGTAGCTGGTGATGCTGGCAAAAGTTCCACCAAGAGCGTAGAAAACCCGAGTATTGCATAATTGTCGCATTTGATAGGGAGGCAAGTAAAGCTGGAAGAGCTGCTGGGGATGCTAAGCGATTCTTGAATGCTTCCCGGATAACTATCTGACTCCCAGGAAAAGTGTTTCCCACGCTGGATGGTGATCCCTGAAAGGAGATGAGAGAAGAGCATAATTAGGAGCGAGAATCAAGAGCTCTGATATCAGGAGACGATTGAACAGCGGGAACCAGGCCTGCGAAGGTCACCAGGGCACCACTATGATGCCCGTTGCTCTAACCCCTCCCATGAGAGGGTAAAAGCATCTATGGCGATTGAATCATGATCCGGAAACCAAGACGTAAGCATCGCACTTGTTATTAATCGAAGTTGCAAAAAGGTCTATTTGAAAAGACCCGAAGGTCTCAGAAATGCGGCTAAATGCCGTCTCGGACAAAGACCACTCCGTGTTCGGGTCTACGGTTCGAGATTCAGCGTCTGCGATGATATTATCTAAAGACGCTATGTAGGAGGCAAAAATATAGATATTTTGCTCTTCACATCAGCGCCATATTTGTCTTAATATAACTGAAAGGTGGGGGAATGGGATGGATCCGAACCTATTAATATAGGCTAAAGCGGTTGTATTGTCTATCCTCAGGAAGATATCGCAATCACGGAGATCAGCTGCAAAGCATCGTAAGCCGTTAAAGGCTGCCTTGAGCTCTAAAGTGTTGACATGCAGGAATCTATCCGAGTCGGACCACCATCTATGCGTACGTTTCTCACCGCAGAATGTGACCCAATCGCTCATTGAGGCGTTTGAAAAGATCTCGCGATTGAATTTACCTGAACAAATTTTATTAGACTGATGTAGGCTAGAAAAAATTCACCAGGCAAAGTCTTCCTGAAGAAGAAGAGGAATATTCATGCTTGCTGAATAGTCGCCTCCACTCTCTATGAGGGCTAAAAATTTTACTCTTTCCATCGTTTTTGTATACAGAAGAACGTATTGAACTGGACAGACCGAAATGAGTGAGCCAATTAAACTGGTGAACTCTCTTATAGAACATCTTGATTTGCGAGCCAGGATTTTCGTCAGACCTAATAATTTTGCTCGACGGTCTGGTGGAATTGAGATAGATTATTCGTTAGAGTCGAATATAAATCCCAAGTACTTGCGTCTAGAAGATAGTTCTAGAGAGAAAAAGATTTAAAGAAATTGATTACAAATCCTAAAGATTAAAGGAGATTTACAGAAAAGATAACATTAGACCGACATTTGACGCTGGATGAACCTAGAAAAATCGTCTAAGTAGACGACAGACTGATAGCCCTTATTATGCAAAAAAGAGATCACCGGAGAACCTTGGTAAAAATATAGAGCGCTGTAGAAAGACCAAAAGATAATGCCGTGAACTCATAAGTTGTGTCACATCACTGAAACCTACGAAATTTTCTATGTTCCTTGCAAATTGGAACTATTAAATAGGCGTTTTCAAGGTCAATAGTGGCCATTTGCATACCTGGGAGCATAAGTCTAATTACAGTCCGCCAATCTTCTAGTTTAAGGTGTGGTGGTTTTATGTACTTATTTAAATCTTGTAAATTTAGAATAAATCTTTTACCACCTGATGGTTTTTCTATAAGAAAAAAAGAATTCAAAAATTGATCCTTGCAGGGCTCTACCGGAACTATGGTTCCCTTAAGCCGCAGGCGCTCTATTTCGTTATTGCAAAAAATAGAATCGGATTGAGGAAACTCTGGTTGCGTAAAGTGGACTCTTGCGGGTGGCGGGAAGATAAAAGGAATACTATAGCCCTGTATTGCCCGTAAAACTAGAGGATCATCTGTGATTTCCGACTATTGGGCATAGTAATTAGATAGGCGACCCGCTATTACGTAGTTCAATGGTGGTGTCAAAGCCGAGATTAAGACTGGGAGCGATAGTGATGGCTGTGGCGACTGTGGCGGCTCTTGTAGTAAAGAACTCCTGGTCGACAAGCCGGCGATGGGCGAACAGGAGCTCGACTGTTTTCCGGAGGAAGCCTGGTTGAATGGGGCTGATTTCGCTGCTGAGGTACCTGGCGCATCGGTTGCAGAGTCTCTTTCTTACCTGCGATGTGGATTTCGCTACTTCTCAACTTGTTTTCTCACAGGTTTGTGCCGCTTTAAGTGTTTCCGCAAAGTTTTGACCAAATAAGAATTTGTCGATCGGGGCTGCGTCCGCCGCATTTTTTCCAACAATATTTAGAGACGGTTTAGTAAAAGTTAGAGCCCGTCTGACTAGAGAGAGGCGTTAATGCTGATCTTGCCTCGTTGCTGAGGTCACATACAATTTCTGGCTTTAATAGAAGTGATATGCCAGAGCCAAAAGCATTGAGACAGGCACCTTGTGCTTGGGACAGCGCCTGGTACTCGACACGTTTAATGACCGAGGGAGTTAATGCCGCTGCCAGCTCCTTGTTGAGCTTAGGTGGGGCCAATGCTGCTAGATCGTCCTTCGTCTCGAACTTGGTTAGGAGGGTGTTGCGTAAGTCGTCGCTTAAACCTTTCCAAGCTTCCGTTTGAATTAAATTTAAAACGATTAGATTCCAAGAGGATGATGCCGCAGGAGTCTAGGCCTCTCCAAATAACTCGTTGGCAAAGAGATGCAATTCAGAAGCTAGAGTAGCGTTTTGTGCTTCTGAGAAGCCGTTGAGAGGTGATTCCTCGAATCTATGCTATTAGTAGGCGGGATTTCATCCTCCCGTATTTCTATGGCCACGGGTGAGGCTGAAAAAATAAGAAGAGGCAGAACAAAACCGTCGGTTATGCCTCCCTTTGCCAGAGATAACCTCAAAGTCTGGGTCAACAAGAGGATATACCTGGTACGACGCCCCGGTCAGCTTGTGCGACTGTCAGTTCTTCGTTTCCGTGCTCTGAGGCAAAAGGCGTAGCCATTGAGACCGCTGACGAATCCTTAAAAGATTGACAGGCTACCTCCACTAATGATCTAACCTCAAAAGGTCGATTGCGCGAGTGCGGGCTCAAGTCGCTTCCTCGGCGAGAAAAGAATTTGCGCACGTAGTCTAGCAGCTCTATCGCTTTCTCTGTAGAGCAAGATCTGCGAGCAGGAGATTCCTTCGACGACTGTCTATCCACCGACGATCCTGAAAACCGCGATCTTTTCTTCCGTCGTTGGTCTCGCGATCTTTTGCGATTTTGCGAGCGATCCTGGGATCATTCCGAACTCGGATAACAGCCTCGAGACCTGCTCTTATTCCTGTGATGCCTCGAGCTTTTTTTTTTAAGCTTAGACATCGTCAACTCGAAGAAGAAACCACAAGCTGTTGTCTTCGGCAAGCGAACAGAATACAATGAAATGGCAAGGCGCGCACAGCGCCTAGGGCGCACTAGGTGCGCCACCCATTTTGTTTTGAAAATGATTTTTGAACGCTGTTGTCCAGGCGCGTGCACGGGCACGATTACACAGTTATTAATTTTCATCCGGACGAGACATAAGGGCATAATCATAATTTTGATTAGGAGAACATTCAAATTCTTGATAACGAGCGGTGTATACAGTCTGTCTAACAAGAGTAAAACTTTTTTCTGGAAACCGTTAGAGGGGTGATTCGAATGCGATCAGATAGATAGATGTCTCTTCCAAGATGTTTTGAAAAGAAAACCTAAATTGTCGTTTGATCTTAGTTACAGAAGGACATATTTCACCATGAATGCCGCGTACGTATCACGTTACGAAGCCGTACTTTTGAGTTTGCATCTGAAAGGACCAAAAATGTCATACGGATCGGCTGCAAAATACATGAAAAAGTCAAAGATATTTGTAAGTAAATGGGTGAAACGCTATTCCGACGTAAAAAAAAACGTCGATAACCTGCCAGATCATGGTTCTACACAAGTAACGACAAAAAAGAAGGACAAAGTCATTTTATGGATATTAGAAAAGAATCCTAGTCTATCATTGCGTGGAAAGCAAGCGATTTTGCGTAAAATGGGTCTAAATATGTCATGTGATACTATAAGAAGATATTTACTGACCTATAAAATAAAATTTTGAAGCATTGAAGAAATCGCTAATGTCCAAAAAAAACATCGAAAAAAGATTCACTTGGGCAAAAGACAATTTGGGGCGATTGGGGCCGGGTAATTTTTACGGACGAAATTTCTGTTTGGACAATTTTGTATAATTTTAAAACTTCTTGAATTTTATTCGACTGCGTGTCAGACTTGAGGATATAGCGCTTCGTAGATGATGCACAGGATTCATTTTTACTTCAAATTTAACAGTTTTTTTAATAAATGATTAAAAATTTATTTTTCAAAAAAGATTTAAACTAAAAACATATAGTTACACGTCTAAACGATCAAATATTTTTTAAAGTTTTCTTCTTTTGAATTATTTGATTTTACGTTTCAAAAAGTACCATTTTTTTTGTTTTTACATGATTTCAATAAAATTTTGTGGTTTATGGTTTGCATTCAACATTTTTATAAGTATATATTTCTGTGTAAAGTGTTGTAAGATAGACTGGCTATCATTTTTTCTTTAACCCGTGTATAATATTCTCATTACTATCAAATTCATTTATTTCTATATTATTTTATTCAAAGGCGTTAGTAACATTTTCTGCTTTGATTATTCGCGACATGTGAAACCATTTTTATGTTACCCAGCACCCCTAGATTCTAGGGGAAGCGACGCTATATAGTGAGCGTTGAGTGAACGCGCTCTCTCTCTCCAGCGCCGTCTCCCGTGTAATGCACATCGACATTGTTGAGCCAACAATCCTTTGTAAGAAAAGTAATGCTCAAATATACTATTTTTTAAGCTAACGATTGCAATAGCATTATTTATTTTTTGTACATTTTGGTTCTTCGAGCCGGATCTTTCGGCATATTGCGAGGATTGCGGGCTCGAGTACGGCGTCGGTGTGCAACTATGAGGTTAGATGTACTTCGATGCGACTATTGCGACAACGAACTGTAAGTCTGTTCCGTATAAAGCGTAAAATTATTCGTTTTTTGAAGTCAACTCACTGTACTTCTCATTACTTAGAAGTTAATTCATTGTACTTTTCGTTAATTGAAGGTCAATTTATTGTACTTTTTTTCGGAACCCAACTCGTGTGCTTCAGCTTGTGAGTGCATAATTATTGTCACCTCACTTTCAATCGATATACGTGATCATTGTTCACGATGTCCTCGGAAGCGTTAATAAAGAAACGAGGCACCGTGAAGGCAAGGTTAACTACATTTCATACGTTTTTGAAAAAGGCTGAAACCGATCCGTCTAAAGCTCGAGAGTTACCATTGAGGTTAGAACGCGCCGAGAAAATATTGTCCGAGTTTGAAGAGGTTTAGCAACAGATCGAGCAACAAATCATCGACGTTGATAACGATGAGCGTACAAAATTCGAAGACAATTTCTTTACGGTCATTACGTTGGCAAGAGAATTAGCGGCTAGATTACGACCGAGTTCGTCACGAGAACCATCTGTCGCACCGATGACCACGACCACGACCGATATAGCGACACATGCAAATTCATTACTTAAATTGCCGAATATAGATCTTCCGAAATTCAATGGTGAGTACGACCAATGGGTTACCTTTCGCGATACGTTTGAAGCCATTATTGATTCTAACACGAATTTAACGAAAATTCAGAAGTTTTATTATTTACAGTCGGCGGTGAAAGGTCGTGCAGCACAGTGTTTTCAGTCTCTAAGTTTATCAAACAAAAATTACGACGCGGCGTGGAGACTATTAAAAGCACGTTTCAAAAATAAAAGATTTATAGTGCATCATCATATACAAGCGTTACTTGATTTACCAATAATTTTGAAAGAGTCGTGTGTAAGTCTCAGAAAATTAATTGATGATGTACAACAGCACTTATGTGCTTTAACTAAACTCGAGCAGCCTGTACATACGTGGGACACGCTGTTAATTCATTTGATTACGCCTAAACTGGATCCCAAATCCAAACGGGAATGGGAATTTAAACGCGAATTTGCCTCATTACCAACGATGACGGAATTTATTTCTTGAATAAACGATGTTCCATTTTGGAAACATTATTATCATCTAACAAAGAGAAGGACACCGTGCTGCCCGACACAAAATCATATAAAAAATCCGTAGCTTTAACTGCACAATCAACGAACAAGCAGTGTCTATTATGCAAAAATATTCATTGGTTGTATGCATGTCCATCGTTTCAGAAATTATCGCCACAAGAGCAAGCACGAAAAGCAAACGTCTGCTTAAATTGTTTGCGGCTCCATGCCGATCGCGAATGTACGTTTGGTGGTTGTCAACGGTGCAAGCGGAGACACAATACTATGTTACATTTTGATACTAATGATAGTTCACGGGTTAACACGACTAACGTTGAAGAATCGGAATCTTCACAAGCCACGAACGTGAATGTTTTGTCACAGGCAAGCAATACAGTCACAATATCACATTGCGCTACCAAGAGTGGAGTATACGCGTTATTATCCACGTTTATCCAATTGTTCTTATACGCGACAGTAAGAGTGAGTACCAAGAGTGTCGAGCCTTACTTGATTTGGCGTCTCAAAGTCATTTTATGACAAAGGACTTATGTCAACGGTTGCAATTAAAGACATATAAAACGAATCATTTAATTAATGGTCTTACAAGGAAACACAGGGAAGTGTCCGCCTCAGATTAAAACGAGTTTTTAATATGTTGTAGTACAGATAAAAATAAGGGACACGTATTTTTTTATACGTGCCCATACGCACTTTAAGGGGGTGAAACACCCCTTTGAAAAAAATCGGTTTTTTTCTTTCGAAGCGTATGCCGTCGAAACTATAAAAGATAGAAAAAAATGTTTTAAATAAAAGTTGAATGGCTCGAAGAGTAATTTATAAGAGCGGAAAAAAAATTTTTTTTTTTAATTCTTTTTAATACTTTCCTCCACCACTTACTTATTTTTTTCAAAATTTTTATTTTTTTTATAAGCAAAATAAAGCTTATTTTATTACGAATTCAACGGTATATGATAAAGTTACAATACAACATTCCCATTTTCCAAAAATAATTAAAAACCTCTTTATACGCACGGTACGCGCACCCATCCGCGCGTTCGTGCGCTACGGAAGTGACTCCCTCCGATTTCGACGTGCCTTTAATATGTTGTACAGATTAAAATAAGGGACACGTATTTTTTACACGTGTCCTAATACACTTTTAAGGGTAAAACACCCCTTTGAAGAAAATCGGGTTTTTTCTTTCGAAACGTGTATCGTCGAAACTATAAGAGATAAAGAAAAATGTTCTCAATGAAAGTTGAATGCATGTTTTTCTCACATAAGATGACAAAAACATTTCGAGGACAGTCTGTGTTTAATATGAAAACGCAGACATTGAGAAAAACGTTTACTACAAAATAAAACGACACTACACTAAAGAATAACAACAATTACGGTGTTGTAAGACATTAATTTCTTGTTTAGAAAATAATATGTAATTAATATAAGTTAAACATTTATTTACTGGTCTACATGATTTGACTAGAATAGTTGTTTTCTTCAACATTTTACAGATAAGGAGACTTGGATTACACAAAATTATTACTCACACATTCCATATCTTCACTAACGCCAGCTCATCAACTAACAACAAGAGAACTAACATAAAACTAATTAAAAAATTAGTTAGAAATTTCATCTTTTATACTGCATTTATACAATTCAATTAAAGTGTTTATTAAATTCCATTAGTGTAGAAATATGCATAACCACGCTACTGGTGCGTGCACTTAGGGTCATTTCCTATCTTGAAATAGAATGTTTACGTCTCGGCTGTATTGACATGTATAGATTCAAGAGTTACGTATGTAAGGAAATGACCCAAAGTGCACGCGCCAGTAGCGTGGTTATGCATATTTCTACACTAATGGAATTTAATAAATACTTTAATTGAATTGTATAAACGCAGTATAAAAAATGAAATTTCTAACTAATTTTTTAATTAGTTTTATGTTAGTTCTTTTGTTGTTAGTTGATGAGCTGGCGTTAGATAGTGAAGATATGGAATGTGTGAGTAATAATTTTTTATAATCCAAGTCTCCTTATCTATAAAATGTTGAAGAAAACAACTATTCTAGTCGAATCATGTAGACCAGTAAATAAATGTTTAACTTATATTAATTATATACATATTATTTTCTAAACAAGAAATTAATGTCTTACAACACCGTAATTGTTGTTATTTTTTAGTGTAGTGTCGTTTTATTTTGTAGTAAATATTTTTTTCAATGTCTGCATTTTCATGTTAGACACAGACTGTCCTCGAAATGTTTTTGTCATCTTATGCGAGAAAAACATGCATTCAACTTTCATTGAGAACATTTTTCTTTATCTCTTATAGTTTCGACAATACACGTTTCGAAAGAAAAAACCCGATTTTCTTCAAAGGGGTGTTTCACCCTTAAAAGTGTATTAGGACACGTGTAAAAAATACGTTTTAAACTGTACAACATATTAAAGGCATGTCGAAATCGGAGGGAGTCACTTCCGTAGTGCACAAACGCGCGGACGGGTGCGCGTAACGTGCGTGTTGAGAGGTTTTTAATTATTTTTGGAAAATGGGAATGTTGTATCGTAACTTTATCATATACCGTTGAATTCGTAATAAAATAAACTTTATTTTGATTATAAAAAAAATAAAAATTTTGAAAAGAAATAGGTAAGTGGTGGGGGAAAGTATTAAAAAAAATTAAAAAAAGAAAATTTTTTTTCCGCTGTTATAAATTACTCTTCGAGTCATTCAACTTTCATTTAAAACATTTTTTTCTATCTCTTATAGTTTCGACGGCATACGCTTCGAAAGAAAAAAACCGATTTTCTTCAAAGGGGTGTTTCACCCCCTTAAAGTGCGTATGGGCACGTATAAAAAAATACGTGTCCCTTATTTTTATCTGTACTACAACATATTAAAAACTTGTTTTAATCTGAGGCGGACACTTCCCTGTGTTTCCTTCTTAGTCAGACAAATGTTTCCGTAAATCGAAGAACTATTGCGATGATAAAATCGAAATATAATAATTATCATACAGACATGGTCTGTTTTATAGTAGAGTCTATTACTGGAATGCTGTCACCAGATGAAATTGATGCACGGCAAATTACAATTCCTAAAAATGTCTTTTTAGCAGACCTGAAATACAATATTCCTGCGAGAATTGATTTATTAATTGGCGTTACATTATTCTATGAATTATTACAGGAACAACGCGTAAGGCTAGGTAATAACCAACCGATATTACAGGAAACGAAATTAGGTTGGATTATCGGTGGTCCATTTGCTCCTTGTAAGTCCTCGACTCAATGCACTACGTCACAGTGTCATTTGTCTACGAACTCACAAATCCAAGAACAGCTCGAACGATTTTGGAAGTTAGAAGAGATCGAGCATTCAACTCCGTACACAAAAGAAGAACAACTTTGTGAGAATCATTTTGTCTCCACACATCAACGTGATCAAGATGGTCGATTCATCGTGCAACTACCATTAAAAGACAAGGTTTCTTCACTTGGAGAATCTCGGGAAATTGCAGAAAAGCGTCTAAGATCAATTGAAAGAAAGTTAGAGAAAAATCCTGAGTTAAAGGAAGCATATATTAATTTCATACAGGAATACGAGAGATTAGGATACATGAGCACGGTGGAGAATTCTACAGGCGATGATAAAAATGCGAACTATATTCCACATCACGCAGTTGTTAAAGTAACGAGTACTACCACTAAGGTACGTGTGGTCTTTGATGCGTCCTGCAAAACGTCGTCCGGCAAATCGCTCAATGACATACTGTCAGTAGGACCCACGATTCAAAATTCATTATTTGATATCATGCTGCGATTCCGGCAACATAGTTATGTTATCACCGGCGATATTCATAAGATGTATCGACAGATCTTATTAAATGTCGATCAACGAGATTTGCAGCGAATTTTATGGCGGACAACTTCGGGGCAAATCCAAGCATACCGCTTAAACACGGTCACATATGGCTTAGCCAGTGCACCATTTCTTGCGATACGATGTCTACATCAACTTGCAATTGAACATAAAGACACGTTATCTGAAGCAAGCGCGGCGATTCTACAAAATTTTTATGTCGATGATTTAATCACAAGCGGAAATGATTTAAATCAATTGAAAACTTTAAAAGAAGACGTCACGAGGATTTTACGCGGTGGAGGCTTTGAGATGCACAAGTGAAATTCGAATAAGAATTTAATCTCCAAAGAGGACAACGAAGAAACCTCAGAATCCGTAAACTTTAATAAAGAAGTAAACACACTGGGCATTATATGGAATCCAAAACGAGATACCTTTCAATATCGAATTAATTTAAAACCGCATTTATCGAAACTCACCAAGAAAGTTATATTGTCAGTTGCTTCGCAAATATTCGACCCATTGGGATTGATTGGACCAATAACCGTTCAGTCCAAGCTACTACTTTAAAATCTTTGGCGGTTGGATGGGACGATCCCATTCCTGCTGAATTGCAATCAAAATGGTCACATTTTCGTACTCAACTGCAGAGCATCTCTAAAATCTCAATTCCACGATATGCTTTTAGCAACGATTGCGTTTCTTCAGAGTTGCATGGTTTCTGCGACGCTTCAGAACTTGCTTATGGTTGTTGCTTTTACATCAAAACTGAAAACTCACGGGGAGATGCAACTGTAAATTTATTGTGTGCGAAGTCGAGAGTAGCACCAGAAAAGTCTATTTCATTACCAAAACTAGAGCTTCGGCAGCATTGTTGGTTGCCCGACTGTATCAACAAGTAACTAAAGCTTTGACAATTAAGCCAACATCAACGCATTTATGGAGCAATTCCACGATTACGCTTGCATGGATAAAGGGTGAACCCTCGAGATGGGTGCCATTTGTGGCAAATAGAGTCACTGAAATTCAAAAACTAACTGATCAAATAGAGTGGCATCACGTTGACTCGAAGGAAAACCCTGCAGATATTATATCCAGAGGAATGAACCCTGAACAGTTAAACAGTTATCTTCTCTGGTGAAACGGATCGAAGTGTCTAAAGACGAAAGATTGGCCATCACGTAACGAGAGTGTCATTCCCGATGGAAGTCTACTCGAAGAACGAAGATCTACTACTACGAAGATATTTCATACTCGAGTCAACGAAGAAAACGAGTTGTTCTTGAGATTCTCATCATTATTAAAATTAAAACGAATAATCGCATATTGTTCGCGATTTAAAGAAAACGTATTGCATCATGAGTCCAGGACTGTAGGGCCGTTGACGGTATTGGAGCTAGAACGTGCAATGACCATGCTAGTCTTGATCGCTCAAAAGCATGATTTCGCAGACGAGATAGAAAGTTTAAAATCTTGCGGCTAAGTTAGCAGAACAAGTAAATTACGTTCATTACTCCCGTTTTTAGATAAACATAACGTTATGCGCGTGGGAGGAAGGCTCTCTAACGCACCCTTATGCTCAGAAATATCCGATTATTTTGTCATCAAAACATCCTTTAACACATTTAATAGTTTTACACGAACATTACAAGCATTTACATGCAGGGCCCCAAGCCCTCTTAACAGCAATTCGAACTCAATTCTGGCCGATTCACGCGCGAAGCGTTGTAAGGGATGTCTTGCGAAAGTGTGTGATTTATTTTCGTACAAAATCTCCTATTTTATACCAATGAATAGGTGATTTACCGACAACACGTACTACAACAAGTAGACTATTTTTAAATGTAGGAATCGACTACAGCGGGCCCTTTGTTATAAAAATTTCGCGAAACAAAACCGACAAGGCTTATATGTGTATTTTTGTATGTTTTTCGACTCGAGCGGAACATTTAGAGTTAGTTGTAGATTTAAGTACAGCAGCATTCATAAGAGCCTTACAAAGATTTATAGCTCGTCGGGGCAAATGCGCAAGTATATATTCGGATAATGCGAAGAACTTCGTAGGAGGGAACAACGAGTTGCGAGAAGTTGCTGATATGTTACGGAATCCAGAGCATCACGCGAAGATCTCAGATTTTTCAGCTGAAAATTCTATTAAATGGATTTTCATTCCCCCCCACTCCCCACACATGGGAGTAGAGGTGGAGAACTATCGATAGTTGTAACCATCGATAGTTATCGATAATTTGCTACCAGACTATCGATAACTATCGATTACTATCGATAGTGCAAAATATGTGTTACGGCTTACGGCTTTTGCTTCTGCACACAGGATACGACAACGCTTGCCGCGCGGCAAAAAACAACGCGATCAACTTACAACTTTCCATCAATTTTTTGCTGTTATGGAAAAGTTGTAAGTTGATTGGCTACTGCGTTGTCTTTTTCCGTGCGGCATACGTTGCTGCATTCTGTGTGCAGAAACCATTAAAATGAAAAATTCGATAATTTCTAATAGTTAGATACATTTAATAATTAGAAACTTGTTAAAGTAAATATTTATAAACTTAATTCTTAAAAATACAAAAATTTTCTTATATTTTTAAAGAAACGCAACACAATATGAGAAATAATAATTAAAAAATTACTTATAAAAACAACCACTGATTTTTGTTTAAAAAACTGAGCATGTCGACATTTTTGTCTTTTATTCTTGATCTTCTGTCCGATACTATCAATCCAGCTTTGCTGAATATCCTTTCCGAGTCTACAGAAGATGCTGGTATACAAAAATATTTTTTGCACAATTCAGGCAAAGGATTCAAAGGTTCTCCATTTACCTAAAAATATTTTTAAAAATAGGTATATGATATTATCGAAATAAAATAAAAATATCTAAAATTTCATTTAAAATACCTTCCAAAATAAAAGTGGATCTGCATCTTCTGGAGAATTATGTCTTTCTAAGTATTGTCGCTGACATATAATGACATCTGCCTGTATACTCTTTGATTTTTCATCAGCTCTTTCTTCTATAAATGAAAAAAGTGACTTTTTAAGTGATTTTTTAATTGGTTGTTTATTTGATTCCTGAGGTGCTGCTCTCATTAAAGTATGCATTTCTTTTTCAAAAAATATTCCTGCCTGATTTGCATTTTCTGCAACCTTGAAGCCTTCCTTTTTAAACCTAGGGTCTAGAATTGTAGATATCATAGGTATTGTTCTAGTTTCGTAAATAAACAGTCTCTTTTTTATGGATTCAATAAGGCCTGAACAAAATGTTTTTCCTTCTACTGTTGTTAGGCGTAAGAGAAGATTATCAAGATTGTTGTAAATTCCAAATGTGATTGGAATAATTAAAGAAATAGTTACATAGGTACTCCTGATACTTTAAATGTTGCCTCATCAAAACTATCTAGGCATTCTTCAATTTCACTCAAAATAACTATCTCTTCTGCAGATATCGGAGCAGGTGCTTTTTTTACTTTCAAAAGTGTACGATTAAGAGGATCTTTAGTTTTTATTATTCTTCTGATCATGTTCAACGAACTATTCCAACGAGTAATAACTTCTTGCACCAATTTTAATGGATAAGTTGTATCGTTATGTAATTCATTTTTCTGCTCTTCATTAAATATTCCTGTTGCATGCGTACTATTTTTAAAAAATCGCACTATATTTTTACATTTATTTAAAATGTGTTTAATGCAATCTAACTTTAAATTTTCCTGCACTGCTAAATTCAATGTGTGTGCATAACACGGTAGATGATTTTTTTTCAAAATTTCGCACATTTTCACTATATTTTGTGCGTTATCCGTCACGATACAAGCTACTTTGTTACCAATGTTCCAATCATTAAAAATATCCTCCAATGTATCTGCTAAATTTTGAGCTGTATGATTTTTTAATAATTGTTTTGTTGATAACGACGCAGTTTTTAATTCAAAATTGTTATTTATGAACTGACAAGTTGCTGTCAAATAGGATTCTGTTGCTTGAGAAGTCCAACAATCCGTTGTAATTGCAACATAATTGATGTCATGTAATACTTCTTTTAATTTATTTTTTGCTTGAAAATAAAGATTCTTCATTATGTTTTTCTTTATGGTAAATTTACTCGGTAAGGCATATTTCGGATCGAGAAGGTGAATAAATTTTCTAAAACCAACATCATTAACAATATTAAATGGCTGAAAATCAGTAGCTATCATCATAGCCAAAGCTTCGTCTAATTCCTTTTTTCTTTGGGATGAGCTATCATATTGCAAAGATTTTTTTAAAAAAGGACTAATTGAACGAGAGCTTGTTTGTCGTGAATTTGTATTGCTACTAGAACTAGTACTGGGTCTGGTAAAGAAGCATCATCACAATCTGCGTTATTAAATATAGGATGGAATCTTTTAATGTGATCCGCTAAATTACTAGTATTACCACTAGTTTTGTACTCTTTACCGCAAGTGATACACTTAGCATATCTTGAATCACTTGACTTTGAAAAATATTTCCATACTGTAGATATTTTTTTTCTTTTAAGCTTTCGTAGAGATAAATCAGTGCTAGAATCAACACTAGCTGTTGTTTCATCTGATCCACTATTATAAGATTTATCCTTTTCCGAATTTTCTAAAACATAAATAAAAAGAAACAATTAATAGCATTAAATTTCTTCTTATTTTTGTCAATTATATTTATCATAATCATACCATCTTTTTTATTTTTTTTCCTTCGTAAGCAACTTTGTAAAGACATCGTCGTGTTTTAGGATGTTACTAATTCTTAACTTTAATCTAACCTAAAATTGAAAGTATCACATAATTCTTAATACATTTCATTGTCTATTTTTAATATATATTATATAATATTATAATAAGATTTTATGGTAACGTATTCGATATTTAAAATTTTAATAATATACATACTGTAAATCTGCAGCCTTTACGTGACATGTACAATAAGAGTAAATTGTTTTGCAAACTGGCTAGCAGAGAGAAGAGAGCGCCAGAGCGGCCATTCCGGTGTTTTAGGTTAGACCGTAGAAATCCCCCGTACACTAGCGCCAGTACATCCATTTTTGAACGCTACATAGGTATCATAGTATAATACTATGTAGTGTTTAAAAATGGATTCCTGCGGTCCAACCTAAAACGCCGGGATGGCCGCTCTCAGTCTTCTCTCTGCTGGCTAGTTGGCTATCCTGATCGATACTATCGATAGTAAAAAAAATTATCGCTTGTTTTCAATAGTGATGACTATCGATAACTGTCGATAGTACCATCGATAGTTCTCCATCTCTACATGGGAGGTCTTTGGGAGGCATCTATCAAATCTGCAAAGGTTCACTTACGGAAAATAATTGGAACCACACCACTTAGCTACGAAGAATTACATACTATACTAGTACAAATTGAAGCATGTCTAAACTCGAGACCTCTGTGTCCGATTCCGACGATGGCACAGATTTGGCTGTTCTGACTCCAGGTCATTTTATAATTGGAGTATCTTTGACGTCGCCTCCAGAATTGGATGTATCCAACACGCCAATTAACCGTTTAACCAGACATCAATTGTTAATCCAGATGCGATAACATTTTTGGACTAGATGGTCCAAAGAATATTTAACTCAACTTCAGCAACGCCAAAAGTGGACACATACGAAGGTCGACATAAAAGTGGGCACAATGGTAGTGCTACGAGATGACAACACACTTCCTTTGCAGTGGCGTCTAGGAAGAGTTATCGACGTACACCCTGGAAAGGATGGACTAATTCGGATAGTTGATGTAAAAACAGCGAACGGAATATTAGAGCGCAGCATTACAAAAATCTGTATTTTGCCAATTGATTCACAAGTTAATTAAGTTTATATTTTATTTTCTTGCAAGTCATCGGCTTGCAACGCGGGCGGGATGTATAATATTCTCGTTATTATCAAATTCATTTATTTCCAAATTATTTTATTTAAAGGCGTTAGTAATATTTTCTGCTTTGATTATTCGCGGCATGTGAAGCCATTTTTATGTTACCCAGCACCCCTAGATTCTAGGGGAAGCGAAGCTATATAGCGAGCGTTGAGTAAACGCGCTCTCTCTCTCCAGCGCCGTCTCCCGTGTAATGCACATCGACATTGTTGAGCCAACAATCCTTTGTAAGAAAAGTAATGCTCAAATATACTGTTTTTTAAGCTAAGGATTGCAGTAGCATTATTTATTTTTTGTACAACCCGGAAAAAATAATAAAGAAATTAATTTTGAGAAATACTTTTACGATTATTTTAAAAATGGAGGTTGATGAAAAAACAACATAGTTGTTTTCAGCGCATCAAAATTCTGTACATTCTTCAAAATTTAAGCACAAGAATCCCTCTTCTCTAAATTTTGTAAATTTGTGTATTTCAAACGTAAACTATGATTGATTGAACGCAGAACAGTTCTCCTCGCATACAATATAGTTCTACAGTTCTGGATAGTTTTTAGCAATAGTTCTATCAAATTATGCCCAAAAAGTATTTCAAAAAATGAGATGCTAATTTCCCTTTACACCTTCCATCATCGTCACCGGATTTCGAATGTATGAACTATAAAGTACGCATATTCAAAGAGTTCTACCGTTTTCATCCATCATATCAATAGTTCTGGCCATAAGAATATAAAATTTGATAATGATAAAAATTTTTTTATCATTATTAAATGCATTTTACAAGCTGGAATGTACAATAATATGTTAGCGTCAACACCAATAGTTCTGGGTTTGCATAAGCATAGAATAATTTTCCAGTAACATATACATTACAGTTTTATTCAGAAATAATCATTAAACTATTTGTTCATAATTAATATGCCCGTCTTAAATATGATGTGCTAGCTTCGCTATCAATAGTTCTGAGTTTGATGTACAAGCATGAAATCATAGTTCTTAGTCCCTAATATCATATACATTACAGTTCTATCAGAAATAACTAAACTGTTTATAATTATTAAGCCCGTCTGGACTGCTTAAATATGATATGCTACCATCACTGTCGATAGTTCGGGGTTTGTACAAGCATACAATCATAATTTTAGATAATAACCTTAATTAATAAACACAATAGTACTTCCAATTATATAAATTTTAAAATATTACTGAATAGTAAAATTCTTTTTAAAATACAAAAAATTACACAAACTAATTACAAACAAGTATATCAAAATTTGCTGTTAACAAAGACTGTAAAAAAATAATTTCTGGAGATATGTGTGATACAATGCTTGTACTTGCCAATTGATAGAACGTTAGCATATCATATTTAAACACTCTTGACGGGCATAATAATATAAACAAGTAGTTTAATGATTATTTCTGGATAAAACTGTAATGAATATGATACTAGAAAATTATTTTTGCTTATGACCAAGAACTATTGGTAGTGACGCTAGCATATTACATTCCAGCGTGTGAAATGCATTTAATAATGATAAAAAAAATTTTTTTATTCTTATGGTCAGAACTATTGATATGATGAAGACTAACAAGGAAACACAGGGAAGTGTCCGCCTCAGATTAAAACGAGTTTTTAATATGTTGTAGTACAGATAAAAATAAGGGACACGTATTTTTTTATACGTGCCCATACGCACTTTAAGGGGGTGAAACACCCCTTTGAAGAAAATCGGTTTTTTTCTTTCGAAGTGTATGCCGTCGAAACTATAAGAGATAGAAAAAAATGTTTTAAATGAAAGTTGAATGGCTCGAAGAGTAATTTATGACAGCGGAAAAAAAATTTTTTTTTTTAATTTTTTTTAATACTTTCCCCCACCACTTACCTATTTTTTTTCAAAATTTTTATGTTTTTATAAACAAAATAAAGCTTATTTTATTACGAATTGAACGGTATATGATAAAGTTACGATACAACATTCCCATTTTCCAAAAATAATTAAAAATCTCTCGATACGCACGATACGCGCACCCGTCCGCGCGTTCGTGCGCTACAAAAGTGACTCCCTTCGATTTCGACGTGCCTTTAATATGTTGTACAGATTAAAATAAGCGACACGTATTTTTTACACGTGTCCTAATACACTTTTAAGGGTGAAACACCCCTTTGAAGAAAATCGGGTTTTTTCTTTCGAAGCGTGTATCGTCGAAACTATAAGAGATAATAAAAAAAAAACTCCCGACTGCTGCCAAAAGTTGGTTTAATAACAAGAATTAAAAAGTTTAAGATTAAAAATTAATTAATAACAAAAAAATTAAAAATTTAAAAAACAATTTAAGAAATTATAAAGTTAATTAAAATTAAATAAAAATTAAAAAATTAAAAAGTTAATTACAAAAATTACAAAAATAAGAAAAAACCAACAAATTAATAAAAATTAACTAAATTAACAAATTTAGTAAAAAATTGGATATAAAAAATAAATTAACATAAAAACAGAAAATCAACAAAACTAAAAAATAATAATAAAAAAATTGCTTCAAAAAGTTCGAAATAAAAATCAATTAAACAATTAAAATAACAACAAAAAATAAAACTACAGATACTAAAAAATAGTTTTAAAAGTTTGAAATAAAAATTAATTAAAGCAAATACTAATACTTGACATTTTAAATGCTAATTATATTTTTAGCACATTATTGTACCAATTAAAAATTAAAATTGAAATTTACACTTTGTTTAATAAAATACTTTTTTTTTCAATAATAAGTTGTACTTAACCAGCAGTCGGGAGACGCCACGCTAAATAATAAATATAACATTACATTATATCCTGAATAGTTATAACATTCAGCGTGGCGTCTCCCGACTGCTGGTTAAGTACAATTTATTATTGAAAAAAGAAGTATTTTATTAAACAAAGTGTAAATTTCAATTTTAATTTTTAATTGGTACAATAATGTGCTAAAAATATAATTAGCATTTAAAATGTCAAGTATTAGTATTGGCTTTAATTAATTTTTATTTCAAACTTTTAAAACTATTTTTTAGTATCTGTAGTTTTATTTTTTGTTGTTATTTTAATTGTTTAATAGATTTTTATTTCGAACTTTTTAAAGCAATCTTTTTATTATTATTTTTTAGTTTTGTTGATTTTCTGTTTTTATGTTAATTTGTTTTTTATTTCCAATTTTTTACTAAATTTGTTAATTTAGTTAATTTTTATTAATTTGTTGGTTTTTTCTTATTTTTGTAATTTTTGTAATTAATTTTTTAATTTTTTAATTTTTATTTAATTTTAATTAACTTTATAATTTTTTAAATTGTTTTTTAAATTTTTAATTTTTTTTGTTATTACTTAATTTTTAATCTTAAACTTTTTAATTCTTGTTATTAAACCAATTTTTGGCAGCAGTCGGTAGTTTTTTTTTTATTATCTCTTATAGTTTCGACGATACACGCTTCGAAAGAAAAAACCCGATTTTCTTCAAAGGGGTGTTTCACCCTTAAAAGTGTATTAGGACACGTGTAAAAAATACGTGTCCCTTATTTTAATCTGTACAACGTATTAAAGGCACGTCGAAATCGAAGGGAGTCACTTTTGTAGCGCACGAACGCGCGGACGGGTGCGCGTACCGTGCGTATCGAGAGATTTTTAATTATTTTTGGAAAATGGGAATGTTGTATCGTAACTTTATCATATACCGTTCAATTCGTAATAAAATAAGCTTTATTTTGCTTATAAAAACATAAAAATTTTGAAAAAAAATAGGTAAGTGGTGGGGGAAAGTATTAAAAAAAAAAAAAAAAAATTTTTTTCCGCTGTCATAAATTACTCTTCGAGCCATTCAACTTTCATTTAAAACATTTTTTTCTATCTCTTATAGTTTCGACGGCATACACTTCGAAAGAAAAAAACCGATTTTCTTTAAAGGGGTGTTTCACCCCCTTAAAGTGCGTATGGGCACGTATAAAAAAATACGTGTCCCTTATTTTTATCTGTACTACAACATATTAAAAACTCGTTTTAATCTGAGGCGGACACTTCCCTGTGTTTCCTTGTAAGGTATGACGAATCGAACGGTAAAACTTTTTGAATATTCGTATTGGTGCATACCTTTGAAATCCGGTGAGATGCTGGAAGGTGTAATGGGAAGTTAGCTTCTCATTTCTTGAAATATTTTTTTGCCTAATTCGATAGAACTATTGCTAAAAACTATCCAGAACTGTAGAACTATAGTGTATGCAAGTAGAACTGTTCATCTTTCAAGCGAAGTCAAAATATAATATGCTAGCTTCTCACATATCGATTTAGCCATTATTACGATTCAATAATCTCGAATACTTACAAATCTAGATGTTTCTGTTTCTCATACACTTTCTTACGCAATAAAAAAATAGCGAGGATCTTTATATAATTTTCAAAAACCGATTTTTTTAAATTGATTGTACTATTATTTTTCCTTTTGAAAATTAATAAACTTTTGTCAGCAACATTTTGTCACCAATTCCTCGGAAATATTTAAAAAATTGTAGTTGATACAAAAACATTCTACATAATGTGTAAATATTTTATATAAAAAATATATGTCTATGTAGAAACTTCAAAACAAACATACTTAGGATGTATTATTCTTAAAAAAATAACTCGTAAATTTTTAATATAATTTTGTAAGAAAGAATCTGAATGATGATATAACCTTTATATGAGAGCATGCCTATTTTCAATTCAACATTAGATAGTTCAAATAAGATCATGTCATGAATGGATTTTATTTTCTACCGTTTTCTTCTACCCTCATCGTGCAGTAGTCGTTGATTATAAAACATTAAAAGCAAGAGAGTCGTTAGTATAAAAATGCAAAGCGTTAATATAAAAATGCAAAGATATACAATATGACGTAGTCATTATTTGAAAAGTACAGTTAAACTTCAGTTACTTGGGTGAGTTGTTTAAGTAATGAAGAACGAAAGGTTCGCACAGGGGCTGTGAGGACATAGCGGTAAAGTGGTCTTTGATCAATTCACGGGTGTATCCCCTAATTCAAACATGTGTTGATTTTTAATAAATATGAAAAATCTGCGTAGTTGAGGCTACCTCTCAATGATAAATCTGTTTTCGATTAAACTGATATTTTTCATACGAAGTAATCTTTTTGTTTATTATACAAAATTATAACTTTAGAGTTAAAATATAAACAATGCAATTAAAATGCAGTAAAACATTTTTTATAAAAAAATTAAAAAATTGTAAAATTAAAAATGTGTTATTGACGTCTCTGATGCCGATACACAGTGATGTGAAGTACCTAGCTACTTTCTAGATAACCAAACAAGTTTTAGCACATTGGGCAAATTAATACACTGCATGTATTGTTATGAACTTGTAGTCAATTTACTGATCATGGAATTTTAACGTGGTATTGAGTTAGCAACAAGAGAGCAAAAACATGTCACCAGTTAATGAAATTTAAAAAACAAACATTTATGAATAATAACACATTATATTGACAGCAAATTGACGACTCGTCATAAGCTCGCATTCGTGTATGTCATAATGAGTACAAAATTACCTTTTCAAAAAAAAGATAAAAAAAGGCGCGCGCCTGTTTTTGTGCGCGCGCGCTTAAAAGTCTTTATTTTTTTAATCAAAATGATATGTATTAATATTTTCTACAAAATCTCTTATTCAAACCTAAGTGGTATTTACTTAAAATAAATATCTTGAAATTGTGTAATCTAATAAAAATGTTATGCGTTTGTTCAAAAAAATGTATGGAATCTCTAAAGTGCGCCTGTTATAAAGAGAATATACTTTTTCTACAAAACCCAAGTGGTAGTATTTGTATTGTAAAAAAATTTTTAATGCACAAAAACATGGTGCTGCTAGAGACAGTAACAATTAGGTTTTGTATAAAAATTATTCAATTTTTCTCATTGCTTTTCCTATCTAGCAGCACCATGTTTTTGTGCATTAAAAATTTTTTGAAAATACAAATACTATCACTTGGGTTTTGTAGAAAAAGTATATTCTCTTTATAACAAGCGCACTTTAAAGATTTCATACATTTTTTTGAACAAACGTATAACATTTTTATTAGATTACACAATTTCAAGATATTTATTTTAAGTAAATACCACTTAGGTTTGAATAAGAGATTTTGTAGAAAATATTAATACATATCATTTTGTTTAAAAAAATTAAGACTTTTAGGCACGCGCGCACAAAATCAGGCGCTTTTTTTTACCTTCTTTTTGAAAAGGTAATTTTGTACTGATATCACGTCTTTTTGTAGTGTTAAGCAATATATTTATTTTTTGTGATAAGTCATGATTTTAACTTACAAATAAGATTATAAAAAAGAACTTATGTATACATACACATACATACATACATACAATATACATATAAACGAGGTGTGGCAGAAAAGTAATGAGACTGATTTTTTTTGCAACAATTTTATTTTATTTTTATATATCAATGTTATCTCTCTCAAAGTAGTTTCCTTGGGCAGCTATGGACGGGATCCGATAGTGCACGGTGCGATAGCTCACCAACCAATTATCTTTACTTATCTAACCCAACCAACGGAAAAACTCTAGGCATCGGCCGCTGTGAATGGTGATATGCTATCGGAATCCACCCGGCAGCTATACATCGGTGGAAGCGTTGTTTCCAGTCTTTGTAACACTACTGTAGTGGGATTGTCTAACTCGTTATAATTATAACAACACACGACGTTACGATAACGTTACCGACTTTCGTCATGTGTAACGAGAAACCGATACCGACAATGCAATTCCGTAACTCAAAATAGCGATACTCTGACGTTACAAACCATGATAACGAAGTATCGTTATTTAACGTTATCGTTAGCGTGAAAGTAAAGAAGAACTGACGTATATGTACCAGATTTTGGGGGAGAATTCGTAGGTTGGTATTTTGTATACAGCAGCATTCTAGTAATTTACCTTGCGGAATACCCATTACTCCTCGAAATCTCGGACAAAGAGAGAACTGACCAATTGCGTTAGTCAGTAAGGCAAATTGTTTCAATGCTAATGATCCATTCTTTCTCCGTCCGAGATCTCGAAAAAGCTTTAAAAAGTGCTTAAAACAATTACGCACGTGAAATTTTGTTGCAGAGATTCAAGCGCAATGACTTCTGTATTGCAGTAAATATTTTGTATTACAAAGTTTTAAGAAAGAAATAATTATAAGTATAATAATGTAATATATGTGTACTAATTGACAATATACTATAGATTGACTTTTATAGACGACATAAAAATGTTGCTTATATTATCTTATGCAAATATAAATAATGTATGGGTTATGCAAGTACTAATTAGGTTATATAGTATATGTTTTTAGTATTAGGTTATGTATACTTTTATATCGAACAAAATTGCTTTATTTAATTTTGGATTATTATATTTTCCGAAGAAATAAAGAAGCAGAGACTAAGGCGAAGAGGCAGGCGAAAGCAACATCAGGACAAATAGATTACATGGTGGACTATTTTGTGCAACATCCATACGTTGCAACAGGCAAGTTTCAGAGCCTACATGAGAACCCCGAAGAGGGTCATGGGAGCAATTAGTCAATTAAATAGTATGGGAAAAGAAGGAAAGACTAAAGATGTAAAGTCATGGAAATCAGTGAGTGAATTAATAAAAATAGAATACTTGGGCCGGTATTTACAATCGAGTTCTATTTTAAGGCATCTTAAGTAATGTCTTAAAATGCTAATATGCGGCTTTGTGATTGGTTGATGGCATCTTAAGATGATCCTTAAGACAGTCTTAAATATAAGAATCGACTATGAATATCGGCCTTAAAATATTATATGTAATGTGTAACTATAGTGCTTTGATAATTTTAGACATGGCGTGATAATAAAACTGCAATTTTCAAAAAGATTGCAAAAATTCGTGCTAATCGAAGTGTAACAGGGAATGTTGGTGGTGCTCCTGACAAATTGTTGACGGAACGAGAAAAAAAGATTTTGGGTCTAATGGGTCTTGATTATGTGGAAGGCGTACAATGTCCCGATTTATTTCCAGAGAAACAGGTAATGAAAAATTTATAAACATAACTGTAACAATTTTATTAACATAGAACGTATTTTAGTTAAATTTTGGAAAATTATTTTGTTTCTGATGTACATAAAAATAATAATAAGTACATGCTTATAATACATTATTTGTAAATATTGATTTTTGGCGGAAGCAATAAATTTGCTTACTGCGAGGGACGACGAAATTTTAAATATTATTCCTGAATCTTTAACCATACGAGACAATATGATGTTATTATGGAGCATGATGTAAATTGATATATTGGTTAATACATTTTTTATACACTACATATATTGGGTCATTAAGTATGAAACTTTACACATATATATATATATATATATATATGTATATATATATATGTATGTATATGTGTAAAGTTTCATACTTAATAATCTAATATCATGATGAATTATGAAAGTGTTAATTAAGTATTGCTTTGGAAATGAATAAATACAACATTAATTGCTTATACAATTTTATTTCATTGAAGTGCTAGATACTACTGGAGAACATTTGGGAGAAGGGTCAACTCTTAATATTATTCAAACTAATTTACAAATTAAAAATATGGAAACTGCAAAACAGCCACACCATTGCAAAATAACAGAATCGCTGTCAGATTTTCTAATTAATGAAGATATACTACAATCGCTCATGACTGTTACGCAGGGTTCTAGCAAAAAACGAAGAGGGGCGCAAAATACAAGACAAAGTTAATATTGCTATACATAATTACATATTTGTTATAACCTACGAGAACTCAGATTATATGTAACAGGTAATGTTCTCTTTATTTTTTAGACACTGAACGTTGGGCACACAACTGCAGAATGCCAGAGCAGATTTTGCAACTCTAGCTGAGCGTCAATTTTCATGTATGGAAGTAAGATTTATTTGAAATTTTTAAAATGTTTTAAAAAAAACGCGTTATTATTATATAATAACTCAATGTTCTTGAATTTTTTTTACAGATGTTTGCTAAAGCAATGCAACAAATGGCAAATAATGAAAAGGATCGAAATGAATGTCTGCGTGCTTTCATAGAAGCAAAAAATAGTAGAAAAAAAACATATTCCGAATTAATGATAGTAGTAAAAAATTTTGAAAAATAAGTCTAATCTTTAATGTCCGTATTTTATTATTTTTTGAATTTTATTCTTTTATGTATATGTAGTTTATTTCCTTGTTATATTCAAAGTTTAAAGACAATAAGGTTTTTAGTTTAAGAACAATAAAATAATTGTATTGTTTGCTGAAAAATGTTAATTTGAATAAAATAAAACTAACAAGTTTGTTAACCGAGAGGATTTCGGGATGGATACCACGTGCGTGTTGGGCACTTTGCTGACGTTTTGCAAACATTGCAGCTTGCATCATCAGGGCTGAGAGCTCCGATATTGAGCTCCCTTCGGTTGTGGTGGTCCTTATATATCCCCGTTGCGCCCGTTGGGGGTTGGGATGGGGAGTTTGACTTGGTCAGCCAATCGGAGCGTTTTGATTGACCGGCCGGTCAATTAAAAAACCCGGGAAAACGGTATGCCAAATAGAATTTACTTGAAGGCCTTTGTCGCGGTTGAGGTTGTCAGGATGTTTCAAGATTTCCAGACCTTCCCGATACTTTTTGGCGAAGTAGCCTTGTGACGAGACCAACATGGTAGACTTATCATACTGCACGGCATGTCCAGTCTCCATCCAATGTTCCGCCAAGGCTGATTGTGAAAAGTGGCTGTATTTGGCACACCTCTGGTGTTCCTTGATCCGTGTACTGATCTTTCTCCCGGTTTCTCCTATGTACACTTTTCCGCAGACGCAAGGTATCTTGTACACACCTGGTGTTTCCAGGCTTAGTCTTTGATCCTTGGGGTTAGGGAGTAATTGAGCAATTTTCTTCTGGGGTTTGAAGATTACTCGGATGCTTACTCAAAATTCTGCTTATGCGCTCTGTTGTACCTTGAAGATACGGAAGGACAGCCGTCATTTTCTTTTCTCTTTCTTCATCCAGATTTTTGGTGTCGTTGGGACTGGAGATCTTGTTCTTCAATTTCTTGGTTATCTGATTAATGTTCTTGCTGTTGTACCCATTCCCAGTCAAGGTCTGATTAAGATGTTGTAACTCCTCATCCAGGAACGTTGGTTCAGAAACTGTGAGGATATACCAATGTATACTAATGAACTGATAACTGAATTCTTTTGTGAAGGATGGTGATGGGAGGTTGTGTGAAGATATCGGTCAGTGTGGGTTGGTTTTCGGTAAACCCGATGGCCTAAGGTACCATCTCCGTTTCTTCGAACCAACACGTCTAGGAAGGGAATTTGGTTTTCCTGTTCTACTTCCATTGTAAACTTAATGTTTGGGTGTTGGGCGTTGAGAAAAGCGAGGAAGGGTGGGAGAGTTTCTTTGCCGTGGCTCCATATAACAAATATGTCATCTACGTATCGGAACCACGTGGAAGGTTTGAGAGGTGCGTTTTTCAGGGATGACAGCGAATTTTGCCTTCGAGATGTTCCATGAAAATGTTCGCAATAATGGGTGAAACAGGGGATCCCATTGCTGCTCCAAAAGTTTGTTCAAAGAACTCTCCTTGAAATTGGAAATAGGTCAAGGTTAGGTAATGTTCTATTAGTGGGACGAAGTTGGCCGGCAGTTTGTCAGACTTTTTGATAATGTCCAACGTATCCTGGACCGGGACATTTGTGAACAATGAAACCACATCAAAACTTACCAGGATGTCATTGGGTTTCGTTTTAATCTTTGTAATTTTGTTCACAAAATCAATAGAATTCTTGATGTGAGATCCATTGTGACCAGTAAGTTTTTGAAGTGGTCTGGTAAGGTAGCGGGCTAACTGGTAGGAGGATCCCCCAATATTGTTAACGATAGGGCGAAGGGAGACCGATTCCTTGTGAATCTTGGGGAGGCCGTAGAATCTTGGAACCGATGATTCTCGGGGGATGAGGTACTTGATAATTTCAGGAGGGAGGCCTGAATTCTTGAGCAGAACGGATGTTTTTTTCTCTATGGTGGACGTTGGGTTCCGTTTCAGTTTTCTATAAACGCTGCAATCCGAGAGCATAACATTGATCTTATTACAGTAATCTTCTTTGTCCGTTACTACTGTGGCATTTCCTTTATCCGCCGGTAGAATTAGAATGTTGTTGTTCTGTTTTAAATTCCGGAGTGCCAAGCGTTCTTTTCTGCTGATGTTTTGGCTGGGTGGTTTAGCCTTGCGGAGGATGTTGACTGCTCGTTGTCTAATGTCGTTGCTTGCTTCGGGTAGGAGGTGGAAGATAGCCGTCTCAATTTGGCTGATAATTTCTTCCGTAGGAATGCTTGTGGGAGTGACAGCAAAAATGTGTCCTTTTGAAAGTACAGACACTTCGGATGGGGACAGGACGTGACTGCTGAGGTTCTTCACTGTGTGTGTTAGAAGTGGGGATCCAGCATGTGAAGAGATCTTCTTGTATTTCTCCTCCTGTTTTTGTTTTCTCACTTTGGCAGAACGGACGGCCTGTTCGTGTGTAATATGGTCCAGTGTTTGCCACAGCTCCGGCTTTAGTGAGTCAGCAAGCAAGAGGTGTAATCCAAGAAACTTTTGGGAAGTGCTGGCTATATTTCTTTTGGTTGCCGAGATCCTTTCCTTGACTAACCGTAGAGATGCTGTCGAAGGATAACTTTTGCCTGGATGGAGGTAGGCAAAGGGTTTTTTAATTGAAAGCATTTAGGTACCACTCGATGGTCACGGCACCGTTTTAGAAATGCTAAAGAGCACAGTTGGACGTGCAAGGACTTCCTGAGTTTGGTAAATAAGTTTACCGACCCTAGAATAGCCTCTCCGTGAAGGCGTTTTATTCCAGTTGTGAGGCTTTTGTGGCCATTACTATTGTTAACCGAGAGGGTTTCCGGATGGATGCCACGTGCGTGTTGGGCACTTTGTCGACGTTTCGCAAACATTGCAGCTTGCATCATCAGGGCTGAGAGCTCCGATATTGAGCTCCCTTCGGTTGTGGTGATCCTTATATACCTTTGACCGGCCGGGCAATCAAAATGCTCCGATTGGCTGACCAAGTCAAACTCCCCACCTCAACCCCCACCGAGCGCAACGGGAGTCGTCGGTAAACGTTATTTTTCGGAAAAATGTACTGTAAAAAATGTCTTTCTTCAAAGTCTTGTAATTCGGTCAAAAAACATCATATAAAAAATTAAAAAAAAAGCGTTTTGTAAAAAAAAAGTCACACTTTATAAGATCAAAAGCAGTGCATCTTTTTTTGGCATAGGACTGAGAAATTGAGAAAATTTTTGAAAATTATTGATAGCATATTAAAGCTGAAACTTTGAGCTTGAAAATGCTTTTCCCATTTTTTGTCTACAATGATTTTTCACGGAGTACAAATATCATTTGTAAAAAGTGTAGGCTTAGCTTTAAAGTTGCGTAACTAGTTAAAAAAAAAATTGTAGAAAAATTTTAAAACAAGCTTTTTGTAAGCAAAATGTTGTAGTTTATAAAGCTTTACTTGAATTGTTTGAAAAAGATTCGTTTGTTGAGCTGCAAAGAGTCAAAGATACGAAATTTTAAGGAACAAAACAAAGTGTGCTTTTTTTAGTGCATAAGACAAGGAAGTTAAAAGAACTTTAAAAATCTGTTGAGAGAGTGCTAAAGTTGAAACTTCTAGTTTCAAGATGCTTTCTTCATTTTTTGTCTACGGTAATTTTTCACCAAGTTAGAGCCATTTGAAAATAGCCTAATTTTTGGTGTCTGAAAAATGTTCCCCCCCTTTTTTTTGAGTAGTGTATATTAAGAAATTATTACTGTAGAAAACATATTTGTACATTACATATGTATAATTAATGTTTTTAACAAAATATCAATTTAATAACAAAATGTTACGATAGCCGTCGGATCAGCTGTCAAAATAAATTCATTACCATGTTCATATAATAAGAACTTTTATGATAGTATATCGATAATTTATGCGATGATATGAAAAAGATTGAATATATCGATAAAGTAGAATTCAGATATATCAAATGATATCTATTTGATACTATCGCGTTTACATCAAATTACCGATTTACATTTTTAATGGTTATTTTAATAAAATATTAAAAGTATCGATATATTACCATAAAACTTCTCATCATATAAACATAGTAATGAATTTACTTTAACAGCTGATCCAACGGCTATCGTAACACTTTGTTATTACATTGATATTTTATTGAAAACATTAATTATGCTAATGTAATGCACAAATGTTTCCTACAGTAATAATTTCTTAATATAAATGTCACTGTGTATTTATAGGACAACCTTAATGTCAAGAGGTATCTAGTCATGTGATATCTTGTCATGTTACCATGCCTTTGCGAAATATCAGCTCTATAATTCGTAAGCTTTAATCGCGAATCATTTGAAAACCATTATACACTCGACATTTTTGTATTAGAATTTTTTCCGTAGAATGTTCCAAAGAATCCGCTCTTAGAAGAGTTTTCTGGGACACCCTGTGTGTGTACGTGTGCGTGCGTGCGTGCGTGCGTGTACATATATATATATATATATATATATATATATATATATATATATATACCGGGTGTCCCAGACCACCCGTCCCACCCGATTTTTTCGTAAACGCGACATTTTAAAGAAAAATGTTTCAGACAAAAGTTGTAGGGTTTTAAAAGATCTATTTACTGATTTTATCAGTTTGACCTTGGATGGCGTCGCCAAGGTCAGATCAAAATAACATTAACTTTTTTAAATAGGACACCTCATTTTTGGTTCCAGAATCTAATAGCTGGTGTCAAGACCTTTCCAAAACACTATAAGAAAGTTTATTTTTGTTGAGTACTTTCCGAGTTGTGAGGCTTGAAAGTTACGGTGTACTGTTACCTTCAAGCGTCATAAGGAAAGTCCTTAACCAAAATAAACTTATTTATAGTGTTTTGGAAAGCTCTTGAAATCGACTACAAGAAAATGCAATGAAAAATATAAGCAGAGGACACCGACTTCGCCCATGATATCACGTCGAATAATGCTTTCTCTCTCGACCCAGCGTCGAGCGAGGAGGATGCACTATCGTAAAGCCCCCCACCACTTTCCGCCCGCCCCCCGATCGTCGCCGCGCAGCCTAGACACACGTACGAGCGCGGCTCCGCGTGTGTGCGGCAGCCGAGCGCTAGCGTCGAGAGACACCATTTCTGCCGGTGCGTGTACCTATAGTCCTACGCGTAGAGTTTTGAAGATACCTAATTACCGAGATCTCTAACATTCGGTACAGCTCTATGATGCCGTTTATTCTTGATTTATTAATATTAATCTTCATTTAATGTTGATTATTGTAGCAATAAAGTAATTTTCACGAAAAAGCACCCTTACATACCACTCCTAAAAGTCATTGCTTAGAATTCATAATATTACGCAACTCGTCACCAATTCACGTTTTCTAATAAGCAACCCGGTCGTAAGCGTAATTTGTAGTTATGCCTTACCCGAACGAAGAAGCTGCGTTAATGATGTCAGTTTTGGGTAGAGCTGGAAGTTTTCGAGCAGCTGAAATAATGTGGCGAAATGAATATCCCGATCATACACCACATTAGCGCAAAGTTTTCAGTCGCTTACAACGTCGAATAATTGTAAAAGGTATTGTTCAGCCGGATCATAATGAGGGAAGGCAAATTCATCGATCAGTTCGTTCAGTAAGAGCACCTGATGTAATTGCATCTGCCTTTGTAACCCCGAATGATTCTTTAAAGCGACGAGCAGGAGATAGTGGAATAAGTCGAAGCACGATCAGTCGAATTTTTCGTGAAAATTCATTCCATCCATATCGAATGTCACTTCACCAGGCCATGACATTGAACGATCATAGACAAAGACTGATATTCTGTAATTGGATTACTCAACAATTACCTAATTTCCATAGAAGTATTTTATTTTCTGATGAGTGCACCTTTAAAAGTGACGGCGAAATAAACACACATAATTTTCGTTATTGGGCACAAGAGAATCCACATTGGTATCGAGAAATGGATCATCAACGTATCTGGAAAGTCAATGTTTGGTGCGGAATTGTTGATACGCATATCGTGGGACCATTTTTCTTTCAAGAGAATTTAAACCGTTTTTTATACGCCGATTTACTCGAAAACGAACTTCCACGTTTACTTGAAGATATTCCACTCCAATTACGTCTAAATATGTGGTTTCAACAGGATGGATGTCCCGCCCACACGTCTGTCATTGCTCGTCATCAACTGAACCGCATATTTCGCGGCCGATGGATAGGTAAACATGGTCCACATAATTGGCCACCACGATCACCGGACCTTACAATTTTAGATTACTATTTGTGGGGACGAATAAAATACCGCGAACGACCTACGACTGCAGAAGATATGAAAAACAGAATTCGACAAGTCATTCAGTCTCTAGATACTGACGAAATTCGTCGGGCGACGGATGATTTCCAAAGTAGGGTAACAGCCTGTATAAATGCACGTGGTGGACATTTTGAACATCGAGACTGAACAACATGCGTATGCACAAAGGTGACGGCAAGGGGAACCACCTTATGAAAGCACCCCGACAAAGGTGACGGCGAGGGGAACCACCTTAAAAAAGCACCCCGATAAGGTGTAAGTACGATCTTGTTACCTACACGTGGTACACCTTAGGTAACGCTAATACCTACAGGCGGCACCGATTATTTCGTTTTTACATTTTAAAAATGTTACTTTGACTTATACCTTTATGCCCAAGATCGATCTCAAGGTCGAATTCAAGATCATCATCAGGTTGATCCCTCGAAATCATGCAAATTTTGTCTGAGCCATTTTTTTGTACAAGCACATCCCTACGTTTTAAAAGGGTGGGACGGGTGGTCTGAAACAGGTATATTTTTCATTGCATTTTCTTGTAGTCGATTTCGAGAGCTTTCCAAAACACTATAAATAAGTTTATTTTGGTTAAGGACTTTCCTTATGACGCTTGAAGGTAACAGTACACCGTAACTTTCAAGCCTCACAACTCGGAAAGTACTCAACAAAAATAAACTTTCTTATAGTGTTTTGGAAAGGTCTTGACACCAGCTATTAGATTCTGGAACCAAAAATGAGGTGTCCTATTTAAAAAAGTTAATGTTATTTTGATCTGACCTTGGCGACGCCATCCAAGGTCAAACTGATAAAATCAGTAAATAGATCTTTTAAAACCCTACAACTTTTGTCTGAAACATTTTTCTTTAAAATGTCGCGTTTACGAAAAAATCGGGTGGGACGGGTGGTCTGGGACACCCGGTATATATATATATGTTACTGTAAAAGGCCGAACTACGGTAACTCCTAAGATTTTCTAGTAAAACCTAAGATTTACCAACTCTTAATGGTAAAAGTCCAAACAGTTCTGTGATCATCGTTCATTTCGAACTTTTACCAGCATTCACTTGGTAAATCTTAGGATTTACCGACATGAGTTGGTAAATGTAAGGATTTATAAAAAAGGGACGATTTTTTCGGGTTTTATCATTAGAATTTAGTACATGCTAGGTTTTACTAGTGACGGCTGGTAAATGTTGGTTTTGGGAATAAAACAATGAGTGCTTCTTAATCATTTATTTCAATTAACTATCAGTCAAAACCTTATATATTTTTATGTATCATATGAGAGTAATTATTAATCATTTATATTACTAATGAATCAAATCCTTACCTATTTTGGTACGGGAAGCGGGGGGCTGCAGACTGCCCACGAGTACGAGACGATGCGCCGAATACGTTATGACATGTCTTTTTCAACATTTACCTTTGAGATAAATCTTAAGATTTACTAAGTAAATGGTGGTAAAAGTTCGAAATGAACAATAATCACAGAACTGTTCGGATTTTTACCATTAAAAGTTGGTAAATCTTAGGTTTTACTGGGAAATCTTAGGATTTATCGTAGTTTGAGCTTTTATAATAACAGTGAAGCTTGAAAGCTACAGTATACTGTAACTTTCAAGCGTCATAATTTGGAAAGTATTTAATGTAAAATAACTTTTGATTGAAATTTATAGGGTTACAATGGTATCACACAATCTACACATAACATCAAAAATGCCCATTTTGCCATTCCTAGGGAGGGGGAAGAGGGGGGAGGCGAAAAAATCTTAAATGTAATGTGGGGTCGTATGAAATCAATTTCACAATGTGCAGCATTGAAATAAATTTCAACCGTATTTGTGATCCAAACTTCAAGCAAGAATCTGGAAACGAAGAACTGATAGTACGTGCGCTATCGACAAACGGCAGTTCTAAGATTTTGGGAATAATTCATGCTTTGATTTATCAGTTGATCGATTAAG
The DNA here is from genome assembly GCF_016802725.1 of Solenopsis invicta. NCBI lineage: Eukaryota > Metazoa > Arthropoda > Insecta > Hymenoptera > Formicidae > Solenopsis > Solenopsis invicta. The sequence continues at coordinate 17,629,045 of NC_052674.1, read as the reverse complement.
CGAGCACGGATCATCAGAGGGTGGATGCCGCTCCTTGAATTACGCGAACCGCGGCAACTACTCTCGATACGCATTGCAAGTACAAGACAGTTTGATTTCAATCTTAGATCGTACTCAAGTTCTATTCCATTTTTGCTTCTCGAATGAATTTATTAAACATTTGTTACAGTTTAGTGTATCACGTAATTATTTCTTTGCTGTTTTTTCAATAACTTTTAACATTTGAGTATTCAAGTATTAGTTTATTTAATTTGACCTATTTTTACCCTTTCAGTCAATGACGCCTTTCTGAACGAGAACACATATCTCTTTTGATAATTAGAGGGTGGGTTAATCGATTGAGACCATACAATGATGTGAGACATCTTTTCAATGAAATTTTTTGCAATGAAGATACTGCCATTTTAATATCTATAGTTCATAGAACGGTTAGGCGTTTCAACAAAATTGGAAGTGTTAAAAATCGTCTAATATTAGGTAAGCCAGCAACAAATCCAGAAAAATCATTAGACATTCTGGAATTATTAGATGTTCCATCATCGAAAATCTGCATGATTCAAGTTTTAAAGTAGCTCTGCAGAATAATATTGATAAATAGTCTGTTCTTAAAACATTAAAAAATAATAAATTTTCTTTCTATAAAGCCCGTCTTGTGCAAGAGCTAAATGAAGATGATTTTTATAGACGCATTGAATTTTGTGAGTTAATGATGGCAAGAATAGACGAGGATCCTAACTTTTTATCAAACCAAGTTTTCTCAAATAAAGCAACATTTTAGATAAATGGCAACGTCAATTGGCACAATTATAGATTCTGGTCTAACGTAAATCTTCACTGGATTGAAGAAACACACACACAGTATCCGCAAAAATTAAATATGTGGGCAGGCATTCTCAATAATGCTCTTATTGGTTTCATCGATGGACATTTAACAGCTGCGAAGTACAAGGATATGCTAAGACATGAAATAATTCCAGCAATACAGGTAATCGTGGAGGACAATTTTGAAGATACACGGTTTCAACAAGATGCTGCGCCGCATTACGGACGGAATGTCATTATTTTAGCACAATGTTTCCTGAGCGATGGATAGGTAGGAAAGGAACTATCGAATGGCCTAGATCGCCTGACCTATCACCTCTCGACTACTTTCTGTGGAGTTACCTCAAAGAAAGTTTACGAAACGAAACCACAAAATCTGAATGAATTACGAAACCGGAGCAAGCTGCTCTTATCCCTCATGATTATATTCAAAATGCCGTTTCATCTTTTTATCATTAGATAGCCTGTTGTCAAACAGTTAACGGTGCACACTTTGAACAATTGATTGTATAAACCTTCCGACACTTGTCTTAGTTGGTTACACGCACCCCCGGTCTTGCACGCACGTACGCATACACAGTAAACCAGGTTCGGAGTCGTTGACTACTGTGGAATTGACGAATCACGGGGTCTATATGTCTCCTGTGAAACACATTTGCACACACGTACATACGCACGCACACACGCACTCACGCACGCGCACGCGCGCGCGCGCGTACACACACACGCACGCACGCACGCACGCATGCACGCACGCACGCACGCACGCGCGCGCACGCGCGCGCACACACACACACACACACACACACACTAATCATAATTAGTTCCATTCTTCGGGTTCTGACTTGCAAAGGCAAAGCTTAGATGAATAATGCAATCCGAATATAATGAACACACTCAAGTGTTATGTAAATGTGCAGTTTCCTCGAATTGCATTATCGAGGAAAATATTTTCACGACTAGACATATCAGTATATAAATAGAATCTGTAATGCCGAAAGATATCAATAGTGTCGAAACGTGGAAGATTAAAAGTATAAATGATTTAAAGTGACGTAAACTTCTGTTGCATTATATAATTAAGGGGAATACTTTTTGCATAATTTATTATATTATTCAATTGTGCAAGATGATACCATGTTCAAAATGTGGTGCGCTTTATCGACCTAATCTTCTAGTAAGTTCTTTTATTATTTACATAAATAACATTAATTATATGTACTTTTTATTATTATTGTTTTTATTTTATTATTTACTATAGTGGCCTCCTTCAAAATGCGACACTTGTAAAGCAAGTGTCCCGGTAAATAAGGTACGATCGCTTATCGATGAAACAAATTCTTCAAGAACTCATCAACTTACAGCTGTCGAATTCAGACGGCACGGTGACGGAAGAGGATACAATTTAAGCGATACGAGATATGCGGGAGAGGGAAAGTCAACGAGCTCGTAAAAATCGTTAAAAACCTTTGAAAGAAAAAAGATTAAGAAAAATAAAAAATAATAATTTTATCTTGTGAAGAGGAAAGTGTCCTTTATGGCGCTAGTGTAGCTAATTAAAGATAAAAATATTGTGCGGGATCGCACCCAACTATGTTTGAAAGCCGAATTGTTCGCTCTCGCGCCGCGACCAAGCCAGCAGCGGCGTGACAACGCGTGAACGGCAGCGGGAGAGAGCGTGATTTCCGGTGTTTGCGCGAGCTTCTAGAAGGAATTCGGGATCGCCGTTGCTGACTAAGCATAAGCAAGAGAAGTCGAAAAACAGCTTTGACGACGACGGATTCCTCTAGAAGCATTCCTTGCGCCCATTATAAATAGGCGGTTCAGTGCCATTAAGGGCACTTGGTTCGAGACTGTACTCGCGTTCGGTGCGTCGTCGACGTTTTGTGAAGGCCTCAATAAAGAACTAAATTCAAGTCAAGCAGTATTCAGTTTGCCTTATCTCACTACTCCGCGTGCCGTTGCAGTGCCGAAATATTTGGCTCATTTTCTGGTCCTTCGAGCCGGATCGTGCGTCGCGGCCGGTGCATATCTGCCTACATTTTCCTCTCGCGGAGTAAACGTGCCAGTGCTGTAGTGAGCCCGAGTGGTGGAGCCCGACCTCCAAATTATCCGAATGGAGGCGTTATTGGAGCAGCAATCTGAGCTCCGCGGACGCATCTCTCGCGTCGTCACAAACCTCAAGAAGACCGGTGTCGCGAACCACCTGACCGTCGACCACGTCCAAGCGGCCTTGGCCATTTTGGAAAAGCGATGGGCAAAGTTCGAGGAGAACCACGATAAGCTCGGGCTTGCTCACGGGAAGGAGTTAAGGAAAACCGAGTACTATACGAGCGACCATACCGAAGAGGTAGAGATGCTCTACACCAGCCAACGAGCTGCATTAATGGACTTGGGGCGGTCGTTGAAGGCAAAGACCGAAGGAAATGTCTCGACGACGATCAGGGCCGAAAGCACGCAGCGAGCCCCGCTTCCTCGGCTCGAGCTTCCAACGTTCTCCGGCAGGTTCGAGGACTGGCCGGTATTCCGTGATATGTTCGACTCCATCGTCGGTCAGGATCCGCATTTGTCCGACGTCCAAAGGCTCCACTATCTAAAGACGAGGGTCAAGGGAGGAGCGGAACAGCTTCTGAGGGGCTTGCTCTCAACGGACGCGAATTATGAACGCGCGTGGTCAACCTTGAAAGGTCATTATGAGAAAAAAAGGTTGTTAGTCAAGGCTTACTTGTCCGCGATTACATCGTTGCCAAAAATAAAAGCGGACTGCGTAGCCGACCTGCGACGGATCTACCACGGCATGGTAGCATCCACCCAAGCTTTAGAAGGTATCGGTGAGCCCGTTTCCAATACCACTCACTTGCTCGTGCATCTCATGGTGGAGTTGCTCGACGCGGGTACAAGACGCGAGTGGGAAAATTCCATCGCGAAAAAAAGCGACCCGCCGTCGTTTGACGAGTTCAAGAACTTCCTCGAGGAACAGCTTGTGACGCACGAGTCGCTGCGGTCTGTCAAGGGGGACTCCTCCTCGGGAAGATCCGCTCATCACACCGGGAGGCAGAGCGGAGGCTCCGAGCGCAGCTGCGTGGTGTGCAAGCAGAATCACTTTATTATGAACTGCGAGAAGTTTCGTCGGAAACCTGCAAAGGAGCGGTTGGACAGCCGCGTTGGTGGTGACAGCCAATCGCCTGTGCATCAACTGCATGGGACGACATCAGGTGAGCGCGTGCTCTTCGCCGAAGGCGTGTGCTAGGTGCGCCGCGCGCCACAACACACTCCTGCATGACGCGTACGAGGCGGCTCCGGGAGCCGTTGTTGCACCTTCGCCGTCGGTGCATGCCGCGCAGCACCCTCACTTCGAGCCTCCGCAGATGCTTCTCGCCACCGCGCGCGTTCTGGTGACGGATCAATTCGGAACTTTACACGCGGTTCGAGCCCTCATGGATCCGGGATCAGAGACTTCGTTGATCACGGAATCGCTGGCCCAACGTCTGCGACTGCCGCGGACACCGGCGTCCGTGGCAATTTACGGAGTGGGCGGGTTGAGGTCGGGTGTGTCGCGGGGACGAATCGCGATGAATCTGACCTCGCGCAATGGAAACGCGGTATTTGCCATCTCCGCCTTGGTGATGCCAAGACTCTCGATTTACGGTGGTTCCGTGGAAGCTAACTCCAGCGGATGGTCGCACATCCGCGGCCTTGATCTCGCTGACCCTGACTTCAGTTCTACGGACCCAGTCGAGCTGCTACTCGGTGTCGACGTCTACGCCAAGGTGGCACGATCAGGCATGCGGCTGGGAGGTGATGAGGAACCAATTGCGCAGCAGACTGCTCTGGGATGGATCATCATGGGTCCGGTAAGCACTTGTCAGGTGACCACAGCCTTGACTTCGTTGCAGTGCTCCGCTGTTGACGATTTGAACGCATTGGTGCGTCGATTTTGGGAACTGGAGGAGCCGCCGCGGGCGACACTCCCCCTGTCTCCGGGCGACGCGGCTTGCGAGGAGCATTGCTTGCGGTCGCATTCACGGGACGCCTCGGGACGTTACGTCGTCCGACTCGCGACTCGTTCGGCTCTGCCGGACTTACGTGACACGCGACTCACCGCGCTGCGAGTGTTGCAGGCGAACGAGCACCGCTTCCGGAGGGAAGTCGCTCTTCGCGACGCGTACTCACAATTCATGACCGAGTACCTCGAGCTTGGCCACATGACGCCGGCGTCTTCCTTACCGGCGGACTGTTCACGCGCCTGTTACCTGCCCCATCACGGAGTATGGAAGGGCGGCGGCGAGGAGGCTAGGATCCGTGTCGTGTTCAACGGTTCTTCACGGACATCCTCCTTAAATGGCGAACTTCTTGCAGGGCCGAATTTGTTGCCGACGCTCTGCGACGTGATAATGCGCTGGCGTAAACACCAGTTTGTTCTCGCTGCGGACATCGAAAAGATATACCGGCAGATTTGGGTGCATCCGGAAGACCGTGACCCTCAACGGATTTACTGGAGGATAGGCAGCCGAGTCCAGGAGTTCCACCTTAACACGGTTACTTACGGCCTGGCCAGTGCACCCTACTTGGCTGTTCGAACGTTGCGTCAGCTTGCCGAGGACGAGGGTGAACGCTTTCCTCGAGCCGCTGAGGCCCTGCCGCGGGACACCTATGTGGACGATGTACTGTCTGGGGCTTCATCTCAGCTCGAGACCTGCGAGCTGCGCGAGCAGCTGACTCAGTTGTACTTGGCGGGCGGCTTCCGCTTGCGCAAGTGGGTCGCCAACCATGAAGACCTGCTGCGCGACATCCCCGCTGAGCACCGGTCGTCGCTGCCGTCGACGGTCGCGTTGACGTCGGAGGAGCACGACGTCCTGGGGATACGTTGGCTTCCCGCTGAGGACAGCTTTGCTCCAACTGTCAAGAGCATGACAGAGGAGCTGGTCACCAAGCGCACGGTGTTGAGGCAAACCGCGCGTCTCTTCGACCCGCTGGGCTGGCTCGCCCCGGTCGTAATAAATGCTAAACTTCTCATTCAGGCGGCCTGGCTACGGCGACTTGACTGGGATGCTCCCCTTGCTGCGGAAGACGTGGAGTGCTGGCGACGGTTGCGGACGGAGCTGCCCGTCCTGGAGGAGATCCGCATCCCGCGCTGGTCACGTGCGGATTCTCTGGGCGCGCTTATTGAGATGCACGGTTTCGCCGATGCGTCGGAACGCGCCTACGGAGCGGTTTTATACCTCCGCACAATCGCGGACGGCAGGGCGTGGCTGACGCTGCTGATCGCCAAGACGCGAGTCGCGCCGCTCAGACAGGTCTCCCTTCCGCGACTGGAGCTTTGCGCGGCTGCTCTGTTGGCTCGGATCGCGGCTCACACCGCTTCCGTCCTAGCACTGGATGGAGCGGCGATTCACCTTTGGACGGACTCCACAGTCGTTCTGGGATGGCTTCAGGGACATCCCACGCGATGGACAACCTTCGTGGCAAACAGGGTCGCCGAGGTTCAAGGAACACTGCCGGACGCGCACTGGCATCACGTGCCGGGGCGGATCAATCCGGCCGATTGTGCGTCACGGGGAATGTCACCCCTGGAGCTGCGAGCGCACGAGCTCTGGTGGCGAGGATCTCAGTACCTGTGGGCGAGCTCTGCGGCTTGGCTGGCCGAGACAGCGGTGGCCTTGAGTCGTGGGCTGCCTGAGCAGCGAGCTGCTCGGGTCCACATCGCTTGCGAGGGGCAAGAACCGGAGGAGCTGACTCGCTTCTCCTCGTTGCGCCGTTTGCTTCGGGTGACCGCCTGGATGCGCCGCTGGTTGACGTTGGCAACTTCGCGTGCCGACTTGACGCGGGGGGCAGTGCTCTCGGCTACTGAGCTGACTGACGCTCGGGCCATGTGGATCCGATGCGCGCAGAGGATTGCCTTCAGGGACGAGATTAAGGCTCTGTCGAGGGGGCGTATCGGGCGCTCTCGGGGTCCACTCCGGTTGTTGAGTCCGTTTCTCGACGATAGGGGACTGCTGCGCGTGGGTGGTCGACTGAAGCACGCGCTGTTGAGTGTGGACCAGCGTCATCCCATAATACTTCCGCAGGGTTCTCATCTCACCTATCTGGTGGTCGCTGACGAGCACGACCGTGTTCTTCATGGAGGCACCCAATTAACTCTCGCATCGTTGCGTAGGAGGTACTGGGTATTGCGAGGTCGGCAATTGGTGAAGCACTACATTCATCGTTGTCTTCCATGCTTGCGATGGCGGGCGGCGAATCCCCAACCACGGATGGGCAGCCTCCCACGAGCCAGAGTCGTTCCGAGTCGACCGTTCACTCATACGGGCTTGGACTACGCTGGACCGATCCTCCTGCGCACCACGAAGGGTCGAGGTCACAGGGCCTACAAGGCCTTTGTGGCAGTCTTTGTTTGTTTCAGTTCGCAAGCCGTCCACCTCGAAGTCGTTAGCGACTACACAGCTGATGCCTTTCTTGCAGCGTTCCGGCGCTTCGTGTCCCGCAGAGGATTGTGCTTGCACCTGTACAGTGACTACGGGACTAACTTCGTGGGCGCGGATCGACAGCTGCGCGGTCTTTTGGGAATGGCGAGCGAAAGTAGCCGGAGTATCGTAGGAAAGCTAGCGGAGGAGGGTGTGGAGTGGCACTTCAACCCTCCCGCTGCCCCTCACTTTGGGGGCCTCTGGGAAGCTGCGGTCAAGGCCTTCAAATACCATCTGCGCCGAGTCATCGGCGAGTCAACACTGACTTACGAGGAGATGGCTACATTTTTGGCCGAAGTAGAGGCGTGTCTCAACTCTCGACCGTTACAGGCGCTTTCGGACGACGTCGACGAGTTGGATGTGTTGACACCGGGTCATTTTCTCGTTGGCGCTCCGTTGAAGGCTATCCCCGAACCAGCACTGACGGGGATTTCTCCCAGTAAGCTGACACGCTGGAAGCTACTCCAGCAAATGAGGGACCATCTTTGGCAGCGATGGTCGCAATACCTCCAGACGCTGACCCCTCGACCAAGGTGGTGGCGTGCGGAGGGTGGCTTGAAGGAGGGCCAGCTTTGCCTGCTGAAGCAGGAAACAACGCCACCGACGCGGTGGCCCTTGGTGTGTGTCACGCGTCTCCACCCGGGTGATGATGGCGAGGTGCGGGTCGTGACCGTTCGGGGAGTTACAGGGGAGCTTCGGCGGCCAGTTATCAAGCTCGTCCCTCTTCCGACGGACGAGGAGAGTACGCAGCGCCATGCTTAGCTGAGCTCACTCAGAGGTCGCATTCGGAGGAGGCTCGCTGTATTGTGCGCTCCTGTTTAAGGTCCCTCCTCTGTTCGCACCGCGCCTGTTGAGAGAGTTGTGCAGCTCGTTGCATATAATAATAATAGTACTTAGTCCTATAGTAGCGTTAGTTATAATAAGTTGTGTTCATTAGGCCGTGAAGAACTAGGCCAGCGTTGTTGCGCTGTTTCGGGCGAAGTAAAATCGCCGAATTTTTTGAAGGCCTCAATAAAGAACTAAATTCAAGTCAAGCAGTATTCAGTTCGCCTTATCTCACTACTCCGCGTGCCGTTGCAGTGCCGAAATATTTGGCTCAAATATCAAAGGACGAGGAAAATAAGAAGGAAAAAAAGATTTAACATTTACACAAATTTATTCTATTAAATCAAAATAAACATTATATTAAATCTCTTTATTAGTTATAAGATGTAGTTATAAGATAAATTTTGTAATAATACATTAATGTAATAAATTTACATAAATAAAGATACAATTTAGGGTTCATACAATTTATACAATTTAGGGTTTATAACTATAACAAAGGTGATGATCATGAAAAAAATGTTTTAAACACAGGGTCTTTTTACACCACGCGCAAGTTATTACAACAATCCCGCGGCAAATATCACATGTTGCTTTTGAATGTGTTTTGAAACAAAAGTCTGGTGTTTCAAATTCATCTGGCCTTATATCTATATATCCACTTTTATACCATGCCTATTTAAACAAATTCCTAAGCCTTGGTGATGAAAATTAGAAATGTGTTTGTGATTGCAATTTTAAAATAGAATCTCGTGAATGTAGTTTAACTCCTAAATCCAGAAGCATGACAACATCCGAAAAACGTTTTACAAAGTTCTTCCATAAGCAGAAACCATATACGTCTGGTTGTCTCTGACCTGTTGTTTTCGCTGGTATTGTTAGAAAAACAATATCCTCAGCATTTTTTGGCCTATTTCTTGCAATTACATCAGGACAATGGCCAGTCCACAAATTCAATTATAAAACCGATTTTGGACCAACATTGGAAAAATAAACTTCTCTTAACCATATCTAAAAATGATATGATGTTAACTTGCCAAATTTAGAAGCCAAAACAAAAATATTGTTCTCTCTAAACATTGTTTCCTGTACTCTAGGACCAAATGTTCTGGTTGGTTTTTTTTAAACTATAAAAAGAGGAGATAATTACCATTGCCTGAAATTATTAGTTGAATTGTATAACTACGCGTTGTTGCAGACACCGATTGTACTACGCGGTCAATTTCTTTTGTACCTTCAACTGCCAATAAACGACCGGCATGCAATTCTAATTAGAATCCGCTTTGGTCCGAATTGTAAATATTTTCGAATCCGTAGCGCCTAATATAATATTTAACGTTTTCAATAAATCTATTACCTTCTGCCTCTAGATTATCTTTTGATTGTAGAGTTCTCTTCGTTATAAATTTTGTAACTTTTTGGGATACAATACGATGTGCTATCTTAAATCTATATACCCATTGAAATGATGCTGTAAATCCTGAACAGTTAACCTCCTGTTGTGCTTTCGAGCAATATCAATGTCATGAATAATAATGCCGTTCTGTACTGCTTCTTCGAATTTATTTAACGTATACAATAAAATTTTTTTCAGTTTCTCCAATCCACAGTGGGCCAGACGACCCGAAATCTTGGCCAAAATTCAAAACGTTGATGGATTGGCATAAAACTCGGTGTCTAAGGGTTTTTGAGGTCACTGATTTCAAATCCGAACTCAAAATTTAGAAATTCAAAATGGCGAATTCAACAAGGCGGACAAAAATGCTAAAAATGCTTTAATTGCTGTTAAATTTGGTATTTAGAAGTTGTTCGAGATCACCAGAATTCCAGCGCATCACGCTTATAACGCGTGATCGCGTTCTTCCCGCTCGCGCGGCGAAACGTTGCTTGCAAGCGGGAAATCTATGCTATTGCCAAGTAGCCAAATTCCATTTTCGGCAAACAATAACAGCGAGCCTTCTCGAGAGATCTATGGAAATCGGTAACCGTCGATATTTACCGAATTCCTGCCCGGATCTTTCGAGGGGGATCGTTGCTTATATAAGGCACAACTATCGCGCACGCTTCGCAGTCGCATTCCGAGGTAACTTAGAGCTGACTTCTAATCGACGCGTATCTAACGCGTATCTAACGCGTACACGAGTTTATATTCAAATCGGCATTCTTCTCTCGGTCAAAGATTTCGGTTAACGTTCCTGACTCGTTATATTTGTACTGTTACACTATTGGGGAGTGTAAAAATAAAATAACTTTGTTCTTCAGTAACACGACGTTTTATTTCGGGCCTACGGTTTTGTCTCCTCCCGCCGCTCTTCCTTATTACCGCCACTCGTTCTCCCTACAACTCCACTCGCGCATAGAAGTTTTTGGAGACGCTGATTTTGAATCAGAACTCAATATTTATAAATTCAAAATAGCGGACTCAAAATGGTGGATTTAAATTTTTTAACTTTATCGGAGTTACACAAAGAGCAGTTAATGATATTATTTTATGATTTTGGCCTAACTGAACTATCAGGTCTCCAAAACTCAACAGCTCTTCTTTTGTATTTTATTGGAATCATGTCATTTTCACATGTCATTTCCTTTACATTGTACGTAGGTTGATCTGCTTCATTCCATTCTTTGTCTGTTATTAAGTTTGTTTCCGAAATGTCAAATGAATTTTCAAAATCCAGAGACTCTTCTTCTTCTACTTCTAATTTATTTTCATAAATATTTTGTAACAAATTTTCTATTTTCCGTTGTACTTCTATTTCTTTTTTGGTAGTAGTAGTTAAAGGCATATTTAAAAATGAAGCACTTATTAGTAGCATTATTACGTTTCTCGAATTGAATTGCAATTTACCTAAAAATAATAAACATATATGTGCATAAAGTAAAACTAATAATTACATTTAAAAGGTAATTACGCACTCTATTTTCTTGATTAATTTACATTATATTATTTATATTAAAGATCATTTAGTTAATTTACACTCTTAAAGTAATAAAACATCGTATATATTGTACACACTTTGAAATTGTTTTTCTTTGTCAGAAAAGAAAAATTCTGTTAGATTAGAGTTCCACAAGATATTTCTCTGCAAAGCTGTAATAAAAATATATCAAATAAAGATGAGGTGAATATCCCAATTAATGAAAAAGTAAGTATTGTGAAAGTAATAGATAGTATTTAAAGAAATAAAATAATTATTTAATTTTTAAAAATTAAAAATATTAAAAATATTATTATACTTACAAATTCGTAGCAATTAATACACAACAAAATCATTAAGTATACTAAACTGACGCTCGCAAAGCGACAGCATTTTATTCACTGTTCTAACGATATATGTTTATATTATGTACTAACCTTACTTCGAACATTTTTCATATCTTCTTTACCTTGACATTTAATTTCTTTGCGATAATATTTCTCTTGGTTACTACAAAATAAAATGACACTACACTGAAGAATAACAACAATTACGGTGTTGTAAGACATTAATTTTTTGTTTAGAAAATAATATGTAATTAATATAAGTTAAACATTTATTTACTGGTTTACATGATTTGACTAGAATATTTGTTCTTTTCAACATTTTACAAATAAGAAGACTTGGATTACAAAAAATTATTACTCACACATTCCATACCTTTCCTGGCAAAAATATTTCTCTGTTGTTTCTACGCAAATTTCTATACAATTTCTCTGCATATTTTTCTACTGTAAGTTCTAAAATTGGGCCGCTTTGCGCAGAAATTGCAAACAAATGTGTGATAAAATTGCAGAAAAATTAACAGAGAAATTACAGACAAATGTGTGATAAAATCGCAGAAAAATTAATAGAGAAATTACAGAGAAATGGCAATACTGCTTTTTTCTTCGGTTTCTCTGCATTTCCAATCAACAGATTATCTAAAACGGCACATCAAATAACTTTAAGATAACTAATAGTCCTTTAAGAAACGCATTTTTTAAAGAACACTTAGTTATTTTAGGATTGAGTTGTAAAGTCACTAATTTAGATTGTCGTTATAGAGTCTCCGGTTTTGATTCCAGTTAGGTTTTTTAGTGAGGGGGTCCTGAAAAGGGCCGTTTGGTTTCTTCAAGTTTCGGTTACTTCGGGTCAACGGTTCAGGGATCCAAGGAGGTGGCCGCGTTTCCTTGTTCGTTGCCTCTTCCTTCTAGGAGGCCGATTCTCCCGGATGTTGTGTTTCCCTGTTTGGTTCCACTCTACCGGAGTTTGGCAACCCCGTGTGGCGTAGTGGATGTCGGTCTGCGTAGCCCTGTCGAGTTTCGGCTCGTGATTTGGAACTGTTGGAGGTGAAAACAGTGGTGAGTTGGCCAATGGTGAAAGAGGTTGCTCCGAAAAATGCACCAACCAGGAAGGTGAAATTGGTCGTGCGTGCCTTGGGTCGTTTTCCTCCAAGAAGGGGGTCAGCGGTTTGTTTTGCCTCACCGGAGGTAGATGTATCGCAATTAATTTCCACGCAGTCCTAGAGGTCCAGTTAGTGAAGTCGAGCTCAACACGGCCGTGCTTGTCTTTGGCTTCTTCCACGGAGCCGGGCTAGCCGCCGGTTCCAAAAGACTCTCGCGCTCGCAGACAATGTTGTTAGACGGGCCCAGTTTTTTGCGCATGCGCGTCAAATGAGGCTTCAGTAAAGTATATCTTAGTGACACAAAGGAGATCTTTGGTAGCGCATACAAATTTTGGAAGTCTCCAAACTGACGTTTTTTGATTACTTCTTTTGTCTCTAAATTTTATAAATCTATATTAAAATAAGTAGGTTTGTTCGCGTTGCAATCTTTAAAAATTCTTGTACTTAAAATAAAATAAATATATATTGAAGCAAATAAGAGAGATATATAGGAGAGGGAGACAACAAAGATATTGAGTGCGAAAAAAAAGATATTGAGTGCAAGCAACGTGAACAAACCGATGTATATTTACTTTAACCAATCCTAATCATATGACGAGCCCGCCACGCGCCCATTTCTCGGTACACCGGTTACAGCGCTGACTGTAGTCACGCATGCGCGAAAAACCGAGCCCGTCTAACAACACTGCTCGCAGAGCTAGGCTCGATGCGAGGGAGAGTAGGTGTACTCCGAGACCTGAGCTCTATCGGAATACTCACAGAGCAGAGCTTGATGTAAGGTTTACGATGCCTTTTCCAAGAGCTAGGCCTTTAGTGTCAGTCTGTTGGTATGCTGGATCTACCTTCTTTGTTTCACACATGTTAGTTTCTCTTTCTATCCTTGTATGTATATTTCCATGGCTCGATCGAGACGGTACCATGGTGAAAGGGATAGCATGGTGTGTGTAGAGTCCTATATAAAGAGAGAAGCGACATTGATGTCCGAAGCTCTGATTGGTAATCTGATTAATACTTCATTGGCTAAGCGAGCAGCCATATTGTGAACACAGCTGTTGCAGAATGATACGAATGGTGTTTGATGACGTTAGAGCGGTCCCAAAATGGCGGTGGAGGACTCAATTGGATACTGAAGGTTGTGGTGGGGGTTCGATGTCGCTTCTCTCTTTATATAGGACTCTAGGTGTGTGCAGTTCGGCTAAACCACGCCCACTTTTGCTCTGCAAAGGTTACAGTTGACCAGACAGCCAACTGTGAAAAGTAAAATTATTTAGTGTCAGCCTGTTGGTATGCTGGATCTACCTTTTTTGTTTCACACATGTTAGTTTCTCTTTCTATCCTTGTATGTATATTTCCATGGCTCGATTTACATACGTCAGAAGGAAGGTGTGATTTGTATATAAGTGATATTTTTTAATATTTTACAATTGAACAAGTTTGTTGTTATATCAAAATTAAATATTAAATTGGAAAGGCTTAACAATAAACAAGCAAATACACAGTTATCTCAAATTCAATAAAAAAACTCTGAGGGTCTCTTTCGCCAATCTTGGTTAAGGTTAACCGAGAGGTTAGACTAGTGGAATTGACCAATTGCATTACGTGTTGTGTTAAATAACAAAAGCAAATGGTCAATTTCAATGGACTAACCAATCGGTTAGATTGGTGAAAAAGGCCCTGACAATATTTAAATATTTGATTTATACACTTTCGATTTGATTTTCTTTAGCTGCTCTCCCCCTTCTCTCATTTCTCTCTCTCTCTCTCTCTCTCTCTCTCTCTCTCTCACAAGTCAGCAAAGAAACTAGGGGGGCGGGGAGAGAAATAGACAAAAAATGAATTACAAGAATTATTTTTTACAGAATGGGTAACAGAACAACTAAAGTAAATGCGGAGAAACCGAATAAAGAATTTAATACCATTAAAACTGAGGAGGAATCGCCAAACACAAAAGAAAGGTACATTGTATGCTATAATGTGCATATTAAGTGCGCTCACGCACACATTATAAAACATAATTATTTTGCAATTATTCCACATTTTTTTAAAATTCTTAATTATAACTTTTTTAGATCAAATGATAAAGAAAACGAGGAGCAGGCGTTCTATGATGCCGAAAAAATAAGGTATTGTACATATTGTATACTATAATGTGCATAAGTGCACGCACGCACACATTATAAAATATCTAATTATTTTGCAATTATTTCATATTTTTTAAAATTCTTAATTGCAACATTTTAGATCAAATAAAGAAGAGGAGAAGAAAGAAAAAGTTACAAGAACCAGGAGTGGCACACAGCGTCCTAAAAGAGATGAAAAGTAAGAATATTTACATTTTTTATTAGTACTCTTTTGGAACTTTGTGTGTGTGTGTGTGTGTGTGTGCGCGCGCGCGCGCGCGTGTGTATGTACATATACACATAAAGTATGTGTGTGTGTATATAATGTATTTATATGTATACGTATATATATATATATATATATATATATATATATATATGTAATATTAATAAATACAATATCAAATTATTTTATAATTTTTGTAAACATACGAATCTTTTTTTGGAAGCCACATGGAGAAGAAAACAGAGAGAGAATGTGTAAATGAGTGCTAATAGAAAAAGTTTGTGTGTCAAAATCTGCCTTTTATTAATAATACTTTTTTAAATCTCAATACATATATATATTTTTTCGAATAGACATAATATGTATACAATTGAATTAGAATTATCATTATATATACTAATATTTCTCTATCTGTTTTCCTCTGTATCTAGCTTCTAAAAAAAGATTCGTATGTTTACAACAATTAATAATATATTATTTATATTAACTAATAGTATATATATTTACTAATAATATATTATTTAGTTATTTAAATAATTCTAATTGATCGATTAATATACTACGTGAAATTTTTGTTATTTTAAATTTGTTTATTTATTTATTATTTATTTTCTCTTACAGATATAAATGGTTAATAAGGCGAAAGGCAATTTCTCGGAGATAAAAGGAGGAAGAGGGGAAGAGTATGGAGAGGAGGAAGAGAATGACGAGGAGGAAGAGGATGGAAAGGAGGAAGAGAAGGAAGAGGAGAAAGCGAAGGAAGAGAAGAGTGAAGAGGAAGTGAAGGAAGAGATGGAAGAGGGGGGGACATAAGGGGAGGACAAGTTCCGATAAACAATTATTATAATTATTATTATTAAACAATAAATATCTATATATGTATATTTATATTTATGTACATTTTATTTACAAACTATCATTATCTTTTAACTAAGAGAGGACAGATCTGTGATTTACAAAAAATTAAATTAGACATTAATTTGAGAGAGAATAATAAATGCAATTTTTCATTTATATATTAATTATATGAATGAACCGAATCTTCGGTCAAAAATTAGTGTAACACTTCATGTGCATAAAGGCTAGAACACACACCTTTCATAACCGTAACCATAAGACATACCATAAGAATTAACTAATCACAGTCGAGAATTCAGATTCTTATTTCTTAATTCTCGATTGTGATTGGATAATTCTTACGGTACGTCTTATGGTTACGGATATGGAAGGTGTGTGTTATAGCCAGCGTTGCCAACCGTAGCATAATTATGATACATGTAGCATAATTTGCAATACAGTCTGTAACTTATAAGGTAGCTATGCTACGCATATTGTAGCATAATTTTTCAAAAGTATATTTTTTTATTACTTTTTGTCTTATATTAACAAAAAATGCTTTTTTAAATAATAATTAAGTAATTATTAATGTTGGTGTTGAGTGTTGGATATTTATAGCGTTTTTGACTGCATTGGGTATTAACCCAGGTTTGTCGCCATTTGCCCGAATCATCCAATTAGAACGGACAATCGTCCGTTCTAATTGGACGATTCCGGCAAATGGCGACAAACCTGGGTTAATACCCGCTGCAGTCGAAAACGTTATTAATAATTACATACTCAACACTAAAATATTAGGACTGTTATTTTTAGCTGTGTTAATGCAGCCAATTTAATGAAAAAGAACAGACTTGTTTTTGACGCACACACACGCATCTATGTCTATGATTGTGAGTTTGTTTCAAAATTTACTGTTGATCTACTAAAAATCTAGTTCATGTCACGCATATTATAGATTTTTGACATCTTGACAATTGGTCTATTTCGAAACAGGTTATTTATTTAATGTCAATTATCAAAAGCAAATAAGTAAAATAACAAATTTTAATAAGTGCAGTTGTGTACGCATTGTACATCCTGCAAAGTTATTGAAAAATTTTATTTTCTAAAGGTATGTAACCTATTTGTTTTGTTTTGTAATACGCTGTCATATACGTTAAACTATTAAAAGCGGTGCAATTTTAACTAGATTTAGGCTCGGTTGTTCCATCTTTCGGTAAAGTATCAAGTAAATTTAACTATTAGGTAATTCTTGGGGCCTATTCTCAAAAAATACCGCATACGAAAATACTAGGGAACTCTATAATATATGTAACGTATACTATAGTATTTTCGTATATTTTCGTATACGTTATTTTTCAAGAATATGGCCCCTTATCGTAAGAGTTTACCTAATAGTTAAATTTACTTGATACTTTACCAAAAGATAGAACAATCGGGCCTTAAGTTTATGATATTTATGTTCAAAGTAAAAGCAATTTAGTAAAAAAAAGAATAGGTCATTAACTTCAGCGTGTTAATCATGTAACTTTCCCAAGGGCGGAAGGTGAAAAGTGAAATCTTTTGCCATTGAAGTTAATGGTGAAATTTTTCACTTTTCATTTTTCCGTTCTAGGGAAAACGCTAAGAGATGATCGATACCTAGGGGATTGATTCTGTTATTTTGTATCATGCAATGTAGTGAAAACACGGACTCAGGAATAGATCTATTCCTAAGTCCGTGAGTGAAAATTACAAAAGTGAGCAAATTTACTAGTTGTTGACTAATAAGATCATAGATATTTTAGTAAATTTGTTCACTTTTATAATTTTCACTACATTGCATAATACCGAATCGAATCTCAGGCCGATTTAAGATGCCAATACGGCTTTCTGATTGGTTAATGGCATCTTAAGGTGATACTTAAGACGATTTTAAATATAAGAATTGACTATGAATACCGGCCTCAGATTGTTTTCATTCTTAAGTTTCACATACATTTTGTCCACGCATTTTAATAGTAGGTACAAAGTGTGCAAATATTAAATTTAAAGCACCTATTTTTTGTAGAACAATAATGTCATCTGATTCGGACTCAACGTCTAACACCACACCCAAAAAGAAGCCTAAATATGCAAAACGCAATCAAAAGTATAGGAAAGATTGGGAAACAACATTTAAATGGCTAAATCCTATAGAAAATGATCCGTACAGTGCATATTGCAAGGCATGCAAAAGCAATTTAAAAACTCATCTGAGCATATTACAATTACATGAAAAAGGCAAAAAACATATTTCTAATATAAAAGGAAACGAAAGACAAAGAGAAATAAATACTTTCTTACAAACACCAAAAATTCCAAATGTCTCAAGTCTTGAAATTAAATTAGCTGGATTTGTTAGTGAACATAATCTTTCCTTTTCGATAATTGACCATTTAACCAATTTATTAAAAGAATCTGTTACTGACTCTAATATAATTTAAGGATTAAATCTGGGAAGAACCAAACTAACATCTATTATAAAAAATGTTATAGCACCAGAACATAAATTATACTTAACAGAAATTTTAAAAAATACAAAATTTAGCGTATTAACTGACGAATCGACTGATATTTCATGCGAAAAAACCTCATGTATAGTCGTCAGGTTTTATGACAAAACATCACAGCAAATTAAATCATTTTTATGGGAACTGGTACAAGTATTTTCGGATGAAAACCAGTCAAATGAAGGCGCCACAGCAGAACATCTATATCAAGCAATAATCTCATCGTTTCAAAATCAAGATGTTCCATTGAATAATATCATAGGATTCGGCTCTGATGGATACAATGTGATGATGGGAAAAAAGAACAGTGTAGCTACAAGGTTTAAAGAGAGTTGTCCAGGTATTATTATTATGAAGTGCATGTGTCACTCTGCACATTTGTGCGCAAGCGAAGCTTGCAAACAACTTCCAAGACGCACTGAAGATTTGGCACGAAACATTTATAATCATTTTAAAAATAGTTCAAAACGGCAACATGACTTCAGGCAGTTTCAAAAATTTTTGAATTTGGATATCCACAAAATACTGCATCCATCCCAAACTAGATGGCTAAGTTTAAATGAAGTAGTTAACAGAATTTTGGAGCAGTGGGAAAGCTTAAAATTATACTTTGGAAATACTTATTTAAATGATAGGTTAATAGCTACAGAGCAAATTTATAAAGATTTACAAGACCCATTTATTAAATTGTACTATTTCTTTTTGCAATGGTTTTTGCCAAAATTCACTGATTTTAATAAATATTTTCAATCAGAGGATGTAGTAGTTACCGATCTGCATTATAAATTATCCTCCTTATACAAAGATATTCTTATGTGTTACATGAACAGAGTATATGTACAAACGACAACTTTAAATAATATTAATCCATCAAATTCTACTGAATTTGTTCCTGTATCTGCAATATACGAGGTGTGTTCAAAAAGTATCGCGAATTTTGTGTTTTTTCAAAAATTATTTATTTATTCATGAATATCTATTTTGTCCCCTTCAAAGTAATCCCCATGAGATATTATACACTTGTGCCAACGGTTTTTCCAATCTTCGAAGCACTTCAAAAAATCATTTTTTTTTATCTTGTTCAGCTCCTCCTTCGATGCCGTCTTTATCTCGTCAAGCGTAGCGTAACGTCGTCCTTTCATGGGCCTCTTCAGTTTAGGGAACAAGAAAAAGTCACAGGGGGCCAGATCTGGGGAATACGGTGGCTGCGGCATCATTAGTGTGTTGTTTTTGGCCAAAAAGTCGCGCACAAGCAACGATGTGTGAGCAGGGGCGTTATCGTGGTGCAAAAGCCAATTTTTGTTCTTCCACAAATCCGGGCGTTTCTGGCGGATTGCTTCGCGCAAATTGCGCATAACTTGCAGGTAATATTCCTTATTGACCGTTCTACCCTGTGGCAAGAACTCATGATGCACCACGCCCCTGCAATCGAAGAAAACTGTCAGCAAAACTTTCACATTCGACCGAACTTGGCGCGCTTTTTTCGGTCTTGGTTCGTGCGGCAGCTTCCATTGAGATGATTGAGCTTTGGTTTCCACGTCATAACCATAAACCCACGATTCGTCACCAGTTATGACCCTCTGGAGCAAATTTGGGTCGTCGCGGACAGAGTCCAACATCTCATTAGCAATGTTCATGCGATGCTGTTTTTGGTCGCAATTGAGCAATTTTGGTACGAATTTCGCGGTGACCCGTCTCATGCCCAAATCATTGATAAAAATCGAATGGCACGAGCCAATCGATATGTTTAGGTCCTCAGCAACTTCTCTAACGGTGATTCGACGATTGGCCAATACCATTTTCTCCACTTCATTAATTTTTTCGTCTGTTGTTGAAGTGCTCGGGCGTCCGGCACGCTCTTCGTCGTTCACATCTTCTCGGCCTTCTGAGAACATTTTGTACCACCGATAAACGTTGCTTCGGTCCAAGGTAGCTTCTCCGTATGCCACAGTCAACATTCGGAATGCATCCGCGCACTTAATTTCGTTTTTCACACAAAATTTGATACAGGTTCTTTGATCCATTTTTTTGAATAGGTAAAAATCGAAGGTGATCCAAAACACGTGCAAGCAAAGCAGCTGTCAATAATTAAGTGAACATTCAAAATGGCCGAGCTTGTCGGCATAAGTGAGAGACATGAGTACCAACATAACGCCACAAAAAGATCGAAATTCGAATATACGTAACCCGCGAAAATTCAAAATTCGCGATACTTTTTGAACACACCTCGTACTTAGGTGTAAATGTTATAAGTTTATTAAGTGACGTTGAAATCAGAAAGCATCCAAATCTGATTCAAGATTTTTTATTACGAGCTAGGCAATTCATGATTGTTTCATCTGAACAGATTCAGAAACGTTTTAATTTTAATGATCCCGTTTTAAAATATTTACATGCTTTGAATCCATCAAACGCATTGTCCTTAAATTTTCGAAATGAACTGCCAAGTCTATATATATTAATGAAAAGTTGTAGCCGCATGATGCCCTTCCCTGAAGCTTCATCATCGACTAGTAATAATTGTCCTGAACAATTAATAGATGATGAATGGCGTAAATTACCAATGGGTATATTACCTGAAGAAATTAAAAATGAAAGAAAAGTCGACAAATTTTGGGCAAAACTTTTAAACTTCAAAAACGTACTAAATGAGTATGAATATTTTAATATTAGTAGCTTTGCCTTAAATATGCTTAGCATACCACATTCGAATGCCGAATGTGAGCGAGTTTTCAGCAAAGTAAATTTAATAAAAACTAAAACTAGGAATAGACTTGCTACCAAAACTATTAATGGTACTTTGCTTACAGCTCAGTGCGTAAAGTAAAATAATTCTTGCATTCAATTTGTATCTAACAGAAAAATGATAAATTCAATGAATTTAAACATGTATGATCATAAACAAAACGTGAGCAATCCAAATGAAATTGATGATGATGTTATTTACATACAATAAATATCTACTTAACCAATAATATTACTCTTAATAAGTACACCCAGCGACTTTAATTATGTCTCTGGGGAAATTTTCCAAACTGAGAAGTCACCACTTTCTACATACTCGCAGTTCATGATTAATGTAACGACTAAAGCTTATTGGTCGTTATGTTAATCATAAACTGTAGAAAGATAGCGATTTCTCGGTTTGGAAAATTTTTCCAGGGACAAAATCAAAGTTGCTGGGTGTACATTTTTAATAAGTAAATTTATATTTTAGTTTTTGTGATCTCGAGTTATCTATAAGTATATCGCAATAAGTTTACCAAATTGTAAAATCTATAATTGTTATCATTTTTTTTTATTTTTACACCTCTATTTATAATAAGTTCATATATACTTATTGTTTTTTATTAACATAAGTAAAAATTATATTTTAGTTTGTGTTCTCGATAGTTTTCTTAAGTATGTCGCAATAAATTTACCAAATTCTAGAATTAATTATAGTTATATTATTTTACTTTTACATTCATATTTTTACTTATAATAAGTTCATGCACTTATATATTATGTGTAATTATAATAAAAAATTTGAATTTAATTTAAATATTTTTAATATTATAACATATACTTTAAGAAAGTATTTATATTTTAGTAACATTCTTTCTATTTACCATGGAGGTAAGAATATTCTTACCTCCATGATTTATACCAGATTTTTTCTGAAAAGTGTGTGTAGCATAATTTTTATAAAAATAGCATAATTTCATTAACTTTGTACCATATTTAGTCATCGAAGAGTTGGCAACACTGGTTATAGCCTTAACTGTTGCCGATAGAAAGAGAAGCAGCTACTTGAATAAGTGCATGAAACAAGGACAGATGACTTGGCATACCAACAGGCTGACGCTAAATAATTTTGCTTTTTACAGTTGGCTGTCTGGTTAACTATAACCCACCGATAGACGAAGAGGGAAAATTTTTAGAGAGAAACACGCGCAAACTGCACACACCATGTTATCCTTCCACCATGGACGGTACTCACTTCGGGATCCTTGCATGGCCGTTGGCGCTGGGTTGGAGGTAGTATCGGGCGACAAGGTCTTCTCCGGTATGCTGCAGAGATCAACGGTATGTTGTCTCGTATGCGTACTCGCCGTGGTAACGGGAGGAAAGGCTGGTTTCTCGAGGCTCGCGGAGCCCCTTATATCCTGGTTTTGTCCGCGCTTGACTCCCGAGTTCGGACGCCGCGTAGTGGTAGCGCCGCGGAACTAGGCGAGTGCGCGCGCGCGCGTTCGGTGACGGTCGGATGAGCACACCGGCGGGTGCTGAGTTTGAGCGCCACATAGCGGTGGCGCCGTAGAATTATTCCGAACGCGTGGGTGTATTATAGTGGCGACTGGACGGACACCACAGTTATTATATCTTAAAGTTTATGTGCCGATTTGAGATATTGTTGATTGGAAATGTAAAGAATCTAAGAAAATATTAAAATTTATTATATGTATTATAGGAATAAAACTTGTGTTTTTTGTTATATTTAGATTTTAGCAATTATTATAGAAGTGTGGAGTTAATAATGTTGAAGGAAGAGTGTTGCTTTTCTTTCTGATTATGACAATAATTTACATTTTATTACAATTTATAATTAAATTTATTTTTTATTATGAAACTACATGAAAAAGTATTCCGTAGATACAAGATTTTCATCGTTATTGCAACTAATAATATTCTTTTTAATAAGACTAAACAACATAACTAGATGAGCACTATTTATTTTTTGATCCTATCTCTAAAATCGAAAATATCCTACAACACATATAAAACTTATAATAAGTTACCTTATAAAAAATATTAAGTATCAAAAATGTACATTGGTTTACTATAAAAAGTATAATATAGAAATATGCGCACGCGACGCGGCAGCCAGAATCGACATCGTGTAGTAGAGGCAACAATGATTATTGATTATGTGTTTTGGTTCATCTCGTCCTTATTTTCAGCTTTGGTTTCTTCAATTTGACTTTCTTCTTTCTTCATTAGACGCTAGGCATTTGTTATTGCCACCCCCAAGTTTCTGGGTAATCTTTTGACCGCGTTTGACAGCGCTGAACCAGTATAATCGTGTTTCTTCAGCCACGTTTTGTATACACTAAAATAAAAAACGTGAAAATAAAAAAGAATGATCTAACCACTATTAGAATTTATTTTAATATAAAAACGTAATAACAATTAGGGCCTGTCCAGACAAACTTGCATAGCTGTTTAACTGTATGCATAAAGAAATTATCCAATTGCATTTATTTTATAAAATCGCGCATAAAATGTAATTAGGTAATTTTCTTTATGCATGGTTATGCAGCTATACAAATTTGTCTAGATAGGCCTTTCAATTTGTTAAATAAATTGACCTTTTCAAAGCTTCCACCTTTGTTGATGTTAGTGGCGTTCGGTCCAGACCCTTTCTGCGCTGAACGGAACGGTTTGCGAGCGTCGTTATACCCCAAATACTTTGGGCTATGGTATTTACAAATTTTTATGTCGGTGTGTATCATTTGGGCCTCGTCGTATGCTGTTTTCTTCATATAGATGTTGTTGCCGCGCTTAATCAAATCAGAAACTTGATCTTTTTTTTTTGAACGATCTGTTCTTTTTCCTGATGTGTACATAAAAAATTAATTAAGGAACTGTGCTTTAATAAATTATCTGCTTTATAAATTATACGGGGGAATTGGCGCGAGAAAAATTATCTACGGGGAAATCGGGGGAAAATACGAACGGGGGAAGTCGCTCTTCTTCCGGTGCGACGAGGGAGTACGAGACAAGGGGGCAAAGTTGATTAACTTGGTCGGCAATCCTGTGTATTTCCTCCTCAATAGTTTTGAGGCGGCGGGTTCGGCAATTGCGGCGATTCCGGCGGCGCTTCGCGGCTGCTCGGGACCGGTTTTTGTGAACTTTGGGGACTTTATTCACTAAAATAAAAAAAAACTCCGTTTCTCTCCGTTTGGCGAAAGGTTAAAATTTAGACACTCTCTCGAGTTAACTCGAACAGGGTTCGAGTGAAACCGAGGAAAGAAATCAGAAGTTTAAAAGGTTCGACAGAATCTAAGGGGAGAGAAGGAAACAAAGATTCTTTCGAGTGAATCCCGAGAAAGAAAAGAAGTTCTTTCGAATTAACTCTTCCAGGAAAGAGAAGAAATAGAAATAAAGCGATTCTTTCGGATTAACTTTTACGAGTGGATTCCAAGAAGGAAAAGAATTTAAAATAAAGAGATTCTTTCGGATTAACTCTTGCGAGTGAATCCCAAGAAAAAAAAGAATTAAGAATAAAGAGATTCTTTCGGATTAACTTTTACGAGTGAATCTCAAGAAGGAAAAGAATTAAGAATAAAGAGATTCTTTCGGATTAACTCTTGCGAGTGAATCCCAAGAAAAAAAGAATAAAAAATAAAGAGGTTCTTTCGGATTAACTCTTACGAGTGAATCCCAAGAAGGAAAAAAATAAAAAATAAAGAGATTCTTTCGGATTAACTCTTGCGAGTGAATCCTAAGAAAAAAAAGAATTAAAAATAAAGAGATTGAGAGAGAGAGAGACTGACTGACTGACTGACTGAGCGTTTATTAATATTCTAGGGCATAGCCCTCTAAAAATAAATACAGGAAATAGTATCGAGATGGAGTACAATGTAGATAACCAAAAATAAACAAAATGAAGAGAAAAAAACAATTGAAGTAAAGATACGGATAAACTTAAAATAGGCAAGACTTAAAGTAAAGAGATAAAGTAAGAATATAATATAAAACATAAAATATAAAATATATAAAATGCAAAATATAAAATATAATAGCAAACTTAAAGAAATCGCACTTGTGTAAGAAGAGGTAGCGTCTGGACGCAGGGACAGAGGAGAAACGCAATAGGAATGAGAGCATAAGAACTGAAAATAGAATGGAAATAGAGAGATGAGGAAAGAGGAAGTGAGATGAGCTTGAGGAGGAGTGCGAGAGATTGCGATGTGAGCGAAGCAAGGAGTGCCGATGGTGGGGAGGAATCAGAGTACGACGTCGCTCCGGATTAGATTGAATGAAATGAAGAGAAAAGAGTTAAGAGTGAAGAGCGTGGGGTCGGACCCCGCTCCTCCGCCTCAGGTGACCGAAGAGAAGGTTCTTGAACGATGCTAAGGAGTTAGCTTCTTTGATGTGCGGCGGGAGAGCGTTCCACATAGTGCAGCCAGAGAGAAGAAATGAATGCTGATAGGTGGAGGTGCGACAGGAAGGAACTGCTAAGTCCCAGGGAGAAGGTGGGGAGCGGAGATGGGAGAGGGACCTAGAAGCAGGCTGGAGGTTTTGAGCCAGGAAGGGAGGACAGCCGGAGTGGATAATAGAGTAGATCAAACAGCACGTCAAGTACTCCCTCCGGTCATCGGCGGATAACCAGCCCAAGCGCTCATACCAAGGAGACACATGATCATCCCGACGGAGATCAAAGATGTAACGCACGCAGGCGTTCATTAAACGCTTAAGCTTGAGTCTCTGTTGACCCGTCAGGTCAGTGAGAACGGCAGCGCAGTAGTCGAAGACCGGAAAGGCAAGTGACCTGATGAGCTGCACTCTCAGAGACAGCGCGAGGCCGCTTTTAAAATGGTTCAAACGCCAAAGGATCCCGCTGATCTGGCTCGAAGTGGAGCGGATTTGATGAGCCCAGTTCAGATTGTTAGTTATGAGCAACCCCAAGTTACGGACATTGTCAGCAAACTGAATACGTGTATGATTTACGAACAGGTCGATGCCAGACGTAGGGATCGAATTGACAAACCTAGCGCTGCCCATGAGAAGTGCCCTGGTCTTAAGTTTAAGCCGGTTACTTGCCGCCCATCGCTCCACCGCCGCGATGTCTTCGTTGACAAGTGCAACTGCATTAGGAAGGTCATGAGGGGGAAAGTGGAAATAGATTTGGAGGTCGTCGGCATAGAGCAGGTGGAGACAGTGCCTGAGCGAGTGCCTGAGGTCGTTGACAAAGATAGAGAAAAGAAGAGGTCCCAGGACGGAGCCCTGAGGAACTCCGGCCAGGACAGGCAGCGCAGATGAAAGCGTGCCGTCAGGCCCTTTCACGCACTGTAGTCTGTCAGAGAGGTAAGATCGGAACCAGGACAGAGCAGACGACGAGAGCTTGAGGCTGCTAAGCTTCTCGAGGAGAAGCGCGTGGGAGACGGAGTCGAAAGCTTTAGAAAAGTCAAACATGACTAGAAGAGTGATCTTGCGTCTGTCTATGGCCAATCTCACATCGTCGATCAGCTTGATAAGGGCCGTTTGCGTACTGTGGCCCTTCCGGAAGCCAGTCTGGAAAGGATCGAGGAGGTTGTGATGAGATATGTGAACGGCCAGGCTGTCGTAGGCGATTCGCTCAAGCACTTTGGAAAGGAAGGAGAGGAGAGAGATGGGACGAAAGTCAGACAGGATTACCGGTTTTGGGGAGAGGGATGACATGCGAGGTTTTCCATAAAGAGGGGAAGATGGAGGAGTTGAAGGAGAAATTGAAGAGATCGAGGATGACGGGAAAGATGACAGGAAGACAAAGAAGAATAATATGGCAGTTCAAGCCATCGGGACCGTGCGAGTCGGAGGAGCTTGCTCTGAAGGCCTTGAGTAGGGTTTCAGGAAGGACGTGAGGAAAGTAGAAGGTGGTAGGATCTAAGACAGAAGAGGCTTGATAAGAAAGGGAAGTGGGTGGAGGAGGAGATGAAGGGGAGAGGGGTGAGTGAAGGAGGTGACCCGTGGTGAAGAAAGAGTTGAGGTCTTCCAGAGAGAGATTGAGATGAAGGTCGGGAGAGCGATTTTTGGCGAGGCCAAGCGAGCGCAGCTCCGACCAAAGTCTTGCTGGGCTCGTTTTAGGATCTAGTCTTTTGCGCAGATAGTTATTTTTGGCCTCGACCAGGCGCGATTTCGCCAAGTTTCTGAGAGACCGGAACCTTTCCCATCGACCGGGGGAGGGGTGTAGGAGGAAGGATCTTCTGGCAGCGTCTCTCTGCCGGAGAAGTGACCTGACTTGGTGGTTCAGCCAGGGAGCAGGGGGCTTGTTAGCTACAAATGTTTTAAAGGGCAAGTGGGTGGTCAATGAATCATTTATGAAAGAGTAGATAAGATCAACCTTGCGATCCAGGCAGCTAGCAGAATTGACAGCTAGCCAATCTTGAGAAAGGAGAGAAGAAAAAAAGTCCTCTGAGTTGAATAGAGAATAATCTCTGATTCGGATCACGCGAGGTGGAACCCTATAGATAGAGAAGTCCAGAGTGACTTCGATGAGATCGTGGTTTGATAGAAAAGAGATTGGAAACTGCTGAAAACTCTTAACCAGGTTTTTGTCATTGACTAGACAGTGGTCGATTCTAGAATGTGACGAGGAAGTGTGGTGTGTGTCGGAAAAAGGAACTATATGAAGGTTGTGAGAGGAGCTAAAGTCGAGAAGGAAATCGGAGTCATGAGAAGGACGATTGAGGTCGATGTTAAAATCCCCAATGATAATAGCCGCTGTGAAAGAGAGATAGAGTCTTTCGAAATCGGATAGGAAGATTGATAGATGTCCGAGCTTTGGAGGTCGATAGACTATGGCGAGCAGGAAGGGACGGCAGCAAAGAGGAGAGATATGGAGGATTATGTATTCCGACAGAGCGCTATAGAGCGGCGGCGATGAAGCGAGAATCTCGGCACTGATGCCGCGGCGTACGTACACCCCAACGCCTCCTCCCCCCTTGCCCTCCCTGTCCCTGCGAATTATGTAGTATCCTGGAAGCTGGACAAAACTGTCTAGCGCGTGCGGCTTCAGCCAGGTTTCAGAGAGAGCAATGAGGTCGTAATCACTTCGACCGAAAAAACCGGCGAATTCGGAGAAGTGGGGGAGGAGGGATTTGCAGTTAACATGGCATACGCGCAAGGGCCCCGAACGTCAGGAAAGAGGAGGGGCCGAGCCTCATTTAGTGCGTTTTGAGGGAGCCTTGAGAATAGCCCCACGACTCAAGTCACGGCACACCGTCGCACGATTCGCAGGAGCGCCAGCGACATCGGCCGCATCGGCCGTCTCCGTCCGGGGAGGAGCGGCCGCGAGGCCGCGCACCGAATCGCGAAGATCACGCGATGACCCGCAGGAGGATGAAGAGGGCAGAGGGGCACCGGCCAAGAGTGCGGAAAGGTGTTCGCTTCCCCGCAGTCTGATAGGCGAGGTATCGAGATGTCTCCTAACAAACACGCGTCCGTTGCGCACCCAAGCTCGGTGCAGACGACCCGCACCAACCGCACCCCTCGCAGCCGCAAGAGTCCCCCGGGTGGAGGAGGGGAGACGCTCGTTGATGTCGATGGTTCCGGGGAGGAGAGCGGAAACCGACAAACCGTCGAGCCTTCCGTGTGAACGCTTTCCCGCAAGAATCCGATCGCGGACCTCGCGCGAGGAGAGCCTGACCACGAGCGGACGGGGGCGATCCCCCTTGGCAGGGATGCGAAAGCAACCTACGATATGATCGAGGCCGACCTCGACGCCAAGAGCAAGTGTGATGTTGCGGAGAATTGTTTTAAGGTTCTCGGAGGGGATTTCAATCACCCCGAATAAAATAAGCTCTGAGCTCCTATTGACTTGCTCAAGGGCGTCGAGGCGGGACTCGAGCCTTCGCACATCGACGTTGGCGGCGGCAGGCACGGCGCTCGTCTCGAGCGCGGCGACGCGAGCGTCGAGATTCACCTGCTGTTGCCGCAGCTCAGCAAGTGAGGATGTGAGTGCTTCAGAGGTGGCGGACATCCTGGTCTCGAGGGCAGCCAGCTGGGGACCGATCGAGGAAAGATCCTGCAGTTGAGATTTGATGGTAGGTAAATCCCGCAGCTGGGTCTCGATGACGGTCATCTTTGCAAGCAGCAAGGCAACCATAGCTCCTAGAGGGTCAGTCTCCGATGTGACCCGGGCAGTAACGTTATCGGAGGGAGTCGAGTGGCCGGCAGGTAGAGCAGGACCGATGGAAGGCCTTAAGAGGCTCTGTCCTTTGCAGGCAGGACAAGAAAAAGCCGCCGGCCCGGTGCCGCATGTCGACCCGGGAAGCGCAGCCACACATTCTTCATGGTAATAATGTCTTCCGGTGCGCTCGCATTGAAACGCGTCAGCCGCGGAGATAAACTTCTTACAGATACCGCAAGCGTGCGTCATGATTGGACGGCGGATCCGGAACAGCCAATCAGGGGAAGGGTAGCCGTGGATGCGTGTCGGAACGCCGAGAGGTCCCAGTCGTAGCAATTTGAGAACGCCGGCTCACAGAGAGGTCCCAGCCGCAGTAGTCTCGGAACGCAGAGCGAGCGGACCGGCCCGCAGCGCAAGCGCAGAGCGACAGAGGGCCGGCTCAGAAGAAGAGGTTAGAAGCCGAAAGCAGCACTTCATTCAGCAAGAGGAAAGCTGAGACGGCCCGGAAGCACTCACCACGAAAGCAGGAGTCAAGCAGAGGAGGCTTTGACCAAGCAAACTGCAACAGGCAGCCCCGCAGGGCAAAAGGCGGCAGAAAGAGAAAATAGCGGAGCAGAAGCAAAGCGCTATCGCAGGTACTCACGTGATCACAGAGAGAGAGAGAGAGAGAGAGAGAGAGAGAGAGAGAGAGAGAGAGAGTATGGAGCGGAGTGTGGGAAGAAAAGAGTAATAAACTTAATAAATATATTACGTTTATATTAAAGTCTTTCACACTAGAAAGAGAAAGGGTGTCCGAAAGAAACGAGAGCAAAATAAAACGGTTGATTCAGGACTTACTGCTTGCAGATTATAGTGTGAGTGTTGATGTAGGTGAATGTGATTCTCTTGGAGCCGTAGGTCTTCAAACTGGGCCGCACTTGGCGGGAGATGGTAGGTCCGGTCGGAGGTGTTCTGGGTGCGATGCACAATGGTCTGCAGATCCCAACCAGGGACGTTTCAACTGACACTTTTTCCTCTCGACCGAGACTTGCGCCGCGTACGAGTTTAAAGACCGCGATCCAAGAATCACAAAACTCGGACATACAAGATGTCACAGAACTGTGATTCGGATGGACCAAAGATCAAGAGTAGACTACTCGCTCCGCTAGAAGACGCACTTATTTACACTATTTTTCATCTATGATTCCCTTTGTCCCATCGAGGGCCGTGTGCACCACTTTACTCCTTAATACACCCATGTGCAATATTGGTTTTTACGACTTTTTTTTATATTCCTCGGTAATTGTTATCCGAGAAAGCGGCAGGTTTGACAATTGAACTCTCGGAAGCATTAAATGTCAAAATTCTTTGATTTATTACTATGCGGGTGTCGGACATTCAGAACTCAAAGGGATACACACGTGCGTCTTCCAGCTCCCTGATTTTACTATCATTGGTGTTTTCGGCGTCGAGCAACGGTATCACCTCAGATCTCCATAATTGCTGAATTTATAACTACTTAATTTGTAACATCTGATTATTGCTGTGAGAGTCACCGTATTCTTGGAATCGGGGTGAGATCACCGCCGCTCGGCTCCGTTAATTAGAATATCCGCTGGTTGCGAAGGAAAGAATCCTTACTCCGCAGGACGTAACAACATCTTATGAAAGAAAAAGTCGAACAATTTTTTGCTTCACACTTTTTGCGTCAATTTGCTAAAATTGATTTGTGTCACAGTTAAAAAATGTTCAACGGGTTTGGTAACTGAAAAACCCCCTGTTTGCAAGGCATGTTTTAACATAGGCACAAAATAATCAGCACGCAGTTGATTATGAGCTAGCGTTTAACAAACGACGATAAATAATCAGTTATTATTCAGTTTTGATTTGCTAGTCAAGTATTTGGCGCGACATATATTTACCAAAGGCCGAATCAGAGCTTTAAGCTGTCTGAAAAGTCCAAGATCACAAGGCTGACAAAGATGGGTTGTTTGTTTTGGAATGTACTCAATTTTCATATTTTTACTAGTTAACGTAGTCAATTTAGCATTTTTACCTTGACCACTAAAAGAATCTAAAATCAGCAGGTGATTCTCTCCTTCATTCAATTGTGGCTCAAAAATATTTTAGAACCAGTTGCGAATACCGTGTATAATACCCATTTTTCCGGATGATAAACAATCAATTACTACGTGTTTGAAAATGTCCATAAATTCATAAACCATTTCTTGCACTTGAGGATCGAATTGGTTTTTAGTTTCTTGAAAAACAATTAAAAATAAATTTCCTATTTTTCCTGCTTTTGAAATTATACGATATTGAACAGTATGTGAGTGTGTAAAGCTGTTTTGGCTAACCAGAGTAGCTAACACGTTCTTCACTCCTCGATTGTCATAGCTTCTTAACGTTGCCATTTCGTACTCAAAGCGTGATTGATCTGAATTCTATACGTTTACATCTGAAATATTTTCTGCTTGTTGTAGTATGTTGATAGAATTGACAAAATTTTAAGCAGATTTGATTAGTTTTTCTTCATCATGTTTATAAGTTTTGTTCACCTACTTCGTCATTTTCCGGAAACGAATGTTTAAACTGTTCTTAAGTTTATCCAAATAGGACTCGCTATCGAGAGTGTTTTTCGGCTGGTATATCTCCTGACCTTCACCAATCCAACGCTGCAGATCTGTTTTTGTTCCTTGAAAATAATTTATTTGCGCATCCGTGAATTGTTTTAAAACATAAAGTCGAACCATTGCGCACTTTCTCATTTTCCCGCTGTTTTCGACGTATTTAACAATTTGATCAATTTGTCTCCGAGTCTTTTTGAACTTCTGTTGTGCATAATTCAGCCTTTGTTCTTTGATTGTTTTGTACATATTCAAAAGAATTTTAGATTTGTAATCTTCAACTGATTTTTGTGGTCGACCGCGTCTCTCACAAAACAGTAAAGGATGGTCTTCATTGAAGTCATCATTTTCATTCCCACTGATAGCACGTTTTTTCAGTGGTGGCTCTTCAACAAAGTCGTCATCGTCTGAGTCAACAATAAAAGCTATATCCTCTTGCACTGGGTTATAACTATTATTTATAAGTAAATTGAAAATATCTTTAATGTGATTAAATATGCGTTGTTCTTTGTGAGAAAGTTTAGTTGTTTCCTTAATATTAACACCATAAACATTAATAAAGGCGGTGATAATATTGCAAGCCGACATTACGTACACACTGCACGTAGCAACAAATACCACACAAAAAGAAAATAAAAACAACGGAATACTAGTAACACAGAAAGGCAAAGCACACACACACAATGCTCACCTATAGCGGCAGCAATATTTATAGTATTTCGACATACGTAGCATGATAAAATTACAATCCATGAAATCAAAACAAAGAGTATTTTGATCTTGCCTTCGCAGTCGGGGTTGCTATTTACGTGTATGAACAAACTTTGGTTGTAAGAAGATTCAAACTATTCTAAAACATTTGATATCAACAATGCGTATGATCTATTTGTCGTACATTCAAAGGAAAAGTTGACATTAATAAAACATTATATATAACAATAATTTCTGTAATCCATATTTTACATACATTACAACCAACAAAATAAAAAAGGTTAACAATATAATAGACCTACGCGCACGCTAACTTATTCAATCTTCCATTTTTTTTTTTCAAACGGGCTAGCGAAAAATTAGACCTATTATACATGTTTCAGTTTAAGTAGACCTAAACGCAGATAATTTTTTTTTTCACGAAATTCGTGTGTCAACTTCGTACGGTTCCCTCGTTAGTCAGCTGATCTTGTCAAAATATATTTGTTCCCTCTTATAGTAGTGGATCCACAATATCTATAGCGACCTTGTCGAAAGATGATCCTGGTATGTCAGTGATCATCGTAGGCTGTTTAGTTTTTACTCTAATTTTTTTAATTTGCATTGCAAGCATTGCTGTATGTAGTGTTTTACGTCAGTTTTTAAATTTTCCCAGTAATAATTATGTTCAATTCTGTTATAAGTTTTGACAACAGCACGATGTTCTCGGTAGGTAAACAATGCGTTTCTCCGATTATAGTAGGTCGAAGATTCCTCGGAAGGTATTTAATTAAATCATTGCAAATAATTATTTTAGTCGGAGAGTCGATAAATGTTAATTGCAACAATGATTTAATGTTGCTCCAAGGTACATTATTAACAGTATCCGTTTTTGCAATGCTAAGAGTTTCTAGTTTCAATTTTTCAATTGTGATTCGTAGATCTTTTAACACCTCTGTTATATGAGTCAGAGTCATAGCCTTTACGCTGTCCTTCACTAATGGGTAACGCTTCTTGTATTGTACAGCCTTGGCCTTATCTAGAGCCAGATCTCTTAAGTTTGGAAGTTTGTTTCTTTCAAGTAATTTTTGGGCGCCTAAGTCTAAAGGTTTTCCTGTGATATCTACAAAATATATGCCACGTTATCCTTTCGCAAAAATAATAATTCGCGAGAGTCAAAAACGTTGCTTTTAATTATTTGATAATAGTAGGCTTTGTTTTTTCTCGTTTATTTATTTTGCTATTTTCCTCCGTTTTATCCGCTTCTGCATTACTTTTGCTATCGCTATCTTTATCCGGCGGATCATTTCTTTCTTTTGATTCATCATTTTCTTCTTCTTCCTTTTCTTCCTCTTTTATTCCTTTGTCTTGATTCTTTTTCTCCTCATCGTCAGTATCATCGACTTCACATACCGCCGATCAGCTTCTATTTTCTGACGTTTCGGTTTTGTTTATCAAATCGCAAGTGGGTACGGGCTACCGCTGCAAGTGTCCCTGGCCTTTGCCGTCTAGCTTCGCGTCTGTATTCTACGGTGCATAGGACGGTCTTGGGCCGAGCTCTCATACGCGACGATTCCTGCTGTTCTTCCGTCTCTCGAGGTGCGGGTTGTAGGATGTCCATATGTTTATCGCACAGGTCGTTGTCCGTTGGTAGATTTTCGAGACTGTCTTTGTCTGAGAGATATAGTTCGAAGTCATCTTTCTCTTCGTCTGTTTTTTCTAATATTTCAACTATGACTTCTGCATCTTTTGGATTATTAGGATTTAGAATTTTGTTATGTTTAATTATATTACAAGGCGTTTCATTACAATTTACTGGATTTCTAGATAAAGCATCGGCATTTACGTTAGTTTTGCCTGCCTTATATACTACATTGTAGTCGTACTCCGCTAATTTTAATCTCCAACGAAGCATCCGCATATTTGTATCTTGTGCATTTTTGAACCAAAGTAAAGGTTTATGATCTGTGACCAACGTAAATTTACGTCCGTATAAATATGGTCGAAAATGTTTAACACAGTATACTATTGCTAAAGCTTTTTTTTTGTACGTGTCATATTTTATTTTATTATCGGTTAAAGTTTGAGATGCGTATGCGACCGGGCGATCTTTGTTTATCTCTCCTTGTGACAAGATGCCTCCTACGGCTATTCCAGACGCAGTGGTAGTTAAAATAAATGATTTAGAAAAATCGGGGTATTGTAACACTGGTTCTTCGCACAATTTTTTTTTAATGCTTTAAAAGATTCCTCTTGAACAGATGTCCACTCGAAATGAACATCATTTTTTAACAAGTTTGTTAGCGGTTTGGTTAACGCTGGTAGAGAAATTTGGTATGAATTGCCTGTAATATCCTGCCAGTCCTAGAAACTGCTTAACATTTTTCGGTGTTTTTGGCCGAGGAAACTGTCTTACGGCCTCTAACTTAACGCCGTCTCTACTTATTATGTGACCTAAATAGGTCACCAAATACGGTCTTCAAGAATTCACATTTATCGGGTTGCAACTTTAAATTAGCTTCTCGAAGTCGATCCATTAACAATTCATATTTTCTCTTATGCTCTTCCAGCGAGGTAGCGTAAATAACTATATCATCCATAAAAACGAATAATTCCTTGCCTTGTAATCCAGATAGCACTAAATCTATTAAGCGTTGAAAAGTTGCTGACGCATTCTTTAATGCGAATGGCATTCGTTCAAATTTATAATACCCAAAAGGCGTTGTAAATGCTGTTTTATGGCTGTCGGCGGGGGCTATTTTTAGTTGGTGAAAACCAGAGAATAAATCACATACGGAAAAGTATTTCGCTCCGCCTAATTGAACTATGATGTCAACTATTGTTATGTACACACACACCGACGTCGTGCACGACCCACACATACACGCATATATAAAATAACGTCATAGCTATGACTCACGTTATACACGTTCGTCACAAAGGGCGAACGATAGAATTCCTAGCCGAGGAGAGATCGGACGAGTTTCGGACAATAGCCGAATATTTAAGTACAGGCGACATCCTCTGTAAACAGGAAAGGACTCGACGCCGTGGCGTCGATGTCCTAGTCATAAAACAATAACCCGACTATTGTCACGTTATCTACCTGGGCGCGGCGAACACGATCTTAGCTGTTCGACGTTAATTCGTCGGGCTCAAGATTTCTTGAATCCGATTCGGTATCATGGACGAACGCCTACTCGATCCGAATCGCCAACCAGGCCGAAGGCTCAGTAATCAGAAGCTAAGAGCGACGCGCCCACGGTACAACGTTTTCATTCCGAAAAGGTCACGATTCGTGCAAGGTTCGATCGTCCTGGTATCCCTCGGCTACGAATAAAGACGAGATCGCGACTCGGGACAGCTTCCCCAAGGCGTCGTCTTTAAGACTCAGGGCTGCTGATTCCTCGAAGCGTTGTCGCGACAAAGCGTGTTATTCACGCACACATTAAATATTACCACGCGTGTTCCGTCACGCACTTACAAGTATCCGCGAGCGGATTGGAAACATCGTCCGTGAGACCTACGCGCATAAGTAATCGCGAGTGTAAAATATTAAACAAAAATAAAAACTTATAACTTCCCAAACACAGTGTGGATATTAATTTCTCCACACTGATACACAAAACATTTTGGTGCCTCCTGTGAGGTCTCATGACCATTGTGTTACGAAGCCAAGTGCGACCAGAACATCCAAGTTAGCGGCAGAGCAGACGGCGAGGTCGCAGCGTTCGCGGAGAAGCAAATCCTCAACAAGCGAGCACATCGCGGGACGATCGAGCCATATCAGCCGAAGAGTCGAGCGTGGAATCTTGAGCACCGACCACGTCAATACAAAGTAAGTCATTCGAATTCAATTCATTACGGCCGCGAGAATGCCTGATCGAATTAAGATTTTAATACAAAAACGGACTTCATTGAAGTCACAAATAACGAATCTCACGAATCTCCTGGACAAGGGTGCGGTAGATAACGCGGCATTGAAACTACGAATCGCTCGTTTAACCGATGTATATCACTCGTTCGAAGATCAGAATCTCGAGCTCGAGGTATTGGATCCGAACGATAACCATCAAGAAGAATTTTTAAGTTTACAAACCCGTTTTTTCGATCTCGCGGGCAGAATCGAGAGCATCTTGAACGTCAGGAACGCGTCGGATCCCAGCACGTCGAGTAACGCATCACAGAGCGACGCCGCGGATTCCGTAACCGCCGTGAAAAAACGGCGGATCAAATTACCTGAGGCGCCGCTGCCTACCTTTGACGGCAAATTTGAAAGTTGGCTATCATTCAAAAATGCTTTTCGTAGTATGATCGGCGATCAGAACGATCTAACAGACATCGATAAATTACACTATTTAAGATCGGCATTAAAGGGAGAAGCCGCGAATAAAATAAAAATCCTCGAAATAGACGGAATAAGTTACGCGAAGGCATGGGAACTATTAGAGCGCTCTTATGAAGTTAAGCGAATTTTGGTCCATCGGCACATTTCGTGCATCGTAAATTTACCCGCATTAGATAAAGAGAGCACAGCCGGCTTAACTAAATTGGCCGATGACACTCAACAACATCTCGCTTCGCTAGCCGCGTTAGGAGCGTCGGTCGGAACCGACATGATCGTTTACCACCTTGAGAGTAAATTGCCGAAAGGTGTATTAAAGGAATGGGAGGCGACTTTAAAAAGAGAGGAACTTCCAAACTTAGACCAATTGTACGAATTCATATATAAATCCGCGGTCTGTGCATCGAGAAGCGAGAAGGCAAAGACACGCGATTCAGATAAGGCCATCGGCGAGCCCTCGGCGAAAAGAAAGCGAGTGCACACGTCGAATCAAATTTTTGTCGCGAGCGCGTCGCGTAATTGCGCGGCCTGCAAAACTAAGCGACATCCGCTTTATATATGCGAAACATTCAAACAATTATCCGTGCCAAAACGTATAGAAACAGTGAAACAGGCAAAATTATGCTACAATTGTTTACGATCCCATCGCGACAGTCCATGTAAATTCTCCAACTGCACAATTTGCCAGAAACGGCACAACACTCTTTTGCATTTGGATAATCTATCAAAATCGGTTAAAGCGACCGCGTCAAATGCCGAAACAACCAAGACCGAATGACTATCCGACGCGTCGAACAGTAGAGTCACGAGTTTAGCTACGATTTCGCGTGCAAATATACCGCATTTATTAACAAGTGCTGTAGTTTATATCTGCGGCCGCGAAAACAATCTAATTAAATGTCGAGCTCTTTTGGACACGTGTGCCACTGCAAATTTCATTTCTGAGTCAGTCGTCAAACACTTAGGCTTGCCGGTGACGGCACATTCTTTATCCATCGGCGCATTGGATGGCTTGAATACGGAATCAAAGGGCCTCGTGCATGTGACTATACGATCAACACAAAACAATTTTTCCAAAAAATTAACATGCTTAACGATTCCAACTATCGTGGATTTAATTCCCTCGGAGGTCTTTCCGCGAAACTCAATAAAAATTCCTCCCAATATCAAGTTAGCAGATCCTGATTTTCATCTACCGCGACCAATCGATTTGTTAATTGCTTCGGGCGCGACCTTGTCTCTATTTTCCGTCGGTCGAATTAATCTGTCACCTGAAGGGGACGATTTATATTTGCAAAAGACGCGTCTTGGATGGGTAGCCGCCGGAGGTGCGTCGTTGCAACCTCCGTCGAAGTCTGCATGCTACTTAACAACGTTGGAAACCCAATTAACAAAATTTTGGACAATCGAGGAAGTCGCGGAGGATAAATTGAAATCTGATGAGGAAATCGAGTGCGAAGCACATTTTGTAAAGACTGTTTCTCGCGATAATACAGGACGGTACACAGTTAGTTTACCGTTTCGCAGGACAAATCAACGTATTGGCGAATCGCGGACAATGGCACTTAATCGTTTAGCGTCATTGGAGCGCAAATTCAACGCGAACTCAGCATTCCGAGAGGAGTACACGCGGGTAATTGAGGAACACGTGAAGTCAGGGCATATTTCATTAACAAAAGAGTTCAGCGATGACGGATACTATATGCCTCACCATGCCGTAATTAAAAATACCAGCAACACTACTAAATTACGAGTAGTGTTTGACGCGTCGGCTAAGTCGAGGAACGGCGTGTCGTTAAATGACGTATTGCTGGTCGGACCAACAATACAAGATAAATTATTTTCGCATTTGATTCGATTCCGTACCTACAAATACGTCATTACCGCGGACATCGAAAAGATGTACCTGCAAGTATTGTTACAAGATAATGATCGGCGTTATCAACGGTTTCTTTGGCGCACAAACGATAACGTGGAAACGTATCAAATTAATAAACTGGCATTTGGTGTATCGTCTTCGCCATTTCTCGCTATTCGTGTCCTTCAAAAACTCGCTGACGATGAAGCGCACGCATTTCCCATCGCCGCCCGAGTGATCAAGTCTCATCTATACGTGGATGATTTGTTATCCGGAGCCGACAGCATCGAAGAAGCGCGGGCGATCAGAGACGAGATAATCGCATTGTTAGCGCGAGGCGGGTTCTCTATTCGGCAATGGGCGGCGAACGATGAGCGCATCGTCAATGATTTGGCAACGAGTGTATTACACGCGAAATTCACGTTCAATGAGGATAGATCTTTCAAAACACTAGGCATCACGTGGAGTACGGACGGCGACGAATTGCGTTATTCGATAAATCCGATCAAAATCACAGAAAGAATTACTAAACGGAACATATTATCGGAAATCGCGAAAATATACGATCCGCTGGGGTTACTGGGTCCCGTGATATTATATGCGAAGAAAATGATGCAAGATGTATGGCGGTGCGGATTGCATTGGGACGAATCCGTTCCCCAGAACGTACACACTGATTGGACGGAATTTGCGAGACAATTAGAAGAGTTAAATGAGGTTTCGTTTGACCGCAAATTATTCGGAGATGATTACGATGAAGTACAGATACACGGATTTTGCGACGCAAGTAACGTCGGTTACGGGGCATGTGTGTATGCACGGACGCGCGGAAAAAATAAAAATGTAACCGCTAGATTGTTATGCGCCAAATCTCGAGTCGCGCCGTTGAAAACGATTACGATACCGCGGCTCGAACTATGCGGCGCATTGTTATTAGCGCGACTGTATCGTGAAGTAAGCAAAGCATTAAACATTGTTCCTGTTAAAACAATTTGCTGGTGCGATTCAACTATTGCATTGCACTGGATAAGAACACAGCCTCATCTCCTCAAAACGTACGTAGCTAACCGAGTCGCCGAAATACAGGAACTCGTCGGGTCACACATGTGGCGGCACGTTCGATCCGAAGACAATCCCGCGGATGCGATCTCGAGAGGCCAATTACCGCGAGCGTTTACACAGAATAAAACGTGGTCGTCCGGGCCTTCGTGGTTAGTCGAGGAGGAAGAGAAATGGCCAAGACAAGATCCCCAAAAAATCGAAATTCCAGAACTAAAAAAGAATGTTTGTTTAATAGCCGAGATACGCGACTTCGACTTAATTAATAAGTATTCCTCTTATTACAAATTGCGTAAAATTGTGGCGTATTGCCGTCGTTTTCGGACTCGTAAGGAACATTCCGGTCCATTACAAGCGAAAGAATTAGACGAAGCAGAAATTCGAGTGTTAAAATTGTTACAAGGTAGTCGTTTTACCGACGAGATCGCTAAGTTAAAAAATAACAAGTTGAGTCGTACGAATAAAATCGCCAATTTAAACCCGTTTCTCGACGAAAACGGGGTAATCAGAGTCGGAGGACGGCTTCAGGCTTCGAATAGACCATTCGCGCAAAAACATCAGATTTTGCTTCCTAGCCGACATAGTTTAACGGATAGCATCATTCGCGAAACACATGAAAAATATCATCATCCCGGGATAGTAACGACCTTACATCTCGTTCGTCAAAAATTCTGGTTGCTCGATGGCAGGAACCAAGTACGAAAAATCATACGCTCCTGCGTTCGATGTTTTCGATTCAATGCCCAAGTAGTCGAACACAAAATGGGAAATCTCCCAATCACACGCGTACAGGAAGCAATACCGTTCACCCACACTGGTATCGATTTCTGTGGGCCATTTTATATCAAGGAACGAAAATTCAGAAACCGAACGCGAATCAAAGTTTACATATGCATCTTCGTGTGCATGTCGGTCAAAGCGGTGCATCTTGAGCTCGTGAGCGATTTGTCGTCCGAGGGCTTCATTGCAGCGCTGCGACGATTTGTTGCAAGGCGCGGGATGCCAGCGCACATTCACTCCGACAACGGTAGCAATTTCGTGGGCGCGAACAACCAACTAAAGGAACTGTATGCATTGTTTAATTCTGAACAACACCAGACTGTGCTAAGTCAGTTCATAAGCGATCATAAAATTACTTGGCATTTTATACCTCCAGCCGCTCCACATTTCGGTGGAATTTGGGAGTCAATGGTCAAACTTTTTAAGCACCACTTTAAACGAGTTGTAGGAGATTCGTTATTTACATTTGAACAATTAAATACATTTATTACTGAAGTCGAAGGCATTCTTAATTCGCGGCCGATCACATCTTTATCCTCCGATCCGAATGACTTGCTTGCGCTGACTCCCGCTCATTACTTAATCGGCAAACCATTAACCACCCTTCCGGAGGGCGATTTATCATGTGTTCCAGCGAATCGGTTATCCGTATGGCAACACATTTCGAAAGTCCGACAGGACTTTTGGGCTCGATGGAATTTGGAGTACTTAAATGAGCTCCAAATACGCAATAAATGGACGAAGGACGGACCGAAGCTCGAAACGGGGACTATTGTCTGCATCAAGGACAAAAATCTGCCCTGTAATCAGTGGACATTGGGTAGGATCGTGGAAACACATCCGGGCACAGACGGAATAGTACGAGCCGCCACCATAAAGACGGCCACCGGCGTCATCAAGCGAGCGGCAAAGGCCTTATGCCCACT
This sequence comes from Solenopsis invicta, assembly GCF_016802725.1. Classification (NCBI taxonomy): domain Eukaryota; kingdom Metazoa; phylum Arthropoda; class Insecta; order Hymenoptera; family Formicidae; genus Solenopsis; species Solenopsis invicta. Next base: position 17,587,718 of record NC_052674.1, on the reverse strand, counting down.
CCCTATCGAGCGATAATCATGTAATGATTGCGTAAAGACATGATCAAACACAATAGGCGAAAATCCATTGTAAGCGTTATCATGGAGCGACTCAGGACGACAGTCCCTCGGCGTTGTCGCGAATCCATTGTAAACCGAACCCAAATTCGTAATAGTTCGATTTATAACCATAACATTCGAATGTACAAACGATATTAATTATACGAAATAGTTGATCGGCTTCCCTCTCAACGGGGGGAGTATGTTATGTACACATACACCGACGTCGTGCACGACCCACACATACACGCATATATAAAATAACGTCATAGCTATGACTCACGTTATACACGTTCGTCACAAAGGGCGAACGATAGAATTCCTAGCCGAGGAGAGATCGGACGAGTTTCGGACAATAGCCGAATATTTAAGTACAGGCGACATCCTCTGTAAACAGGAAAGGACTCGACGCCGTGGCGTCGATGTCCTAGTCATAAAACAATAACCCGACTATTGTCACGTTATCTACCTGGGCGCGGCGAACACGATCTTAGCTGTTCGACGTTAATTCGTCGGGCTCAAGATTTCTTGAATCCGATTCGGTATCATGGACGAACGCCTACTCGATCCGAATCGCCAACCAGGCCGAAGGCTCAGTAATCAGAAGCTAAGAGCGACGCGCCCACGGTACAACGTTTTCATTCCGAAAAGGTCACGATTCGTGCAAGGTTCGATCGTCCTGGTATCCCTCGGCTACGAATAAAGACGAGATCGCGACTCGGGACAGCTTCCCCAAGGCGTCGTCTTTAAGACTCAGGGCTGCTGATTCCTCGAAGCGTTGTCGCGACAAAGCGTGTTATTCACGCACACATTAAATATTACCACGCGTGTTCCGTCACGCACTTACAAGTATCCGCGAGCGGATTGGAAACATCGTCCGTGAGACCTACGCGCATAAGTAATCGCGAGTGTAAAATATTAAACAAAAATAAAAACTTATAACTTCCCAAACACAGTGTGGATATTAATTTCTCCACACTGATACACAAAACAACTATGTTAGGTAATGAATAAGCGTCGCCACTAATTTTTTTGTTCAACGCCCGGAAATCTAGAACCATTTTCCAGCGTTTGTTTCCTTTTGTCTTTTTTAGGCACTATCCATATGGGCGTATTGTAAGGCGATTGAGATAATTTTACTATGCAATTTTTTGACTTGTCTATTTATTTCTTACTTGTGAATTTGTGAAAACCAATATTGTCTAGTGTTAATATCTGTCGTCGGTATTTAATGTTGCAGCACATGAGTTGCTGTTAATTTTTCTACAGGTATATGAAATCTATCCTGGCTGTACGATATAAGATTTATTACGCTATTTTTCTCTTGCGTTTTTAAATGCTTAAGTCGCAGCAATTCTATAATTTCTGTGAGCCTATTCTGTTCTGATTTTTCAGAGATTTTTAAACATTTGTGAGGTACTTCAATTTACAACTTTCGCTTCTCTGGAGTTTGTTTAATTTTGAATTCTTCAAAATTAAAGTTATTTTTTTAGTTAAGGCAATATTTTCTGAGGATGGTTCACTTTTTTTAGAATAATATAAATTATTTATTTCGGGAGTTTTAATTCTGCTTTCCTTTACAGATTTTTCAATTACGTAGTACGAGAAGTATCATGATTTTTTATAAGCGTTTTGCTTCTTGAAAAATTCGTTTTTTTAATGGTAATTGAAGAGTTCTTTTCTTTCAGCTCTTTTAAAATAAAAACCGCATCGCTTAACAAGGTTTGGTAACTTTTCTCTTCACGATCGGCAGGAGTGAGCTGCTTTGAGGAAGTGATTTGGAAACTTCCCCCTTTACTCATTTTTGGATTCTCGGACAACCCAAGAGAGGTTTGATAACTTCTTTCCTTGTAGGTTTTTGAATCTCTGGATAATTCAGGAGGAACTCAAAAATCTCTATCTCTCTCTGAAAGAATTTTTGAGTCACTGGACAATCCAAGAGAGGTTTGGTAACTCTCATTTTTTTAAATTTTTGGACTTCTGGACAATTCAGGAGAGATTTGGAAGCCTTTTCTTCCAAGATTTTGGAAATCCGCATTTTCAAAATCCAAATTAAAATCTTTACTTAATTTCTTATTTTCCCTTAAAGTTTTATTTTCATTCTTTTCTTTAATTCTTGTCTCATTTTTAAATTGATATTTCTCGTTTTCTATTTCTCTATTTTTAAATTCTTTATACTCTTTTGTTTCATTTTTTATATATTTATTTGCAATCTTATTTTTATCTTTAATTAATTTTACATTTTCGTAGTATTTATTATTACTATCTTCCTCTTTTTCTTTATTACTTCTATCTTTTAATTTGAAAGGTACCTCAACAATTCCTTTTGGTCCATTTTGCATCTTAATTTCAGGTTTATAATCATTGAACATATCATTCAGAGGTTTTAGATTCAGGGTTGGTACTTGAACTTCCACTTCTTCGTCCACTTATAACATTAAAGTAGGTTTTTCCATTGACATTTTCCGCTATACTTTCCTTCAAGTAGATTCCATGGGCGATTTTTAATCTTGGTACGTACCCAATTTTTACGTCTGGATTTTGTACTCTTAAATGAAATAATGATTCAGATCGGGGAGCTGCGGTAATAATTTCTGAAGAAAAGAAAGGAACATTAATGCCTGCTACATTTAAGTGACCGTTTGCGTAATCTATTTTAGAAGATGTTTGTTTAAAGAAATTGTTGCCTAATATGCCAGACTGAAATATCAGAAAATTATTTGATGAAATATTATTTCTACGACATAAAATATTATTTCTTTTCCGAAGAGAGGCAAGATGATCTCTCCGAGAGTATAAACCGGATACTCGTTTATTCCGTTTAATTTCAAAATATTATTATAATTAATAATTTTATTTTTAGGTATAAAATGTTCTTTAATTATGTTAGAACCGGTATCGAGTAATAAGGTAATTCGCGGATTTGATTCGCAAAAATTTACTTGAACGGTAGGCACGCGACTATGCTTGTCGAGATTTATGGTCACTTGACGGGTGGTTAACACATGTTTATTTACTTGTTTTTTTGAGCTGTGGGCGGGTGTGAGACCCTTGCGGACCCTTGCAGCACACCCGACGTCGAGGGCCCATTTGCGTTTTCCGAATTATTTGCCTTTCTACGATTGTTACTTGCAATACGTAGTTAGCAGTTCTCAAGGAGATGCCCTTTCTCATTACAATAGCGGCAGGTCACTGAATCTGTAGGTGCCGCGTTTATTTTCAGGCTAAACCAACAGTCTTTCGCAATGTGCACGAAATTGTTGCAAATTTGGCAAGTGATTTTTAATTTATTCCCTTCGCCGCGTTGTTCTGTTTTTTCCAACAATTACTGACCGTACGTACCCCCCCGTTCTGTCACACCACTGGCAGATCATAGAAAGCTTAATTTGATTATTATAGTTTTATTAATTCTGCACGATTTAGCGTCGTGATTGGATTTATAGTAGAGCACAGTTGGTAAATAATGCTATTGTCTCTTATTACTTTGACAGACTGTCGAATCTAAGGACCGCGTAATCAACATTTGTCGGCACCGGGTTCGCGTTTTTTACAAACGTGATAAATTAAAATTTCGGTGCCTAATTCTGGATTGCTAGAGGCTTGCTGGAATAAATGCGTTAACTTTCTGCATTTGGAAGCAGAATGCCCTATTTTATAACAAATTTGACAGGTTTTCGGTGACCGAGTAATATTTTGCGTCGTTCTGCCTTGTCGTAAATCAGTTATTGAGCGTAATTCTCGTTCTATACGCAATGTATCGGTCACGGTTTCCTATACCCCTAAATCCCTCGCAATTCTTTGCTCGATTTCCGGTTTCAGTCCTCTAATAAAGTATTTGCACATGTCTTTTTTTACAGACGTTGATATATTTTGATCGGGAGCGGTATTTCCCCATGATTTATAAGCCTCTAATATTTGTTTCCTTGACAGCTTTACTCGATTTGCATAAGTAACTACATTTTCCTTGTTTTTCTGATAGATGCTACCTAGCTCTCCTTGCAACTAATATACTATTTTGGATAGACCGTAAACTTGTTTTAAAAATGCTGTTAATCCAGCAACACTGTCAAAATTTTGATCTTGAATTGAACGGCGCGATTTGCCTACAATTCTCGTTCTAATAATTCGAGCAAACTGAGGTTCAACCTCACTAGGCAGCATAGATTTCGCTTCTTCACATCCTTCGATAAAGTACGACAACGGAATGTTTTGTCCGTCAAAGATGGGGACGGCTTTTAATGGGGCGAACGGATTCGAGTTTCTCATTTTCTTAGGTGGTTTATATTTAGCGCAAAGCTTAGGTTTATTTAATTTTACCGTATCGTTTTCGGAATCGTCAGAAACAGGCACGAGCGTCTCGTTAATATTTTCTAACGAATTTTCTGAGTCGTTTAGCGAAAAATTAATTGCTTTTGAGGTGCTTTTAGAGGATGTGGTAGGAGTTGTGTGTATGGTCGTGCCTTTTGCGCGCCCAGGTATACCCTGGTTTATAAAAGCCGATTTATAAAGATTTTCAATTTCTTCTTTATCTGATCCGGACCTCGTAGTCATCCCTACTCTTAAGGATAGCAATTTTTTATCCCGAACGAGCCATCAAAAAGTCTCAATAGTCTGTTACGTTCAGAGTCCTCGAGTGAGTCTCAACGTTAATTTATGTTACGAAAAATTATGGAGAGGCTTAGAGTAGGACAGAACAAACCGTTGCATAGTGTTCGGAAATCGAGAAAAGCTGGCCAAACTTCCAAGATTTGATCAATTCGAGTCAAATTTGGTATTTACAGGTTTTTGGGGTCGCTGATTACGAATATGATATCAAAAATAAAAAAACAAAATAGCGAATCCAATATGGTAAATAACTTTTGAAAAAGTTTTAATGATTCCCGTAAATTAGATATGAAAGGGTTTTTGAGGTTGCTGTTTATGAATTTTATTGCGATTTTATTTATTTTATAGAGATATAAAATGTCAAATCGGTTTTTTTTTTAATAGCACATTCATAATAACTGTACAGTTTTGATATATATAAAATATTAATATGTTAATTTTTTGAACTTAATTTAATGTAATAAATAACTAATTTCGTAATAATCGTAAATCAAATAATACTTTTTACATTAATCTATTTAATTTTCATTTTCTTCGTCGATTTCCAGAAATTGCAGTATTTCCGCCGGAATTTTATTCTGCTCATGGAAGCATTTGTGCTTTAAACTTATTAATGAGTCAGAAGAAACCAAAAGCATACAGAACATGTCCTCGTTAGTATCGATTCTAGACGATTTTCTAGTGTGATGTTCTCTAAAATATCTGTAATCTTTGTTACGGGCTTCTTGTGCTTCTTCTGAGAGCAATCCTGCGGGTAATTTAGATTTTGAAATTATTTCAGCTCCGTGAATGAGTAACTTGTGTACTGAAACTGGCATGTAGTACCAGTCGTAATTTTTTGTTACAAGATAAGCAGTTTCGATGTACAGTTTCCGGAATTTTTCGACGTTAACGCGATGCTTAACAGGAATTATTTGTAAAATTATCTTAAATGTTCAATTACTGTTCAATTACTTCGATTTTTATACCCGTAATTCTAGCAAAAACAGAAGAATTTTTAAAAAAACCTCGTGCAGTGTTTCCATCGTTAGAATTACCACCTCCTTGCTTTACGTGATCTACGAAGAGGCCAATTTCCTTCCAAAACATATCTCGAATCTATTTTTTTTTTTTTATTGGCAAGAATTTCTTTGTCATGTCTGTAACTGCCCACTTTTTGATATCAGGATTAAATTTTGCATTTCCTCGTTTGTCAAAGGCGATTCCTCTGTTATTGACTTTGACAAACGAGGACAAAGTTTAACCCTGACATCAAAGTGGGAATTTGATGGAAGCAGTGGCCAAGCAATGTATAAGCAAAAAATAAAAGATGCAGCAGTGAGTGACGCAAATTTATTTTTAATCTCCTTAATGCCCTTACGACTTTCGACCAGCAATACAGTGATCTGGAGTAATCCGAGTCCGAACTCCACCAGATACTGTCGTCCCATTCGATATATGTATGACAAAGAAACTGTGGCATTAGTAAGTCGCGAAAAAACACATATTGACAGTCAAATAAGACACCTTGAACCGACAACTTTCTTATTATCAGATAACATATCTGTATCTATTAGCCACAATCTTCTTTTGACTATGATTGATGGCAAGATTTGTAATATCCTAACGGAGACGAAGTCCACTCAGCGATGTTTCATATGTGGCGCGTTACCGAAGCAGATGAACAATGTGTCGGAGGTTTTAAAAAGACCAGTCAACGAAAATGCCTTTTTGTTCGGGTTTTCACCACTTCATGCGTACATTCATGTTTTGGAACTTTTTTTACATCTAGCATATCGTCTCCATGTCAAAAAGTGGGCAGTTACAGACACATACGACAAAGACATTCCTGCCATTAAAAAAAGTAGATTCAAGATATGTTTTGGAAGGAAATGGGCCTCCTGGTAAATCACGTAAAGCAAGGAGGTGGTAATTCTAACGATGGAAACACTGCGCGAGGTTTTTTTAAAAATTCTTCTGTTTCTGCTAGAATTACGGGTATAAAAATCGAAGTAATTGAACAGTGTTTAAGATAATTTTACAAATAATTCCTGTTAAGCATCGCGTTAACGTCGAAAAATTCCTGTGGATCGAAACTGCTTATCTCGTGACGAAAAATTACGACTGGTATTACATGCCATTTTCAGTACACAAGTTACTCATTCACGGAGCTGAAAGAATTTCAAAATCTAAATTACCCGCAGGTGTAGATTGCTCTCAGAAGAAGCACAAAAAGCCCGTAACAAAGATTACTGATATTTTAGAGAACATCACACTAGAAAATCGTCTAGAATCGATACTAACGAGGACATGTTCTGTATGCTTTTGGTTTCTTCTGACCCATTAATAAGTTTAAAGCACAAATGCTTCCATGAGCAGAATAAAATTCCGGCGGAAATACTGCTATTTCTGGAAATCGACGAAGAAAATGAAAATTAAATAGATTAATGTAAAAAGTATTATTTGATTTACGATTATTACAAAATTAGTTATTTATTACAATAAATTGAGTTCAAAAAATTAACATATTAATATTTTATTTATATCAAAGCTGTACAATTATTATAAATGTGCTATTAAAAATAAACCCGATTTGACATTTTATATCTCTATAAAATAAATAAAATCGCAATAAAATTCATAAATAGCGACCCCAAAAACCCTTTCATATTTAATTTACGCAAATCATTAAACTTTTTCAAAAGTTATTTACCATATTGGATCCGCTATTTTGTTTTTTTATTTTGGATATCATATTCGTAATCAGCGAAAACCTGTAAATACCAAATTTGACTCGAATTGATCAAATCTTGAAAGTTTTGGCCAGCTTTTCTCGATTTCCGAACACTGTGCGCCGTCCGCTCCACATTTCGGCGGCATTTGGGAGGCTGCTGTTAAATCGCTGTAACATCACCTCCGACGAGAGCTAGGCGACGTTTGAGGAAATGACCACCCTTTTCACTCAGATCAAGGCCTGTCTGAACTTACGTCCGCTGCAGGCGCTTTCGGACGACTCGGATGATTTCGCTGCCCTGACGCCGGGGCACTTCTTGATAGGGTCTGCGATGATGGCTATGTCAGAGCCTTCTTTGCAAGACAAAGGAATATGCCAGTTAAATCGCTGGCTAATGCTGTAGAGGCTGAGGGATCATTTCTGAAATTGCTGTTCCCGGGAATACCTCTATTTTTTATCTCATCGCCCTAAGTGGTGGAACCGGACGGAACAAGTCGTCGTAAGCCGTGGCGGCAAAACTCACGGACGGCTTAGGCGCGGGCTATGTGTCGCAACACTGTGCATTTACGTGCTCGAATTCTTCTGCGTGTCGCAGCAATTCGGTTGTTCGCCGGATGCTTTCGCGGCGGACGTACAGTTTGTATTTTGGGGGCATGTTTTCGTACAAGAGATCGAGCTGGTCCTCAACGTATTATCCTGCGCGACGTATCATTGTTAACATATCGGTGGAATATTTTGCGGCATGGTTCGTCCGGTGCCTGCATTCGGGCTTGAATGTCTCGACGTAATTTTGCGTAGTATCAGAACGGTAAATAATAATCGCAAAAATCATCGATGAAGTTTTGCCATGTCTCCTACGCGGTACGATTGTTGCGATACCACAAGAGGGCGTCGCCTCGTAGCATCTCGAGCAGGCCGCGGAGAAGTAACGCGTCGGCGTAGCCGTATTTGGCTTAGAGTTCCTCTAATGGTTCTAGAAAGGACACTAGGTCCTTTCTATCGAAATAACATCATTTTGGATTTGATTCATTATTTTCGCGGAGGGCTCATCTGTGGCCGGCGCGGGCAATTTCAGCATGTCTACGCGGATTTCGGGCGGATCGGGCATAATTTTGCCTGGACGGTACAACACGCAATACTTCCTCAGGCGGCGATGGAAATCATCGACTGTGCCGTTGGTACCGAGTCCGACGCGACTGAGTTGACGGATTACTTCAAGACGGTCTAGTTCTCTGCGAACGGAACTAGTCCCTGTTCGGGCGTCATGTATCGACCTGACTTCAGCATACAGACGGTGGTCGGCCGGAAAACAAAAACGTGTGTAGTCGCCAAGAGAACTAGACGTGTTTTCGATGGGTGAAATAAAACAGTTTATTCGAAAAACAAAATACGAAAATATATTTACAAGACGTGGCGAAGTCACGCGCGGACAGACAAATGAAGTGACGCGCGGACGGACGAAACAGATACAGAAATTAATTCGGAATACTTGGACGAACGGAAAAAGAATACGCGGATACGGAACGGAAAAAATTGCGGTATGTATACGAACAGGTGATTCCGAGACGAATTTTTTCGAATTCGGAATCCCTGTTTACAAGTTTGCACGGTCTACTATTCGCGCGCCTTGCCGAAGGTTGCGACTGTGGCAATGAGCGTGCGGACCCGGCGATAATGTAATCGCGCGGTACAGCTGTACTCCTTTTCTCGGTCGCAGCGCAATGCGGTTAATATTGCGATGTTGTTGCGGCAGTGGCAACGACTCACGCCAAGAGCATTTGGTAGAAGCACGGAACTCCGTACCCCTGGTCGTGAGTGGTTAGGTTAGGTTAGGTTAGGAATGGTTGGGCGGCGGTGGCCTTCGGGCGGCGGTGGCCTCCTTCTGCGACACTGTCATGTCGCAGAAGAAGGCGGCGGAGCGGGCGCGGGAGGAGGCTCCCGACGCGCCACCAGAGAGGAGGCGAAGGGGGGGGAGGCGTAGAAGGTTCCTGCAACAACATCAGCAGGGACCACCTCCCCCCCCTTAACGGAAATAACCGTGGACAGTGGGCAGGGAGAGGGTGAGTTATGTCGCCCTCTCCCTGTCCAAATAAGAGATCGCCAGTGCCGGCGGCAACGGATTGGTCCTCGCCGGGGATAACCCCCCACTGGCGCGGCTGCATCTCCCCTTTTTGCCCTTCCTCAGGAAAGGGTGAAGGGGGGACAGCCGGGAAGGAACAGTGGGGAGGGGGGACTCTCACAGCGCCGGCTAGACCGGACAGAGAGGCCTACCCTCTCCACTGTTGAGGAGGTACGCCTCGGGCGGAATCAGCGGCGGGGTAGTTGCCCGGCTGACCCGTCTCGGGGCTTGGGATGCGGGAGTGGGAGCGGGAGTGCGTATCTAGGGCCCTCTTCCAGGGGGGTCCGGCGCACTCCCGGCATCCCGGTTCGGGCGGCTGGGGCTAGACTTCGGTCGAGCTTTGGTCGCTAACTCCGGAGGGGGTTCCTGCTCTCGGGCGGGGACCCGTTTGGGCTAGGACGGATCGCGGTGCATGCTTAGCTTGATCCCGTGATCCGTCCCGAGCCCAGACGCCGGAAAAAGTTGGGTTTTAGTGAGTATGTCGGCTAGTCAGGTCGACGAGTCTCACATACCCCGCGTTCCTGTCCCCACAGGACCGGGGACCCATAAAGGCGTTTCCCAACTTAAAAAAAAAAAAAAAGGTTAGGAATGGTTATGGCCGGAAAGGAACAGTGGGAAGGGGGGACTCTCAAAGTGCCGACTAGACCGGACAGAGAGCCCTACCCTCTCCACTGTTGAGGAGGTACGCCTCAGGCGGAATCAGCGGCGGGGTAGTTACCCGTCTCGGGGCTTGAGGTACGGGAGTGCGTACCTAGGGCTCTCTTCCAGGGGGTCCGACGCATACCCGGCATCCCGGTTCGGGCGGCTGGGGTTTGATTTCGGTCGAGTTCTGGCCGCTAACTCCAGAGGGGGGTTCCCGCTCTCGGGCAGGGACCCGTTTGTGCTAGGACGGATCGCGGTGCATGCTAGTTCGATCCTGTGATCCGTCCCGAGCCCAGACGCCGGAAAACATTGGGTTTTAGTGAGTATGCCAGCCACTTCTAGGTCGGAGAGTTTCACATACCCCGCGTCCTGTTCCCACAGGATCGGGGACCCAAAAAGGCGTTTCTCAACTATAAAAAAAGAAAATAAGTGGTTAGATTAGCCGAATGGATGGAAAACGGATGGTGATCTTCGCCGATTATCAAGATCGCTTGATCGGAGCCTAAGTCGCTTAAGCCCAGGAATCGGCGGTGTCTAGGAGTTTTCGGAAGCTCGTTATCAAGATTTCTCGACAGAAACCAAGGCGCTTGATTTCGGGTCGGAGCGTAGGAAAGACTACTTCTCTCTGGACCGACGGTTCAGAAGAGAAGAAGCGGTTCTCGTAGAACCGGCGGCGCTTATATACCCGCATCTTGAGAGAAGGGGTTATTTGGGGAGAGGTCGGTACATCGGCAGAAGTGACATTCCTGCTACTCGAGATCGGCAGTGGCCGCCACTTTGGTTGCTCTTATGGCGCATGCGCGCGGAAAGTGTCTCAATGCGCGTATGCGTGTTTGCGCGCTACGCGGATTTCAAATTCTTATTGGCGCTTTGCGCCTCTTCTTTGTTTTTCGGCGGGTGGTCAGCCGGACAACACGGAGCGGTGGACGAGAGGGAGCAGAAAGGCGGTTCGTTGTTTTTTTAATTTGACGGGTTGACATATACTTCCATTTTTTATTGTTGGAATACATCCTCGTGTTATGCGATTGGATGCTGTCTCATTCAGGACATTTCTCTAAATAAGTTTCTTTTTTAAAGTGGCCAGACTTTTTCTGCCAGTCCCATCCAATTTTTTTGCAAATTCTGTGGACATGTCTTATTTGAGAATAGTGAATCTGATATTGAATTTGATTTTGAATGAGTTTTAACAAAGTAGTATGATTCATCGCAGTGGAGAGTTACGTAAGTAATGCGCCGGCGCTTCCAACCGCTGGAGTGGGGTAAGTTGATCAGCCGTCAGCTTCCTTGCGTTGTGCGAGAGCCACATATATCTATCTAACAACTAGATTGCTACCTTTGGCTGAATAGCTGTGTCCGGCAGGATATCCGGATTCGGTCTTACCCAACAAGAAAATGGCGTCTACGCGTAGATTAGGTTAGTGCATATATGTTTGACAGGTTTAACAAATGAGCCGGTTGACAGCTGAGCACCGTTGAGTATATTAATTGTGATTATCGAGTGTGTTTTTTCGATATCGTGCCATAATGCCAAGCAAGAGCGGCATTAGAGCGACATTGGAGCGGCCATTTTGTTGTAGGTAACATGGCTGAAACCGGATATTCTTCCTGCCTCGATACTGTCATATGCTAATGCCACAGATTAGCGATCTAGTTTAGTATAGGTATTTGTGGCGAGAGCAAGTCGCAATTGTTCATGGAGACGCGCTCGACCAGCCGATGTAGCGTCTTTCTTACAGTAAGAGAGACAAGCGATATTTCAATTGGAAATTTTAACGTTTTATTTTCCATTTTCAGCATATTCCGAACCAGAATTGCAAATAGCAACAGCGTGCCATACGGCATTATTTAGCGCATTATTCTTTTATATATCAAATTTCTCTGATTTTCTCATTTTCCCTCGTTTTGTCATATAAGATAACGATATTAATTTTATTATTATAAGCTTCATCTCTAAACTTACAAAACGTACGATCAAAGCAAATTAATTCAAATATTGAAAATGTCAGAATATATATGTACTTTTCCAAATGGAAAATGTTTTCCGCTATCAAATTTCATATACTTAAAAATTAGCGAAAAAATGAAAAAATTAGACTCTCATATAACTCCAAAGCACGTATATACTATAATGAACGAAAATAGACATGGTATAGCTTCTGAGGTATTAAAAAAGTATGATATAAATATCAATAATGTTAATAATTCCCTCAATGAATCAGAAATATGTTCCTTTCAATGTTCTTTTGAGAATGATGAGAAAAAGCGCTCCTTTGAGAGTAATAAAATTTTTAGACTTATAATTTCTGAAAAAAATTGGGAGAATGTTAAACCTATGACGACCCTGATTAAAAAGATTAATAGAAAACGATAGAAAGTATCAGAAACCTGATTCAAAACGATAGAATTCTATCGTTTTGAATCAGGTTTCTGACACTTTCTATCGTTTTCTATCGGTTTTTTTTTATCAGGGGAGACAATATTATAATCGCCGATACTTAAAATTAAAACGTGGCGAATGGACTAATATATTTGTTGTAAAAATACGGGAGCAAACGAAAATTCCTCATACATTTACGTTTAAAAATGTAACTGTATTTCCAAGTCATAATACCAACAGTTTCGACGATTTCACGCAATTTGTAAGAAATGAAAAATTAACAGGCAAAATGATAAAAAAACCAAATGATGGACAAAATGCAATATTTGACTGTACCTAGATTAATTTTGACAATCAAATTAATCATATTAAAAAAAGGTAACTAAAAAGTTCTCTTCGATAAAAAGTAGTTAGCCATTTAACAGATGCGAAGAAACAAGCAACGATTTGGCGTAGTGAAGAAGCAAATAAAATTATGGAATTTGGTGAGAAAAGTCCACCAATTTTATTTTCGGCACGCGTCTTACATAAAGCCATGCAAAATGAATTGAATAATCGTTTAGGATTCCAATTGTGATCCAATTCGAAATTTGCAGATATACAAATATGTTAAAAGGATCAATACACGGAATATGATTAGATCCATTTTATGTAATGTATTGGTCTAAAGAACAATTAACAATGTACAAAATAATTAATCGTTTAAAGAATGCATTGTCACGTCCGCGACGTTGCGAGTATAAATTTTTTCGACACCGGTATAAAACAGACGGGCAAGCCGGCATTCGCTAACAAATCTAACTGTCAGGTCGCATCCTGTTCTTAACATTTTCCAGCGCCGGATAGCGCAGCAGAATGATCTGCACGCACGGCCAGCAAGTCATAAAATCATAGACTAATGTCTATTTAACATTTCCCAGCGCCGGATAGTCGCGGCAGAGCGATCTGCACGCACGGCCAGTAAGTCGTAAAATCATATTTAACATTTTCCAGTGACGGAAGGTTACTAGAAGGAAACTGCGCCTACGACACTCGAAAAGTAATAAAATCTCAATCCAACATTTTCCAGCGCCGGATGGTCGCGGCGGAGGAGTCCGCTCGCACGGCACTTGAAAGACACCGCGACAGAGAAATCTGTCGCGCGACCGTTAAAGTCATAAAATCGTGAACTGACATTTCCCTGACATTTCTCAGTGCCGGATGGTCGCGGCGGAGAAGTCCGCTCGCACGGCACTTGAACTTGAGTTTTCTTATTCAAAGAATCTGAGTGGTGGTTGCATCAGCAGCAACCCCCACTAAGGGTACCGACTTGCCGCGCTTTTACAGAGCTTTGTCTCAAAATCATATAAATAGGGATGCAGCCCGCGACTCCGGGCAGTTCGAACTCGAGAGTAGAGATCAGGGCTAGTGTAGCCAGGACGGTTCCGTGTCGCAATTGTAGCGACCGAGTTCCCCTGAGCTACTAGTTCGCGCTAATCCAAACGAGTCACTCTAATTCCAATCCTAATTCTAATTCAAATTCCAACTCTAACTCAAATCCTAAATCGAGACACTTCCTAATTCCAATTCTAATTCTAATTTTAAGTCTAACTCTAAATCCATCGTTATTTTTCTCGTAAGCTTAATTTCAATGTAACCGTAGCTTAAATTGTGCTTTATATCGTAGCAATAAAAGATTAGTTTATGCACAAATGCTTTTTCGCTTAATCACCACGCTTAACCTCCCCCGCTTCCATGCATGCAACACCGCGACGCGAGTGTAGTGCCTAAACAGAAGTATCACGATCGAGGCTCGAGGACGACCGGACAGCCGAGAAGGACGAAGACGATCATCACCTGACCAGAACGGCTACCAAGGCAACAATCTCAACAGCAACCGCCATACTAAAGCTAAGTCGCAACGTCCAACAAAGCATGTCACACGCGTACTTTTCAACTCAAGCCCCATATTTCGATTGGCTTAACTCCGCGTTGTGTAGCCTGGCCACCTTCCATCAACACCAGATTAACCGCACGATCATTTGCGACGGGTGTCGAAATACTCTCCCCTTTCGCGACCGCGTATTTTTTAACTCAGTCACGCGTCACTACTTAATTATCGGCGGGGACGAAGAAGCCACACGTTGCTCGTCCTGCAATCGTCTAATCTCATTTCCGGAGACCGCGATCGACTGCGTCGAGTGCTACGAAGCACTGAACGACCTCGCGCGCTATTTGCACGACTCGGAAGACAAACCATATCTCAATACAGCGCCTACTATAATAGAAATCGAAGAGACGTGCACGTGCGTATCTCCAGAAGAATAATAACCTTACACGGCAAATTAGAGTATGTGCCCACCGCCGCACATTGCTATTCTCTCGGTCCGTGCCCAGCGCGACGCGAATCGCTCGTTCGGTATATGGCTCCGCAGTGCCCAGTGCGTAACCTCACTGTATTTTCGAAACGACGACGAGTCAACAGTATTATGCCTCGAGTGTAAAGGCAAACAATCAAGCTTTAAGAAAGAAAGTTACCTCGGGGTAATTACTCATTACATCTATCTCGGCTACCCATACAACCCGCAAAAGTGCGATTCTTGCCACGCGCCCGTGGCTGCCCGCCGTCACCCTCTCGATTGTGACCGTTGCCCCCACGAGCTGGAAGAATTCGTAGCTTATTTAATCCGGGAGGGAGACAGCCCCTGGAACGATTCCGACGCCACTATACTCGCGCTCTCGCGGCATCTTTTCTAAAGTTATAAAACTCCCCTCACTAGGCCATCGGTCGCGGAAAATCGGGCCCGTCCGCCGGTAAATCCGGCCACGCGATCCGCTCCTGGGCTGTGGAGTCCCCGAAGCTCAGGCTTCGAAACAGCCAGTTTCGCCGAAACGCGCGTATTCCGCTCAACGGCGACCGCGCTCGGGACGTAACAGCATATTTTACTATGGATGCTACAGGTAGCATAGCAAAAAAATTATCAATACCTAGAACAAAATTTTCTCATTTGTTTTTGTATCAATGCATAATTGTTCCGCAAGGTAAACGTGGTATCCCAGTTTTTCAAACAGTACAAAATTACCTTTTCAAAAAAAGGTAAAAAAGAGGCGCCTATGTATGTGCGCACGCTTAAAAATCTTTACTTTTCAATTAAAATGATACGTATTAATATTTTCTACAAAATCTTTTATTCAAACTTAAGCATTTACTTAAAAAAAATATCTTGAAATTGTGTAATCTAATAAAAATGATATGCGTTTCTTCAAAAAAATGTATGAAATCTTTAAAGTGCGCCTATTACAAAGAGAATAGTATACTTTTTCTACAAAACTCAAGTGGTAGTATTTGTATTTTCATTGAAAAATATTCTTATTCTAACCCAACTGTTAGTATCTTTAATTATTATGCAAAACTCAAGTGGTACTACCTCTGTATTGTCATTGAAAAATCTTCCTGTTTTAAAAATTCAAATGATAGCATCATTAATTCTCATTGAAAAGTTTTATTCCAACCCAAGTGGTATTTCATAAAATAAATTATATCTTAAAATTGTGTCATTTAATTCAACCTAAATGCATTTTTCAAAAAAATCTTTTACGTAATCAAAGTGTACTATCTTTCTATTTCCATTGAAAAATCTTTCAGTTTTAACCAAAGTGGTCGTATTTAATTTCAATAAGTTTCAATGGAATATATAACATTTAATTTAAAAGAATTAAAGAGGAAACAGTACAAAATGAGAAAAATTTTTTATTGAAATAAAAAATTTTTAAAACAATTAAAGAGGAATAGAATAAAAATATTTTTCAATGAAAAATACAAATACTACCACTTAGGTTTTGTAGAAAAAGTATATTCTTTTCATAATAGGCGCACTTTAAAGAATTCATACATTTTTTTGAAGAAACGCATATCATTTTTATTAGATTACACAATTTCATGATATTTATTTTAAATATTATGAAATACCACTTAAGTTTGAATAAGAAATTTTGTAGAAAATATTAATACACATTATTTTTATTGGAAAAATAAAGATTTTTAGACGCGCGCGCACACACACAGGCGCCTTTTTTTACCTTCTTTTTGAAAAGGTGATTTTTTACTGTAGAAAATACAAGAAAAAAACACGGTAATATTTAATGATTCATATGTACTTGACAAGAATAAATGGAGAATTTAAAGATTTTTACTACAAAATATACACTGAGAAATACTCAAACTAAGGTCGAAACGTACGCACTTCAGTTTATGTGTATGTAAAAATTAATGTAATATACGCTTAATAATTCACGCGCAACAGCGTTGGCTGAGGTGGGCAATTTACAAATTTAATAAAAATATGTTTTGAAAAAAGTAAATGCAAGTAAATTAAAATACGATTATTCTTATCATTTTGATGCGCTACTCAGGATTTATTTTGACTTTAAATTTGTTAAGCAATCCTAAAATAATAACAAATCAATATTAAGGTATGATTACTTCATGCACGTTGGTCCGCCATTATAATTTTGTTTACCTGACTATAAAGTTTTGATCATTACTGAACAAAATAGGCGTGCGATACAGGATTTTTGATATTACATAATTTTAATCAAATTACTAATTTAATATTACACTGTTCTTCCCTCAATATACATAGTTAATACCATCTCTGCGATGGTATTAACCGGTAACCGTTCACGAAGTAAGCGGTGAATGAGAATTAACCAGCACATCGGAAAAGCGACAACAATAAATTTCAAGTATCGATGCAATGCAGTTTTTCAGATAGGAATCTGACAAATTACTAAATATATTTTTACTAATAATCTAATTAAATTTAGAATTATGACCACTTTTTTCGATAGGCTCGTTAAAGAAGACTGATTCACAAATACTAAGTCGGACTTTTTATTAACAAATGTTTATGTGTATTTATAATACAATTAGTATCAAATAATTCGTCGAAAACACAATAAGCTTAGTAATTTTATCATAAATACACATAAACATAGGTAAATAAAAAGTCCGACTTAGCGTTTGTGAATTAGTCTTGTTTAACGAGGCTATGTTTTAAGCATAAATCAGGAAGAGAAGCAAAGAGAGACACCGACTTCAGAGAAAGGAGTACCTTTCTGACAAGTGGCTGTGGAGATCGAAAAACAATCGCGCGGGCGTCATTCCTTTACCCGTGATGACTGAACGGCGCGCAGTGGAATCCCGCAGTCTCTAGAGCATCGTCGAAGTGGATAAAATAACAGCGGAGTTAATTCCAGCGTAGATCAAAGCAGTCCGCTCCGCGGGGGTGGCCGGCGCGGCGACCGACCGAGAGAGCAGCCCTCCTTGCATTCGCCTATACTCGAGCTCGCTCAAGTGGCATCGACTCTCGAGAAAAGAATAAAGAACGGTCTCGACGGCGGGTTCATGCGTGAAACGATGCCACTGCAAACAATCTCGTGATTTGTTTAGGTATAACAATCCATCTCCCGACCCCATTCTAATTCTCCATTCTCTCATAGTGAGATCGTCTCGGTCGTATATAATATTTGATACAATCATAAAGATTTTTGATAAATTTGTACATGTTTCCTGCAATTCTAAACTTCAATATTATTTAGAATTGTGATTATTTCTGATTTTGGCACTGTTGAGACATGATTCGCTGGAAGTTATGGATACGTGGAGTTACCTTTATTTTTCCGTTCTCACCGTCTGAATTGCACCCTCCCGAAATCCCCTCATGGTAGAACAAGGGATTGTAGATGATTAGCTGTTAACGCAATAATAGGTGACGTGATGTGGATATGAAGGTCTCCTTTCAGGGAGGTTGAAAGCCATTGTCTCCTGATCGTGTCCTTTTCTATTGCTTGCGAGCTGCCAATTTTCATTGAGTATTGCTTAAATTAATCCTATTCCTAATGCACGTTTTATTATGTCGCCTCATGATGAAGCATTTTTCCAATAATATAAAATATAATAAATTCATGTTTCGTATTTAACAAATGTAAAAAGAACATGTTTCGTTTTTAACGAAAACAAACATAAATGGAAAAATATATTCACTATTGTTACAAAAAACTTAAATTAATAAATTTATTAATTACCAATTATTTTTGTGGGCAGCACTGTATTTAATAATTATACAAATTCAGTATTTTCATGCACGCACATATGTTAATTCAATAATATTTTATTGATATATTGATTGCACGTTTAATAGGTCACATCTTTCAAAGTAAAAAATTTTTAAAAATATATAACATTAAAGAAAATTTTTTTAATGAAATTTTCGTGAAATTTCAATAAACTTGATTCATTAATGCCCATTGCCATCAACACAGATTAACTTTGATCTCAATTTAACTTACTCTTCATTTTTTCCAATTCTTAGAACTAAAGAAAGATAAAAAATAATTTAAACTGAGATTAAAGTTAATCTGTGTTGGTGGAAACAAGCATAAATTTGATGAAATTCTTAAGAATATGCAACAAAATTTTAATTATATTTTGATAAAAAAATTTTCTGTGTTTAATGAAAAACAGATGACATTTAGTATTCTCATGCACGCGCATATGTTAGTTCAATAATATTTTATTGATATAATGATTGCGTGTTTAGTAGGTCACATCTTTCAAAGTAAAAAATTTTGAAAATATATAACATCATAGAAAATTTTTTTAACGAAATTTTGACATTATTATGAGAATTTAATGAAAATGTAATGACACTGTAACAAAAATTATTAAAATTATTGATTGAAAAAGTGAGGAAAAGTTTTATTAAAGTTTTAATAAATTTTTCATAAAGTTACGAAAACTAATACTTCATAATAACATTAACAAACTATTAATAACATTAACAAACTATCTTATTAAAATTGTAAAAAATTTTTATGAAATTCTAAAGACACATATTCTCCGTAATAACAAATTAATGGCGTTTTATTAAAATTCTGAACTTTTGATAAAATTTTAATGAAACCTCTGGCACTGATTAAAGTAAACATAACATTCACTGAAATTTTATCAAAATTTAAGATATTATTAAAACAAAATAAAAATACACAACATTCCATCTATCATTACGTTATTTCATTATTAGTATAAATATGTTTTATTGCTGATGTATTTAATACATCGATTTTTTCTTGTCGCTTCTTGCAACTTTTATTTCTCTCATATTGCCAGGATATCAGTGGAGTGAAAAAGTCTCCGTGTTAAAGTGTCAGATTGAACAGACAATAAACAGCGTATTACGTTGTCGGATAATCAGCCAATCACTACGAAATCGATGTAGCGACGCGTCGTGGTGATCCTCTTAGGGATGGCTTTTCGAGAGTGAATGGAGCTCGTTATCGCGTCTTAATTTGTGAAATCCTTTCAATCGCAATCCTGTCTACTCTTTTTCTATCAAAGGTATTCCTTTGCGCTTCCGTTCTCGCGGATACTCATTCCTCTATCGCTCGTCGCTTCATCGCTCGTTCGCCTCGTCAATTTCATCCTCTCACCCTCGTCCAAACCTCTCCTTTTCTCTTCACTCTTATCCGAGCACTCTTCAAACCAGAGTTCCTTCGCAATCCTATCCATTGAGCTTTTGAAGCTTCTTGAGTCAACTGAAACGTATCGACTATTCCATATCTGGGTGTGAAAGCAATGACGAAGACTTGTACGAAAGGCAGTACTGAGAATTAATCAATTAACTTATTTGTTAACTAAAATAATTAACTAAACGTATAAAAAACATAATTATTAATATTTTGCAATTAATTAATGCAATCAATTAATAAAATTAATTATCAAATTTTGTATAATCAGTCGATTAAGTTTTCGTTCAACTAAAGTAACGGCTAGAAATTAATGAAACGCATACTCACGATTAATTGGTTGTTAAAAAATTCAAACACTATTGATTAAAAAAGTAATAATTAATCATTGATCATTAATTTTTAATATTTAGAAAATATTTGAATTATGTTCATAGTTTTTACAAACCATTACCAACTTAAAGGTACGTTTATCATACCACAAAGATAAACAAATCGATATTAGTAAAAATATATTTTATATATTATTCTAATCAATGTTATTCAGTTATCGATTAATTAAATCAAAATTAATCAATCAATTCTGTCATTAATTATAATTTAGTGTATAAGGTTGTATAAAGTTATATTGTATAAAGGTATATTGTATAAAGTTAAACAAATTCACCGAGTAAAGTTCGATTTAAATTATGTCTGGAAGTCTCGTCTGGATGGATTATGTAGCGGTGTTTTTATATCACACTTTCGCCAACAATTTTAAAACCCGTCAAAGTAGGAAAAGTAGTACGTACCCTCCGCTTCCGCGCCGGTTTGCTACTTCATTGTTGAAAAAAGAAAGAAAGTCGTTCATACGTTCTTTGAACTCGAAGAGGGGTGGCGGAACCAGTTCCCATCTGAACTGTAGATGGGAAAGATCCATCCAAACAAGACTTCCAAACATAAAATTCAAATCAAACTTTATTTAGTGAGTTCGTTTGATTTTACAATTATTTCCTGTCATTTCGTTCGAATGGAAATTATGTAAATATTTAAAATCGGTGATTTGTTGTTCCGAGTAATTCAGAAACAAAAACGAGAATACTTACCCTTTTCATGTTAAATTTCTTATTACAAAATTATGCAATAGAGCCAAACAAATTGTATTGATATGTTCTAACAATATAAGCTAAGAAAATAATATCCATACATAAAATTGAGTATGTATCTGAATCTTGATAACCAAAAAATGGAACTTGTCCTAAATTTTTAGAACTATATTACTAAACTTTTCGGGATTTATTATTGAGCGGTTATAGTAACGAGCCAATGTACGGAATACGGAATGTATACGACTTTGCCTCCGCTTAATCAAATTTAGCAATATCCGTCTGTTTCGCTAATAAGGTTACCGCGTGACACGTGTTGTGTGAAACAAATAGTTTGGGACATGATGACATTTTTTTGGTCTTTATTTGTTACCGCTTAAAACCTTCATTAATTCGTCATTTTAATGATAAAAGTGAAGGAAACACAATTAATGACGCGTGATTAAAGTTGTAAAAAGTTTTTTTGCTTTCTTCCTAATATGTTACTGCCTAACGATCGTTATTATAAATATCCGTAAGAATCTCTTATTATTAAGCGATCGAAAATCGGAAACGATGAAATAATAAAGGAGCTGGTCGGGATTTGAACTCAGGATCCTTTACTCCAACAGCTAACACTCTTATTGCTATACCAAGATTCCATTTAAAATTGTAAAAAGTTTATTAACTTTTTCCTAATGTGTTACCGTTTACCGCTTCGTTTTTATATATAGTGATTGTTTACATCAAAAAACAAACCGAAAAGTAAATACCATATTCACTTCGTGCGCCGAAGGAACCTTCATACTAACAAGGAAATCCTGCGAGGTGTTACATTCTGATTTTAATGAAACTTTATATACATTTAGATAACATAATTAGATGATTTTAGAAAAATATTAGTTGCCACCAAAAAACAGTTTGAATGGGTAAAATCATTTTTTATATTAAAGTGGTTTTCAATTTTGTCCGTTATATCTCGAAACCTATTCGAGATATCAAAAAATGTTTTATACAAAAGTTTTACAATACAATTACTTTTATTCATTCCCGTCAATAACATTTTTTAAAAGTAATTATTGTTTAAAAAACTTATTGTTTAACATTAAAAAAAATTGCTTAAATATTATAATTCTACAAATACATTATTGACGTGAATAAATAGAGGTAATTTGTTGAGAATTGAATCTCGCGCCGTTTATATTCTAAAATCTAACGCACACACGTAGCTCGAATCTAGTAACTCCAGTTGGTTTTGTACCTTTATGTTTGCCTACCCTGCGCGTTAACTTCCCGCATGTGTGTTGTCTCGCGCCGCGCGCGCTTAAGCCCATCACACATAGCATTTCGTGGCAACGTAAGGGAATAGACCAATCACAATTGAATATGCATTTAATCCGTAGTCCGTAGCCTTATGTCGAAAATTCCGTATGATTGAAATTTTTACGGTTACATTTTACGTCGCTACGAAATTCTATGTGTGATAGATTTTACTGTGTGCTTGCCATTTTTTTTGTTTAGTTTCACAGTCTATCGTTTTCCTGAACGTTCTGTTTTCTTAGAGAACACACTTATTACCTTTCCGTTCGTTTTTGTATTCTCTTGTCTAATAAACATTATTACTTGTGAATACGTCAGCCGATTCATAACTCTCTCTAATATAATTTTGTTGTGAAACTTTTTTATAAAATATTTTTTAGTATTTTGAATGGTTTTCGAGATGTAGCGGAAAAGCTAAAAATAGCTTTACACATGAGGCCTGATTTCACGTCTTAAAACCATTTCTAGGCAATGAACTTTCAAAACTTAAAAAAAAAAGATTATTAATTTATTAATAAAAATACATTTTTTAAAACTATATATACAGGGTGTATAAAAAGTACCGGACTTCTTGATTATTTTGAAAACTAAGCATTTTTGAAAAGAGTGTTTCAGATTAGAGTTCTAGGGCTTAAAAAAATTTATTTATTAATCTTATCAATTTGATCTTGGATGGCGTCGCCAAGGTCAGATCGAAATCACATTAACTTTTTTAAAAGAAACACCCTATTTTTTATTTCAGAATCTAATAGCTGGTGTTAAAGGCTTTCCAAAACACTATAAGAAAGTTTATTTTCGTTAAGTACTTTCCGAGTTGTAAGACTTGAAAGCTACAGTGTACTGTAACTTTCAAGCCTCATAACTCAGAAAGTACTTAACAAAAGTAAACTTTTTTATTATGTTTTGGAAAGCTCTCGAAATCGACTACAAGAAAATGCAATAACAAATATAAAATGTTAGAGAAGTACCGATACCCTTTAATTAAGATACGACCGATACTCTAACATATCTTTTAATGCATTTTCTTGTAGTCGACTTCGAGAGCTTTCTAAAACACTATAAATAAGTTTATTTTTGTTAAGTACTTTCCGAGTTATGAGGCTCCAAAGTTACAGTGTACTGTAGCTTTCGAGCCGCACAACTCGGAAAGTACTCAACGAAAATAAACTTTCTTGTAAGGTTTTGGAAGCTCTTGACATCAACTATTAGATTCTGGAATAAGGATACAGTGTTTTATTTAAAAACAAATGTGATTTTCGTATGACCTTGGCAACGCCATCCAAGGTCAAACTGATAAGATCAATAAATAGATCTTTTCAAATTCTACAACTTTTATCTGAAACACTTTTTTCTAAAATGCTTAGTTTTCAAAATAATCAAGAGATCTGGTTTTTTATACACCCCTGTATACATGTAATGCAATATTTTTATAACAATATAAAAATCAAATACTTTCATTAATAAAAAGTTAAGAGCTACAAATATTGTGCAAATATATTGATAAAATAAAATATCATAAAAAATAAAAAATTATTTACTTTCAATTTTAACCTTCAACATGGCTTGACAGCTAGGGTCAGTTGTGCACTGTGAATTTTTCACATCGACATAACTATTAAAATAACAGCAGTTAAAAAGCGTTACTACGGCAGAAATGGGCAATTTTTCGAATAAAGAATAATGAATAACGAATAAAGTTTTATTTATGAATAACGAATAATTTTTTATTCAAATAAAAATTTATTTGTTCATCTGGAATAAAAATATTTTCTAATAAAATTTTATTTATGAATAATAAATAATTTTTTATTCGAATAAAAAATTATTTGTCTATCTCGAATAAAAATATTTTCAAATAAAATTTTATTTATACATAACAAATAATTTTTTATTCAAATAAAAATTTATTTATTATTCGTAAATAAAATTTTATTCATTATTCGTTACTTACATAATACAAATAAAATTTTGTAAATAAAACTTTATTTAAATTAGTAATTCAAATTATTGTTTTCTGTTAATCTTATTACTTATTTTATTTACTATTTAATTTTATTACTTAACTTATTTTTTTTACTTACTTTAATATATTTTTAATAATTGTAACCATAAATGTATCTCTAAATTAAAAGTGAAAATAAACGTGACTTTTGTAGCGTTCCTTAAAATTTATTTAAATTTTTCGAAACAGTCGTATAAAGCCGATAAAAATGAGGTGTGAATATAAAGCTATTACTAAAGTTTTATTCTTTTTTATATTTTATTGGCTATAATTATAACAATGAAAAAAAAGTTAACATGCAGATAATGATAAAAGAATAATGCGAATAAAAGTAATATAAATAGAAATAATAAAAATAAAAAGTAATACAAATAAATGTAATACAAATAAAAGTAATGCGAATAAAGAATAATGCGATTAAAGAATAATGCAAATAATGAATAACGCAAATAATAAATAATAGTTAACGATATGAATAATAAATAATGCGAATTGTTGAGAAATGAATTGTAATTATGCGCGAGTTTGAGAACGCGACGCAAATATAAATGAGTTTAGGAAAGTAAGTAGGAAACACGTCGCGGGCTCAATCGCGGAATACCCTCTCTTTCGTCTGCGACCGTCGTGGTGAGCTCACCGTCCGTCTGCGTGCGATCCGTAAAATGTAACGAGAGAGCGTGTACTGTAAATAATATATTGTTTCTACTGCCTAACCCGTTGATACGTAATTAAGAGTTTTGTTTAGTTATATTTTGTATCAATACGAAAAATGAATATTTATTCGTTTTGCAAAGAAAGACAACTTACACTTTCGTGTTGGCGCAAGCCGTCTCATTCTTTCGACTGTAAAAATCTCAAAAAAAACCAACACGAATAATAAATAATGTCTATAATACAAATAACGAATAACGCGAATAACGAATAATAGCCAATAATAGTGAATAACGAATAATGTAAATAATGAATAATGCAAATAACGAATAATGAAAATAACGAATAAAATTTTATTTGTCTAACTCTGTACTGCAGCACAGTATTCCCCTACCAAAAAAGATTTTTTAGGCGGGGTGTAGGTGCGTGTAGCACATATTGTACCGACGTACGCAATGCGAGGAATTTTACTCGAATGTGAGTGACTCTACGTTAGCTAATGAGGAACAAAAAATTATGTTGAGGCTAGTGAGAGTAAAAGGGTATAAGGTATAAGGATAGAAAATAAAGTGATAGCACTTTATTTTCATTTCCACATCACCTGTCATGAGGTAGATAGCATGACCCGTTTCTTTTATAGTGATTTCCTCCGTAGGCTTAATCCATTCTGTTTTTTAATACACGAATTCCAAATGCCATCCTCCATCTCTTGAAAGGTATATTGTAGCGGGAATAATAACTCGCTAGCTTTTAACAAAATATTTATTTAATTATTTTTGATTTTTATAAATGGGTGGCCTTGGAAAGGGCCGTTTGGTTTCTTTTTTAATAACGGATCTTTTTTCTGGTCGGTTGATTATGAAGATCTCTGGAGGGTCTAGATGAGCTCGATGTTCTAGATTCGAATCTTGAAGGTGAAAGGTTTCTTGTCAATGTTGAAGCTTCCCTCGTTGTTAAAGAAGAAGATGTTTGAGCTCTGGAAACTCATGAAATAGTCGTTTGAGTTCCTTTCTCGTATTCTCTAGGAGGCGATCTCGGAATGGGACTGATCGGTGCCTCAAGAACGAGTAGGATAGTTTAATCTCTTTTAATCCTTGGATCACCGAGAGAGTAACTTAAGTTGAATTCTCCAGAAGTTCTTGGAAATCCTTTGAGCTTTGGAATTTCAACTTCAATTAACTTCCACTCAGCCATTAAGAAGATTTGAGGAGAATGCCTTGGTCTCGAAAATCTTCTTATATATCACTTGTGGCATCTTTTTAATTTGTAGTAACTTCGCCATCTGGTTTTTGATTTAATTTCAATTTCTTCTTTTGTTAAATTTTAATGAAATATAATTTTTGTAATTTATTCTTCTTCCTGAAATGTGTCCTTTTTCAATTGTTTTTGTATTCTATTTTCCAAATTTAAATTTTATAATATTTTATTTTTTGTGTGATCGGAATAATTGCCACATATATTATTCTTACATAAAAATTCAACCAACTTTTATATGACAAAATATCTTTTACATTATAATGGTACCAAATAATAAAATCTTTTCATTTTAAATCTGCATACATTTCGATGATGTCAAGATGACTTACTGTTATATTTCTTGTAATATAATATCAAGCACATTTTTTATTATAAACAGCAATGAATGTATTTATAATAAATTTTATAATTATAAATCTTGCTATTAATACTAACATGGTCGTTATATGACAAAATATTCGCAATTATGATTCTCTTTAAGAAAATGCTGCATATAAAAATATTTATGCAAAGGAAGTACGTTTGCGACATTGTGGGACAGTTGGTAACATGGCCGTAACTGGGCAATTTTTGGGGTGGGGGATATTGCCATCCGTGGAAGGCAAAATCAATATTCTCGTCCGGTTCCGCATGTGCACTTTTATCGAGAAACTGTGACGCATACGTTGAGCGTAGAGTTGAATGCATGAGTGAAGGTAGTATGTACAGTTTGTGCCAGGTATGCCTGGGGTCCAATTCTAGCGTTCACGTTTTGTTCTTAGTTGTTTTTACGTTTATGACTATTATATTATAACCGGAGGTTACATCGGCCGGCTATCAAAACATAATTTACTAACACTACAATACATTCATGATCGCTGACGCAGCATCCGGTTATAATAGTCATGAACGTAAAAACAACTAAGAACAAAACGTGGATCCTAGAATCGGACCCCAGGCATACCTGGCACAAACTGTACATTGAGCTCTTATAACCTGTAACCGGAACAGTCACAGGAAAACGCCACGCTTCGAAGTGTTCAGTAAGGGAAGCATCTATTTGGACACAGTACAATTAGACAAAAACCACGGCAACAAAGATTTGTTAGGGTCAATGGGATCGATATAGGGTGTAAATGAAACTTTTCTTGTAAGTATTTTACATAAAAAAGCTGGACAAAATACGTTCAAACAGGTGGGTTCGCGGATATTACTCGTATATTATACTCTGTCTGAAATTGGATTACTATAAAATGGTCTAGAAAAGGGAGTTTTTCCGAAATATGTCATGAAACACATCAATTTTCAATTTTAGACACGATTTAATCAAAAATATCTCTTATTTGCCTTGTTATGTAGGTATATTTTTTAATAAAAATTACAATGATTATTAATTTAATTAATTTAATAGAAATTAGAATAATTTTTTTTTTAAACTATGAATCTTTAGTTTTAAAACGCCGTATTGTAAAGTTCTTAAAATTTTTTTGTTGCAAAAATTTAATTTTTTTTAAAGTGGATTTTTAGATACCCAAAAATACCTCATATTCTCCATGTTACATAATTATACTTTTTAAAAAGAATGACTTTGCCAAATTTTATTTTGAAAGTGTGACTCTTTAGCTTTAAAATGGCGTATTTGAAAGTTTTTAAAAGTTTTTTGTAGCGAAGAAATGATTTTTTGAAGGAAAAATGAATTTTTGACCAATTTCTCATTTTTGCTTAATTGTTTTTCTTTCATAACTTCACAATAAATTATTTTTCGACAATGCCGATTGTGCAGTCACACTCCTGAGATTCTGAACTTTCATTAAAAAAAAAAAATTGTCGAAAAATATTGATTGTAATCAAAGTTATAGCTTCTCAAATTTGACAAATTCTCTCAGACCCGAAAACGTGTTTCCGTATTTTACAGGATCGGTGTGTTTAAGGGTTAAAAAAAGGCAGTGAACGAGTGGAAATGTGGAAGGAGGAAGTGGAGTGTGTCGGGAGGTAGAGAAGGGATAGATGGAGTGAACAAATGGTGAAGGGCTGATTGAGATAGGGTGATTGGAGGTGTGCGAGAGACTCAGAGATTAGGAGGAGTAAGATAGGCAAGCGAAAAGGGGCGGTGAAGGGAGAGAAGGCGAAGCGCGCGCGAGTGGCCGCGGAGTACGGCGATATAGAGAGGAGACCGAGCGGTGAGAGCGAGTAAAAGCGCGTTCGCACGGACATAGAATAGCGGACGAATAGAGTGGGAGCAGGCCAGCGACAGTAGGAAAAATAAAAGAAGGCAATCTGAAAGAGACAGAGAAGCAGTTGTTGGAAGGTATAAAAAGAAGAAAAGGTGGGAAATGAAAAGTAAGAGTAGAGAGCAAAGCCGAAGTTTGCGGGTGTTGGATTTATGGAAAAGGAAAAAGGAAGTAGCGGAAGGAGTGAAGAGTGTAGGAATTAGGGGGGGGGAGACAAAGGAGCAACTATTTAAAAGAAGCAAGAAAACCTTGAGATCACCACCGATGGAAGGGGGAGCAGGAAGTGGAAGAGAGAAGGCCTTGATGATGGCACTATTGAAGGAGTGGATGGAGGAAACCATAAAAGAAATCGTGAGAGTTGGAAGAGATGAGGAAAAGGAAGGAGATGTGGAGAGAAGAAAGGGTTAGGATGGAGAAAATGATAGAAAAGTTTAAGAAAAAGTGGGAAAGAGGGCTGAAGATAGAGGGAGGGGGGACAGGGATTAAAGGTCTTATAGGAAAGCATTAATAGGTTGGAAAGGAAAGGAAAGGGAAGAAAAAATGTGGGAGGGAGTAGGGGAATAGAAGAAAGAATAAAGAAAGTAGAGGTGATGTCGGATAGAAGGGAAAGAAAGGAAAGAAGAAGGAAGGTAGTGGTAAAGAGGTACATAGAGAACGGGGAGGGGGTGAACAGTCAAATAAAGGAGATATTCAAAAAGATAAGGGCGGGAGTAAAGGTGAAGGAGGTTAGGGTGATTAAGACGGGGAGAGAGGAATGGGAGTGGTGAGCCTGAAATCAGAAGAGGACAAAAAAGAGGTTATGAGGAAAAAAAAGGTTGAGAGAGGAAAAAATTTGGATTGAGGAGGATCTAACGTGGAAGGAGAGGCAGACTAAATGGAAGATAAAAGAGGTAGCCAGAGCAGAGGAGAGAAAAGGGGCGAAGGTATTCATAGGAAATAATAAAGTAATTGATGAGGAGTGGCGGTTCTAGGATAAGGAGGAGGAGAAACTGAAAAATATAATATATAAGGGCAGGGAGAGTAAAGCGAGAGAGGGATTGAGAGAAGGAAGAGTGAGGGGATAAACAAAAGGAGACAAGGGGAAGAAGAGGTGGAGAAAGAAACGAATGGACAAAGAGGAAGGGACGGGGAGAGTGTGATGGTAAGAAAGAAGAAGGAAAGGAGGAATGTTGCTGTAAAAAACGGGCAATGCAGGGAGCAAAGTAAAAAGGAAGAGGGAGAGGTAAAAAGAGTGGCATTCTGGAATGTAGCAGGGGAAGAAAGGACAGGGACTTTTGGAATGGAATTAAGAAGTGGGATGTGGTAATATTAGTGGAGACATAGTTAAAGAAAAAGGGGTGGGATAAAATAAAGAACAAATTGCCAAGTAAATTTAGATGGGAGGTGCAACTGGCTAGGAGAAAAAACAAGAAGGGAAGAGCAATGGGAGGAATTCTAGTGGGAGTGAGAAAGGGGATAGAGGTAATAGAACAGGGGAAGAGGGAGGAAGAGGGGATAATATCAAAAATGTTTAAAATAGGGGGAGAGAAGGGGTGTATATTAATGGAGATCTGGAGGAGAAATGAGAAAAAATTAAGAGCTGGGAAGAGGATAAGGGTGAGGGAGTTCAAACGATTCTGGGGGGCGATTTTAATACAAGGACGGGAAAGTTGAGCGGTTGATGGAAAGAGAAGGATAAGAGAGGAGACGAAAAAGGGAGGAAATCGGAAGATAAAAAGGTGAATAAGGAAGGAAAATTCTTATTAGAAAGATTAGAAGAAGTGGGGTGGTTTATCTTTAATGGATGCAAAGAAGGGGACACAGAAGAAAGATGGACGTACGCACGGGCACGAGGGGAATCAGTATTAGGTTACGCAATAGGAGACGGGAAAGTGTGGGACAGAGTGGTAAGAGTAGAGGTAGGAAACAAAGTAGATTTAGACCACTTTCTGATTGTGGTATCGATTAGAGATGGGGAAGACGAAGTGGGCATGAGGTGTGGTATTACAAGGAAGAAATGGACAAAGGGGGGCAAAGGAATTGTTTAAGGAAGAAATGGAGAAAGTGTGGGAAAAGGAGGAGGTAGAGAGGAAGGAAGGCTGGGAGATACTAAAGGAGGAAATACAAGGGATACTGCAGAAGCAGCAAGGGAGAGAGTAGGAAGAAGAAGCAAGGGAGTGGTGGGATGCGGAATGTAGGAAGAGTAAAAGGAGAGTAAGAAGAGAGCTGAGAAAGTGGTAGAGGGGATGAGGGGGGGAGATAGGTATAAGGAAGTAAAGAGAGTATAATAGTTTATGTGAAAGGAAGAAAAAAAGGAGAGGGAGAAATGAATAGGGATGGCTAAAAAAGCAAAGACAGAGGGAGAAGTTGGTGAATAAGGAAAGAAAAATAAGAAAGAAGCATCGTAAGTAATGGGGTAAAATCGCGGGATGCATTTCTGGTTTAAATTTAATAACTTTTTAACAAATGGTCAAAAATTAATTTTTCAAAAAAAAGAATTAAACTAGAAACATAGAGTTAATTTGCTTAAAAAATCAAATATTTTGTAAAATTTTGTTTTTTTTAATTATTCGGTTTTAGATTTTGAAATTTATCATTTTTTTACGATTTTTCACTGTTTTTTTAAAGTTTTTTTTTCACGATTTGCATAAAACATTTTTTATAAGTTGCTGTTACGTCCAGAATTCTCAAAATAAGTCTCTCGGGTCGATTGGCAGGTAGAAACTTATGGAAATAATTTGAGTGAGATAGAAAGAACGGAACAGGCCTAATCTCGCGCACACATGTTTCCGGGCGAGTGCGACGAGTCGAATGCGTCAGGTGAGTCAGAATGTAGGTCAGGTGTCGAGAATGACGGCCTATGACTCTCATTCAAACTCTTGCATTCGTGTAGTCCTTATTTTGCGTAAACGAATTAAATCGCTTTTACGCGGGATCGGACCAAGTGCCATTTTATCGAAGCGGGAATTAGAGGTGATTGAAATAAACGAAAATGGTTAAAATTAAAGATTACAATTTATTTTATCATAATAAAAGAAATAAACGATTACAATGATAGGTGGTAATTATTAAAATAATAATAATTAATTTGCGAATAACATTTTTGTTAGCAGAGAACATGTATGATAAAAGAAAGAAAAATCTTATGATTGATTTAAGAAATCTTAACAGAAAATGCAATTATAAACTTAAATTCTAATTGGTTACATTTGTGCTTAACGAGATATAAATGTGCGTGTGTGGGTGTGTATTGTGATCAGGGGATTTTAGTTATCCAGGTAGTTTTTGGACCGAGTCGAAGATTTCTTCCAATTCGTTGGCTACTCTTCGATTCGTTTCGATATTTTCGTTTACGATATTTTCTATTTCTTCGGGAGTAAATAATGAGTAGGAATGCGGGTTTTCTTGAGGTTCAGGGGAGTAAGAGGGGGAGATATGACGACAAGGGGAAAGAGAGAATGATTCGTCGGACGGATTTGAGACTGGAGGAGACGAATCGGTCGGTTTGTCGAAAGTTCTTAAATTAATTAGAGCGCTAGGCAAAACATAATTTTCTCCTCGCAGATTGTTGAATTTTTCGGAGAGCGCTAACGATGCGCCAAGCTTCCGGACTTTCTTATTTTGACGATTCCAACAGTTCTTAATGCCTCTTCGAGATTTATGTTCAGGGACTCGGCTACGCACTAGAATGAATTTGAGAATTAAGGCTACGTTCTCTCTTTCTAATAAAGGAAAATAAAATCTAGATTGTAACTTCTTGAAAGAAAGAAAAGGAAAGAGTTTGAATTAATAAAAGGAAAGGAATTCTTCGTTTCCGATGGAAGCAAAGAAAGTTGCGAATTCAATCGAACGACAGTTCGATTGTATTCAGCAGGGATTAAAAGGTAGTTGCGGATTCAATCGAAAAAGCTCGATTGTATCCTGCAGAAAGTAAAAAGAGAGTTGCGGACCCAATCGAAAGAGAGTTCGATTGTATCCTGCGGAAGGTAAAGAGAAGTGCGGACCCAATCGAAAGAGCTCGATTGTATCCTGCAGAAAGTAAAAATAGTTGCGGACCCAATCGAAAGAGTTCGATTGTATCCTGCAGAAAGTAAAAGGAGTCGCGGACCCAATCGAAAGAGCTCGATTGTATCCTGCAGAAAATAAAGAGAGTCGCGGACCCAATCAAAAGAGCTCGATTGTATCCTGCAGAAAGTAAAAAGAGAGTTGCGGACCCAATCAAAAGAGCTCGATTGTATCCTGCAGAAAGTAAAGAGAGTCGCGGATCCAATCGAAAGAGCTCGATTGTATCCTGCAGGAAATAAAAGAGTTACGGATTCAATCGAAAGAGAATTCGATTGTATCCTGCGGAATGTAAAGAGAGTTGCGGATTCAATCGAAAGAGGATTCGATTGTATCCTGCAGGAAGTAAAGAATTGCGGATTCAATCGAAAGAGAATTCGATTGTAACTTGCGGAAAGTAAAGAGAGTAATACAGGGAGGAAAAGAAGGGTGGTGAAATAATACTGGGTATATAAGTATTTTGAAAAATATAATAAATATCTTACTAGAGAGAGAAGGTAGTCTTATGGAGAGTAAAAAAGAAATAATGGATGGCTAAGACTTACTGTTGGTTGAAATTTATGAAGGTGCGAACGATTTGTTGTTTGGCGGAGCGAATTCAGCTTACAACGGCGGAGGGCTGGTCGACGGTTGCCACTCAGAGTGTTTGGAAGTGCAAAAGAACTTGTTGACTAATTCTCACAATGCCGCGTCAAATTTAAGTATGACGAGTACGAATCCGAACGTCACAAACTCGAACATATAATGTCACGGAATGTGCGACGGATCGAACTGGAGTGAATCGCGAACAATGAAAGACGAAAAATGAGCGATTGAGCAGAATTAAAAAAGTGGTGTAAGTGACTGTAAGTGAGTGATGGTAAGTAAGTGCTCGCGAGCTCTGGAGCTCCTTCCTTTTATACCTGATTCTGCCTATGATTCCTATGGGATTTTAATCCGCAGGTGTACTGTCTCTTATTATTGCCCACGCATTACCTATTAATTGCGCGACAAGTGTTTCGTGTCGATGGGATCAATCATCCGTGTTTCAACGCTTGCTTCCGCCAAAATCGGCACGTGTCAAGGGTAAACCAAGCGTATTGACTCGACCGGACAATTTTAGCGTATTTGCGCGGTTAAGATAGACCATCTGTTCGCAATTTTCGGTTGCTTGGCTGCATCGATTTCGAAAGAAAAGAATTGTCACTCCGCAGGACGTAACATTGCAAAAAAATATTTTCTGTATTGTGAAAACATTTCTGCGTAAAATGCCGTAATGCTGACCTCGCTATCATTTTTTCTTTAACCAGAAAAAATGTATAATGAAGTCAAGTTCGAGAAAAGTTGTTTTTGCGATTGTAAGCGACACCCTGTAGATTCGTGCGGAATCCTACATTAGGTTAGGACATGAGCGTGATGGCGCTGCGTATCGCCTTCACTTGCGTACCGTTGCAACCGATTGGCTGCAGTTACCCGCGAAACTGAGCGCGAGACCACATTGGCCCCTCAGGCCTCGTGATCTCTAGGACGGCCTGCGATTGGTCGCTTGAGATAGCGGACCTGCCATCTGGTGACTTAAAGAAGCCGCATGGCAGGAGAAGCGTGGAGAACGGCACTTCTTGTGCGGCAATCGTCGTTGACGGACATTTTGTACATTCGGTCATTAATATATAAACGTATATTTCTTGAGACCTGCAAGTGTCATCCTTTTGCCCTTTCTTTTCTGGCTTCCTAAATATTCCCTGGCGGTTCCTGACAAATCTAGTTTCCCCGCCTTACAGCCAAAGTAAATCAGAAGTGGGATACACTCTCGTTTTTCCTCTGTCCTTGTCAGCACGACGGTTCTACAAAAGAAGCCTGCACAGAAGTCAAGTTCTCCCGTCTCTCGTGTTCGCGGTGTGCTATTAAAGTTCGTGCCTCGTTTTCAAGTTCTCCCCGGTTTACGGTTTCACGAGGACGCGAGCGTGGCCGCTACGACACGCGTTACGTTTTCCACACGGCCACGTGTATCGGGCAGTGTTCACCGGTTTACGGTATTCTCGCCGTAGTGCATTTACGCTACTCGCCTTTTGCATAGGCAGCACGGACAGCTAGCCCGTTCACCTTGGTGTTTCGTCGCCACCGTTCCGCGTTGTGATACGCTTTACACGCGACAGCATTCTTGCGCCATTGGCTCGGTGCGGAAAATCGTCGTCGTGTCTATATCTTTTTCCCGCGGCTTTGTCTCAGCCAGCGTTCATTACCGCGCATTAGCGTCGTCGTGTCTATTCGACTTTTCCCGCTGCTGCAATACAGCCAGCGTTGACGACCGCGTGTTCGCCTTTTGTAACGTCTCGAAAGTGCCGCCATTTTATAAGGGTGTGTGCGTCGCTTTCACACTTGTCGGCGCGTGTTCAAACTTGTCGGTGCGTGTTCAATCTTGTCGCTGCGCATTCGGTCTTGCGGATTCGCGAGTGTCCTCGCAAATGGTTCTCAACCCAGGATGGATCGCCAGCAGCTTGAAGGGCTCTCTGTGGGAGAGTTGCACGCCGAACTTAAAAAATATGGTTTACCGACGCACAAGGATCCGACTCGTTGTATTGATGCTCTTGTGGCTCATCTAGAAAGATACGGCCCTTTGAATCTGCTAGGCACAGGCAACCCAGACAGTGGTTCTTCATCAACGGTGACACCTTCATATGTCTCCAATGCTACGCTGCAGCAATCTCTTCAGCAGCTAGCCAATCAAAACGCAGCATTAACCGAACAAATCAAACTGTTGGTTCAATTGAATCTTGGAAATGCCGCCGGTGCGCAGGTTCCAGGACCTTCAAGGCCTTCGCCTCTTAATACCTCAACTCAGAATGAAGATCAGCATCTATCGGACATGTCAACAGGACAAGCCGTGCGACTGCTTACATTTCAGATTCCTTCTTTCAGCGGAACAGAGGACGAAGATGTTGAACTTTGGATTCGGAAAGTGGAATTCATCGCCGATACTCATGGTGTGTCGGATAAAGTCATAAGATTGGCTGCATCTCAGAAACTTGCCAATGATGCTAAGGATTGGCATGACATGAATATCGGACCAGCTACCAGCTCTTGGGCTTTGCTGAAACCCGCTTTAATCAAAGCTTTCCGTCGTAAAATACCTATTCACTTTGCCATGCAAAAGGTCGACGCCCGTAAGTGGAACTTCCTGAAAGAAAGCTTCCAGCAATATGCTAGACAGAAATTGAAGCTTATGCATCCGCTGCAACTGCCTGAGCGTGATTGCATCCAGCTTTTGATCAACGGCATTAGTAGTGCATCACTGAGAGGCACAGCTGCTGCTCTCAGAGCTCAAACGATTGACGACTTCTTAGATCTCATGTATGAGATCACCAGCTCATACGCTACCACGTCAAAGAGGATGTCTCCTCCGCCAGTTAAAAAAGAGAGAGGCAAAGTCTCGCCTTCCTCTCCTACGAAGTCTAACCAGACGTCGAAGGACGCCAAGGATTTATATTGTGGTTACTGTAAAACCAGAGGCCACAGCAAAGAAGACTGCTTTAAACTCAAAAGAAGGGAGCAGGCCACAGCTTCGGTTACTGCACCACCGTCTTCCAAATCATCACTCTCATCTGCCAACTTCAAGGTTGCCTCGTTGCAGGTCGGCTGTGTTGCTGAGGATCCAGTCACTTGAACGATGCCCGCTGCCTCATCACCAGGGGAGCCTGAGACTGTAGGATGTGTCGAGACCAATCTGCAGCACGAGCTTAAGATAAGCGATACAATTGTAAAAATTGTCGCGGTTAACGGCGTTAAGTCAAATTTACTCGCGTTGATTGACACCGGTAGCCCAGTTTCCTTCTTGCAAATTTCAGCTTTAGAAAATATTCAAAGTCAGGACTCGAATGTTGTTACTCATAATACGGTTTCCTTTAAAGCTCTTAATAATTCAATTATTTCAACTTACGGGGAAGTAAGTCTGGATATCGAGTTAGAACCATTGCCTAACTTTTCTCCAAAGTCAATTTTAAGTTGATTAAAAATTCGGGATGGTCAACTCATGCGGTTTTAGGTCGAGATTTTATAACTGCTAACAATCTCAAATTATTATACGATCCTTCTGATCCTGTTGCATCAAATCGAATTCAACTTTTTAACGAAGTCGCTTCGGCGGACATTATTGAAGATAACCTTTTGTCATCGCCCGCGATCGAAATACAAACGGACTTCGGTTATCAAGCCGATCAGAGCGTGATTCAAATCATTAACGAGGTAATTGATACCGAAGTAATTAAAGTCGAAGACGGTTATTGCGTCTTTGTCACTTTGAAAGATTATTCTCCCTTCGCATTTGCGCCAAGAAGATTCGCTTGGATGGAGCGCCTTCAATTAAGAAAAATAATTGATGACCTGCTCGCGCGGGGCATAATTAAAGAAAGCAGCTCTCCCTACTGTTCTCGCGTTGTTCCGGTGCGGAAGCGAGATGGAAGCTTGCGTTTGTGCGTGGATCTTAGGCCACTCAACGACCGAACGGTCAAACAGCATTATCCTTTTCCAGTGATAGAAGACTGTATCGCCGGAATCGGTGATAGAATTGAAGTTATGACTCTGCTAGACATACGCGATGGTTTTCATCAAATAGATATACATCGCGATTCGACTAAATATTTTGCGTTTGCGTCTCCGGATGGTCAATACGAATACTTGAAACTTCCTTTCGGGTATTGTGAGGCCCCGGCCGAGTTTCAAAAAAGACTCTTACACATTTTGCAACCGCTTATACGCCAAGACAAGGTGCTGGTGTATATATGGACGATATCTTAATTCCTTCACATGCCGTCGAAGAGAATTTAACAGTTTTAAAAGAAGTACTCATTCTTCTTAAGAAGTATAATTTTGAAGTTAACTATAATAAATGTAAATTTTTAAAGAAAAGTATCGAATATCTCGGATACCAAATTTCTAAAGAAGGTATAACTTTGAGTGAGAGACACGTGAGTGCAGTGCGCAATTTTCCATCTCCTCGGAACGTTCAACAGCTTCAGCGTTTCCTCGGTCTTGTAAGCTTTTTCCGAAGATTCATCCCCGAGTTCGCTGCTAAGGCTAAACCCTTATATAACCTTTTGCGAAAAGGAATTCCTTTTAATTTCAATGATGGCTGCGCCCTCGCGTTTAACTCTCTGAAATCAGTTTTAATTTCATATCCAATTTTACGCATTTACAACCCTAGTCTCGAAACTGAGTTGTATACAGATGCAAGTTCGATTGCCTTGGCAGCGATTCTCCTTCAAAAACAGGATCGAGGCAAGTGGACGCTTGTAGCGTACTATAGTCAGGCAACCAATGATGCGGAAAGCCGCTATCACTCTTTCGAACTCGAGATGCTCGCGGTTGTGAAAGCGGTGGAACGTTTCCACATTTATCTCTACGGTATTGAATTCACCGTTATCACGGATTGTCACGCGCTTGTCTACGCGTTGAATAAAGCTCACGTTAATTCGCGTATCGCGCGATGGACAGTGAGGTTACAGAACTATAAGTTTAAAGTTGTTCATCGAAAAGGGGAGCGAATGGCGCACGTGGACGCTCTTAGTCGGGTAGTAGCGGCAGTTGACGCGTTACCGCTTGAACGTGAATTGCAAATCAGGCAATTGGCTGACCCGCATATTCGAGCAATAGCTTCTCACCTCGAAACTGATGAGCATGAACATTTTACTTTGTTTGAAGGTTTAGTCTACAAAAAATTCGATGATAAATCCCGGTTTTATGTACCAGACTGTATGGTTCTCAATATAATTCGTCGTTACCATGACGAGTCGGCCCATTGCGGATTTGACAAAACCGTACAAGGTATTTTGGCAAACTATTGGTTTCCAGCGATGCCGAAAAAGATCAAGAATCACATAGAAAATTGTTTGACGTGTTTACTCACAAACACTTCGTGTAACATCAAAGAAGGTGAAATTCAATATGTAGGAACGCCTCAGTTACCATTCGAAATTGTTCACCTAGATCACTTTGGTCCGATGATAGAGTCTCGGAATAAAATCAAACATGTTTTAGTACTGGTCGATGCATGTACGCGCTTTACTTGTTTGTTTCCATGCAAATCGACGGGTACATTAGAAGTTATTAACCATTTGACTCCAACTTTTAACGCGTTTGGGAATCCGAATGAGGTGGTTACTGATCACGGTACGGCTTTTTCCTCCAGGGATTTTGTTGATTTTTTGTTCCAAAGAAATATAAAACACCGTTTAGTTGCCGTAGCGGCACCTTGGTCTAATGGCCTTGTTGAAAGAGTCAACCGGTTCTTAAAATCTTCCTTAAGAAAATTGGTTGAAGACTCTCTGAATTAGTCAGACCATCTATCTACCGTTCAATACGTTATCAATAATACTTTTCACTCGTCTGTTAAGAATACTCCCTCGAAACTCTTATTAGGGTATGACGGGCGGAATAAGTCCGACTCTCAGCTAGTTCAATTCCTTAACAATTTGGCTAAATCATCTATCAATCTCGATGACGATAGAACTGAAAACCGAGAGATTGCTGTAGATGCTTCCAATAAGATCAAGCAGTATAATAAGGAATACTATGATAAACGCCATAAAACTCCTTCGCGTTACCAGGAGGATGATTTTGTCATGATTAGAGATACCACTCTCAAACCTGGTGAAGACCGTAAATTGAAACCATCTTACAAAGGTCCATACTTAGTAGCTAAGGTTCTTAACAAGAATAGATATGTAATTCAAGACATTCCTGGATTTGGGTTAACTTCCAGATCTTTGAACACTATTCTATCACCAGACCGAATTAAACCATGGGTTAAACCCTTAACTCAATAATCATATTCATATAATAGAGATGGGCGCAATTGATGCCTCAAGTATCCTTGATCTCTTTCATTATTTTAATTTCTCGTTTCCGATAATTTTAAGTACATCTAAGTTGTTGTATACTTTTAAATAAATCTTGTATTATGATTTTGTTCCTGCTAGTTTAAGCACATTCGTTAGTTTAAGCGTATCAACTTTAGTTTTGTTTATTGGGTTCTCACCCAGTACCGTTTCTCGTTTAAACAATACCAAAGTTTTTGTGATAACTCATAAAGTTAAGAAGAAGCAACGCTATTCTGCAGGAAGGCAATATTTCGTTTGATTTCATTTCTTTTATTTTACGCTAGATTCAATGTTCGGGACGAACATATCCTGCAGCATGGCCGAGCTGTAAGCGACACCCTGTAGATTCGTGCGGAATCCTACATTAGGTTAGGACATGAGCGTGATGGCGCTGCGTATCGCCTTCACTTGCGTACCGTTGCAACCGATTGGCTGCAGTTACCCGCGAAACTGAGCGCGAGACCACATTGGCCCCGCAGGCCTCGTGATCTCTAGGACGGCCTGCGATTGGTCGCTTGAGATAGCGGACCTGCCATCTGGTGGCTTAAAGAAGCCGCATGGCAGGAGAAGCGTGGAGAACGGCACTTCTTGTGCGGCAATCGTCGTTGACGGATATTTTGTACATTCGGTCATTAATATATAGTATATTTCTTGAGACCTGCAAGTGTCACCCTTTTGCCCTTTCTTTTCTGGCTTCCTAAATATTCCCTGGCGGTTCCCGACAAATCTAGTTTCCCCGCCTTACACGATTATTTAAAAAATGGAGGACGATGGAAACAAACGGACAACGTAGTCGTTTTCAACGTATCAAAATCCTATAGAAACGTCATTCAAAGTTTAAGATCCCCCCCCCCAATTTTGTAGATCTGTGTAATTTACAAATTCATTACATGACATATCAAAATTAATAAGACTAAAAATAATTTACCTTTAACTAATTCATCTTCTATTTTGTCTCTTGACTTTGTCCATATTTGTCCCGTTGAACTGAACACTCTTTTCGCGAAAGCATTACTTGTTGATATTGAAAGTACAACCTGTACTCTTAATAAGTTATTATAATAAGTTATAATAAGTTATTAAGTCTTTTAATAAGTTATTTATAGTAAAATTACATTTCTTAAATATAGTTGTTCATTGTTGAACAGATAAATTTTTATCAATATGAGGAGCAACAGTTTTTAACGTTATATGCTCTTCATGTAGCTAATCTCCATCAAATTTTAAATTGAGAATTTTTGCTGTTTTTATATCTTCAAATGAATCAAGTTTTGAGGGACAAAGATTTGAAAAATATTGGAATGGGCTCTCTTTGAAATTATACCACTTCTCAAGATAAGAAATACACATAAATAAAAAATTAATACCTTCTTCTTCAAATTTTCTTTCAGATGTTTTTAGGGTTGGTAATGCTTCATTAATTTTAAATCCAAAAAATTTTTTTGTTATTTGACTCTTCAAACTTTTCAAGCAACAAAGAATATAATACAAATCAATAACAGTTATGGTATTACTGTCCAGTTTAGCAATTTAAACATGAAATAAATTCATAATATTATGAATAAAATATAAGTAATATTCTGAAAAAGTAAGATAGGAAAAAATATCTTTATTCGGTTTATTACTTTCATTATTTATAATATAAATTTTTAAATTACTTGATAAACATTATCATCCTGTTGCAAAAATAAGTTTTAATAACTAGTCGTTTTAATAATCTATTTACAGCTAAATACAAAGAAAGCCATCTTATTGGAACATGACGAAGAATGTTTTTATATTCGAGATTTACCCGCAATTCACCCGCGTATTTAAATCATGAACACGAATTAGAGGAACCGCCATGGGACCGCCACCGAAAGAATTGCCCGCAGCGATGCTCTTCACGCCGGCTGCAGGAGGTCTACGGACGGGATCCGATAACGCACGGTGCGATAGCCCACCAACCAATCATCTTAACTTATCTAACCCAACCAACGGAGAAACAGTAGGCATCGGCCACTGTGAGTGGTGGTGGGCTATCGGTCCCGTGCGCTATCGGAATCCGCCCGAGGCCTACGAGGTTGTCCAAACAAATCTTGCCTGTGCCTTTAATTATCAGGAACGATACTACAATCTCCGGCGCTTCAAATCCATTGAACATCAAGTTAGTTCCCCAATACACAGGACCCTTCGAGATCCAAAAGATTCATTCGCCGTTGTGGACTTAAGGGACTGAAGGGAAAAATGGCACAGGCATATATATGTGCAGGACCTTAAGCAGAATTTGCCCGATAATCGGTTCGAACAAACCCGAGTTACCGAAAAAATGGAAGATTCTCTGACTGATTGAAACGATTGAATCCAAAATACCGAGGAAGAAGATGAAGCCAAAGATGCCAAGAAGGAAGATTAGGCGGAAGTTACCGAAGATGAAAATAACCGCGCTAACAGTTAAGCGCAGGAAGATCACACAGGAAAAACGTGTCCTACAGACAGGAAGGGACCTCCAACAAAGATAGGGAGTTATCAGAACCTTAGTGACGGGTGTATAATGAGGACCACCTAAAGACACAAATTCTCAGAAAGTCACAATTCAGCAATAGATCAACTGGACGCATTGCTTTCGACACCCGCTGACGACGCCGAGTTCAAAATCATCATATCTACAACACCCTCAGCTCCGAATTTATTCCCGGTCACAATCAGCAGCAGGACTACGGAACCTTCGACTATCATCTGCTCCAAAAACCTCTCTGACAAAATATGGCGCCGGAAACCCCGAGCTGCTGCCGTCCAGGAGACCGCCTAGGAGACATATAGAAAAAGCCCGATCAGTCGCTGTAATCATACCAGCACTAAGGAAGCACAAGGTCCCCTTAGTGGGCTGCCGGGTACCGCGCTCTTCCGCCATTCAAGCGAAGAAACTTGTGGGGTATCTTGTCATGCTAATGCTACTACGACCGAGAGAACCAAGCGTTAAGCTACTCTCCGCTAAGGCCAAGGCCAAATTAAAAAAACTTTTCGGAGAAGAATCTTCTATCCAATCTGAAGGAGAAAGCGGCACCAGCGAAAGCGGCACCAGCATTCCGAAGTCGAACCCGCCGACAGAAACGATACGACCAGTCGCGATACATTTGCCAACACAGCGAGAGTACCAGCAAACATGTATGTGGGATAGTTAGTGAAGAGAAGTTGCATGTAATAAATACAATCGCTCTTATGTACTCTCACTTTAATCCCATTCAATAATTTACGTGTATATGTGTCAGTCTAATGATAATCGAGTTAAATACACGGTCGCCTGTTGATCTCGTGGATTCAGTCGGCTAATCGTTGTTGTTGAAGAAGTTGGTCGGTTCACCGTTGTCGTCACCTCGTGGAATCGTCGCCGAAGGAGTCGGTTGGCTGACCGTCGTCATAGCCTCGTGCAGTCGTCGCCGACGAAGGCGCTCAGTTGATCGTTGTCGGAGAAACTCCGGTCGTCAATCTGACCGTCGAGGATATTACGTTTAGATGTCACCCGAAGGTGCCGGGCAAAATGTTCTGCCCACTAGTGCCCCGGTGTAGGGTGGGGAAAAGACCGCGGAGGGCCGTTCTCCTTGCTTTTCTTCTTCCTCTTCTTTAGTACCGCTGATTCATCGGTTTGTATGGAGGTTAATTTTTGCTTAGTGGAAGTCTGAATGTATTGATTCCGCTGGGCCACCGGTGGTCATGGCCGGAAATCTTTCGGAGATTCCGATGGAATCTCTATGGGGATCAACTTTTAAGATAGGAAGCTGACCCCGGGATCGAGTAATTGGACAAGCTGCTCCTAGTTGCACCGCGTGCAACACGGAGGATCCCACAAATCCAGGGTGACAATTAAAGTTACTTTTATATATACGGAGATGCTCGTTAGGTTTCACGTTAATATGGTTATGTTACTTCGAGAGAGAGCGAGTAAGCTATTCTCGAGTAAAGGTTACACAGGCAACGTCTCCTTAAGAAAAAACTCGTTGGAGTGTGAGCTGACAATTCGATCGTGGCGGCGTCTATTTATGAACAAAGTGGCCGCACTTGACTCCGGAGTAAGGCTCCCGCGACGGCGCTTCAATCCACCTTTTTTTTTTGTTTGTTGACGGAGGGGAAATGCGTTACCGCATACCCCAGGCCCCGGGGGAGGCCTGGCGGTTATGTGGGGTTCTCCCCCGCCGTCGACGTGACGACGGGGGCATACCCACTAAAACCCCTCCGGGTGTCCGG
This sequence comes from Solenopsis invicta, assembly GCF_016802725.1. Lineage (NCBI taxonomy): Eukaryota > Metazoa > Arthropoda > Insecta > Hymenoptera > Formicidae > Solenopsis > Solenopsis invicta. The sequence goes on along the minus strand of NC_052674.1, from coordinate 17,544,094 downwards.
CTCTGGTCCTTGACTGGGGGACTCCGGGAACGCGTGCAGCATGCTTCCGGAGCCCCCCGGACCGGTCGGCCAAGGCCGACTCAGCACGCCGGGAGCACCCTGGTACAGGTCCCCCGGCAGGGCCGTGAGGCCAAGCCGGCCTCAGGTCGGGGGAGAGGGACACCAGCCCTCCCCCGCCTCTTCCCCTTGAGATGTTTACGGGGGTAAAGCCCGGGAGTTCGGCCCCCCGGCCGGATGTTCCGGGCCCCTACGCGCCGGACTAGTCCGGCGCGGCGGCTTCTCCTTCTCAGTGTTGGGTGGGAGAAGGTAGGAAAAAGTTCCTTCCACTCCCCCACCAGCACCCCAGCGAGGCGCTAGAGGGGGAGCGATGGCGCGTAGTAGCGCGCGCGATCGCTCCCCCGGACCGTTAGGTCAGATCTGCCTCGCCGGGCTCACTAGCGCGGGAGGCCCTCCTCCCGCGGCTGCGCGTCCCGAAAGCTGGGCCGGCAGCCGTAGGGGAGGAGGGTCGCTCCCTTTCTTCATTCCCGTGGCGGTCGCCGTCGTCCCTCTCCTCCACGATAGTGGGGAGGGAGGGGGCGACCGCCACGGCTCTTCTGCCCCTCCGCCTCCGTACAGCAAGGCCACTAGAGCCCGGAGGACGGGGGGCAGTTCTTCTTCGTCTGGGCGGCCGGGGCGGGAGCCAAGTTGGGTCATGGTCCTCGTCCCTGCCGTCCCTGCCACTATTTGCGTTGCCGGGGGGCATTCGTCCCCCCGGCCGCCTCTCTCTCACCTTCTCGGCCTCCTCCTTCTGCAGCATTACTTGTTCGTAAAAGGAGGAGACCGCTTTCCAGGCATTCTCCCTGCCGACCATTTGGCTAATGATGGCCGGCAGGGAGAGATCATTACCGCCCTATTTCCGCCCTCAGGACTCCGCGCAGCTCTTCCCACGCTGGGCAGTCTACCAGTGTGTGCTGCGCGGAATCCCGGGCGGCACCACAGTGATGACACCGTGTCGTTGGTTTCTTCTTAATCCTGCACAGGTACTCACCGAAGCAACCATGCCCGGTGAGCACCTGTGTCGTCCTGTAGGACAGGCCGCCAAACGGGCGGCCCACCCATTCGTCCAGGTGCGGTAGGACGGCCTCCAGGATCCGAGATCTGGCGGCCGGCGGGTTTTCGATGAGATTTCTCTTCCACGCTCTCATCACCCGCCGACGGGCCCTCTCGCTCAGCAACGCTGCGACCCTGGGGGTTACCACTCCCCCCTTAAGGCGGACGGCCTTCGCCCTGGCATAACTCCATGCCTGGACGTCGGCCGTGTACTCCGGCGGGGGGAGCCCCGCCAGGACCATAATTGCCGCGTTGGGAGCGGTGCTAAACGCGCGCGTTATCCTACGCGCCAGCCGCCGCTGCACATCGTGCAGAACCTTCTTGATGCGGCGGCTGGCTAGCGCCTCGCGGAACCATACCGGGGCTCCATACAGAACCCCGGACATGACCGCGAGGGCGTACGCGCGTCTAGCACCCACCTTCGGACCCCGGAGGTTGGGCATTAACCCGTTTAGGGCGTCAACCCTCTTGCCCAACCGCTGGGCCAGCTTGTCAAAGTGACTAGTAAAGGCCCAGCGACCGTCCAGGTGCAACCCTAGGTACTTAAGGGTTGCACCCACCTGAACGCGGGTGTTGTCCACCAGGACGTAGGCCTGGGGCGGTACCCCGGAGGAGCCATCGTGAAAGAAGATGGCTTCCGACTTCTCCGGGGCCACCCTCAGGCCCAGGCCTTTAATGGCACCAACGACACAGGCCACAGCCCAGTTGCCCGTGGCAACCGCTCTTCCCCAAGAGGTCCTCCCAGCCACTATGAACGTGTCGTCGGTATAGCCGACGACATAACAGCCATAAGAGCCGCGCGGAGCACTTTGTCGTATGTGGCGTTCCACAGCAGGGGGCCCAACACGGACCCCTGCGGAACGCCACACGACAGGTCCCTCCGCTGCTGGAGTCCGGATTTATCGCGGAACTCCAGCACCCTGTCCCGGAAATAGTCCCGAACGATGGCGGCGAGGTAGGGCGGCAGGCGAAAGTGTTCGCACAGTGCCGCCACTACCTCGCCCCATGGTAGACTATTAAAGGCGTTGGCGGTATCCAGGGATATCGCCAAAGCCACCATCCCGTCCCCCGTTATGGATTCCGAGAGGGATCGGACCTGACGTATAGCGTCGATGATCGACCGTGCCTCTCGGAACCCATATTGCTCGGGGGACAGTTCGGGACCGTTCCGGGCCATATACTGGATGATGCGATTGGCAATGATACGCTCAAAGATCTTGCCCGCATCATCCAGCATACAGAGGGGCCTGTACGCGGAGGGACTCTCCGCGGGTTTGCCCTCCTTTCTAAGGAGGACAAGCCGGGCCCTCTTCCACCTCCTGGGAAAAGTTCCTTCACGGAGGCACTTCGTGTATGTAGCACGAAGCGCCTCCCCGACGTACGGTGACGCCCGAGCCCAGACCTTGGCATAAATGCCGTCCGGCCCGGGCGCCTTCGCCTTCCTACCCTGAATGCTGGCGAAGGCCGCGACCATTTCGTGCCTGGACACCTCCAGTTCCTTGGACCATCCTGGGGGAGGGCCGGACTTGTCCGGGATGTCCCTCCCCCGGGTGGGGAACAATGTGTTCACCACCCTTCCGAGGAACTGGGGGTCCAGCGTCTCCGAGACTGGAGATGCCCATGGGCAGAGCCTTTTCAGCACTATTCGGTAAGGCCTGCCCCATGGGTCGCGATCCAGCTCGGAGAGCATATCCTCCCAGGTCACGGCCTTCGCCCGGGCTATGGCAGTCCTCAGGGCCTTTCTGGCATCCCTGAGGACCGCCGTGGTGTTTGTCAGCTCCTCCTCCATGCCTCGCCGCTTGGCGCGCGTGTGCGCCCGCTTGGCGGCCACGGTAGCTCGCCTGAGTTCTGCGAGCTTCGCGGACCACCAGTAGGCGGCGCGGCGCGCCATCGGTCTGCTGCGGGGCATGGAGGCGTCGCAAGCTCGCGATATCACCTCGCATAAGCGCACCGCCTCCTCCTCGGCCTCGAGGTCAGCTCCTCCTACTTCTGGCCAAGTGGATGCCAGGAGGCTGACCTCGAGGGCTTCGGGGTCGAGTTTTTTCAAGACCCATCGACGTCCATCACGTTTGCGGCGGCGTAACTCACGCACCTCCGCGGGGGGGGAGACCAGCTCCATGGAGATAAGTCTGTGGTCCGACAGTTCTCCTAAGGAGCCGGTCTCCACTTGCCATCCTTTAACCCTATTAAGGGCGTTGGGGGAAGCCCACGTTATATCAACAATGGACTCCCCCCCGGCCCCCACGTAGGTGCTGACCCGGCCCCTGTTTAGGAGGACCAGGCCGAGCCCCGCCGCAAATTCTAGGGCGAGGCGGCCCCTAAGGTCTGTGCGAGGGGAGCCCCAAGCCACAGCGTGGGCATTGAGGTCTCCCCCCACGACGACCGGCCTAGGAGAGCGAGCTATGATCTCGCTCCCCATGGCATCTAGGGCCGCCTCGTACTCCCCCCTCTTCAATCTAGGGGGGAAGTAACATCCCATGACGTCGATAGGTCCGTACTCGACCATGACGAAGCCCTCTCCAGCCGATATAGGGATCATCGGCGGAGCGCTCGGCACGTTATGGCTGGTCATCGCCACCCTCCCCGTGGGATCCCCAATCCAATTGGGGTTGTTCTCGGGGATCCTGTAGGGGTCGGCGACGATGGCCAGCCCGCCACCCCCCTCCGCCGGGCACTGCGCAAGGATGTCTTGCGCAGCCCTGGCGTGGTTGAGGTTGGCCTGGAGGAGCCTAAGGGGCATTGTTAGGGCACCCTTGAGGCTCCTCCACCTCCATCTCGTCAGTGCGGTCTACCGCCGCACCCTCGCAATTTCTTACGCTCCTCTCCCTTTGTGGGAGAGGAGCTTCCGTCTCAACCGCTGAGGGGGCCGGAGCCGGGGGCGGAGTCGGGGTCGGGGGTATTAATGCCCCCGCCTCGTTTTGGCCCCCGGCACTCAGGGTGCCTTTTGAGGCTTGTTAGCCAGGCACCCCTTTGCGCCGATCCGGTGTTCGGCGGGCCTGTCCGCGTCTTTGCACACGGGGCAGCCCGCCGTGGCCGTACAGGCCTTGGCCAAGTGGCCAATGCCCCCGCAGCGGTAGCAGCAGCCGGATCTATCGACCCGGCTGCTGCACTTGACCTGGACGTGGCCTTGGGCCAGGCACTTGTGGCACTGCAACCCCCGGGGGGGAAGCAGCACCACTCGGCAGCTCGACCAGCCCACTCTGACACGGGGGGCGGCCAGAGCTGCCTTGCCAGAGCTCTTTTGCTGGGATGCGAACCCAGCAAGTGCCTAGCCCGTTGGGAGCCGTTCGGATCTCTCCCACTTTGATGTCGTGGGGAGAGCATCCTCCTATGGCTCCCAAAGCCTCGGCCACCTCGTTCGGGGTGACCGAGTCGTCCAGGCCGTTCAGGCGTAGCTCGACCGTTTTGCACGGTCGAGCTACCCTGACATCTTCCCTATCACCGAGGGCTTCCCTGATCCCTTCGGCCAGGGCGTCGGCCTTAGTGGCGTTGTCGGCGCCCTTGACCTCTAAGATCAGAGCCCCCGTTACGGCTCGTCTCGGGCGCAGATCCTCAATCCCGAGGGAGGTGAGATTGACTCTTTCTCTCGCAGTCTTGAGGACCTGCGCATAGGCTGCTGGGTCGGCGCAGGTCACCGTAACAGCCGCCGTGGTCGGCGGCCTAATTTTTGTGGCCCTTGCCGGCCCAGCATCATTTTTTACTCCGAGGCGTTTCCGGGGGTACTCCGTCCCCCCCCTTTCCCACCCCTCTTCTTCTTCCTCCTCGACGACGTCGAGGAGGATTGGGGAGGGGGATTTCTTGAGGAGGGGGCCGGGAGGACCCTTAGGGGCCTACCCTTTGTGGGGGCCGTCTTAGCCGCCTCGAGATTGGCGGTTTTGGCGGTCCCCTTCCTGTTCTTTTTTGAGGCCACCTCCGTCCACAACTGCAATATGGACGGGGTGGTCTCTTCCTGTGTCTGAGCGGGCTTCGCAGCCGCTACGACTGCGTTGCCCGCCCTTTTCTGAGGGGCAGCCACGGGCTGCTTGGCAGTCTTACCCGCAGCCGGTGGTGTCCTGGGCCTCTCCACCACCCTGAGGGCGGGGAGAAGCCCCATCTCGGTGAGGACGGCCGGGAGGACTTTGGAAAGAGCCTCCCTAAGGCCGTCCTCAGTCAGGGCTTTGGCCCTCTTCTTCTCCTTCTTCCCCCTCTCTCCCCCCCAGCCTTGGTCCACCCCAGTTCGTCCAGAGGGCGCGTGGGGGGGGAAGGGCGGGAAGGAGGGACGGGAGGCAGGAGCCGCCACTCTGTCCGCCACTTTGGACAGGGGGTTCAGTTGTTTACTGACCCCCCTGAGCGGCGGACGGAAGTACTGCTCCCGTAGTTTTTGGATGCTGACCACCGCCGGCCTCTCTGGCCGGGTGGTGGCAGCATCACTAGACGCACCAGCGGGGGGCCCCCCCAACGTCGCGTCCGAGAAGGTCGGGCGCGGAAGGTGGGGGGGTATCCCCCGTCAGCGCGTCGATCACCTCTAAGTCGAGGTCCAGATCCGTCTGGATCTCGGCGTCGGTATTGGCGCCCCCGCGAGTGGAGGCCTTCTCTTCCAATAGCGCGACCCTAATTCGCAGCCGGCCCAGCTCGGCCTCCATTTTCGCTTCAATCCACCTGTTTGTTTGGGCCCTACTGCGGCGACGGCGCGCGCGCGCTCGCTAGCTACCTGTGTTGTGTTGTGACAACCGGAGCACTGGCTACCACAATGAGGATGGTATCAACCATCCCCGACACCGCAACGGCAACACAGGCGATCCCGCTATAGAATCTGCCAATAGCTCCGGCAACAGGTCTCACACTACCACTAACGGTAACCACAATGTTGCAAGAGCAGGAGAAGGTGAAACCATTATCGCATGGAGCGCAGGAGAAATCAGCCAAAAGACAAACAATAAAAGCAACCACCACAGAACTGAAACGGACAACGCAACCAAACTCACCATTCGTGAAAGTACGAAACGGTCTCGTACTGCGTATGAAACGATCTCGTGATATACCAGTGTCGTACCATGTCGTGTTCAAGTCACGATTATACAAAGCATGTGTTGGCACTCTAAGCTTTAGCCTGCGATTCGACCATAGACATGTAAGATAAACCCAGCATTCATCCACCTTATTTGTCTAAAAAGGGAAGTTAACAGAACGGAGTGGGAGACAAAATGCGGGAAATGCTGTTCTTTTCTGTCCTTTTTTGTATGCGCATCATTAACAGAAATTCTTAGAAATATAGGATGACTAACTAGAGAATCAGACAAAGAAAGACTTCCCCGCATTTTGCTTCTCGCTCCAGTCTGTCAACTTTACATATACAAGGTGAGTCCTAACATTAGGGCTTGAAATTTTTCCGTTATTTTTGATAATACAAAAAAAATCTAAGAAAGAATTTATTTGCTTTGAAGAGGCAAATATTATTACAAGTAAAAAACTTTTAAGGTTGTGATTTTTGAGTTTTCAAAGTCTTTGGCAATTTTTGATACAGAATAACATATTTTTATTATCACTATGTTGTAGCTAACAGAAAGACAAATTTAACCATGTATAACATGTTGACCTTCAGACACCCTTCGAGGTGCTATTATCCTGAAATTGTAATGTAATGTACAAAAGTGATATACGTGTTTTGCTTACAAACAACTTACATCCGTACTTATTTATTCATACAATATCAGTATCGTTTGAATTGCGTTGTGGTGATGTCGTTTTCGATTGCTGAAAGACGTGGTATGGTAATAGTCTATTGCAAATGAAGACAAAATTCAGCTCAATTGCTATATGCAAGAAAGTATTTTGATCGGAAATATCCTAGTGCTCAAACTATTGTCAATATCTTCAAACTTTTTAAAGATACTAGAAGTGTAGAGAAAAAAAATGTGTATAAAATAAACCGGTAACAAATGTAAATAATGAAATCAATGTTCTAGCTGCAATAGCTGTTGATCCACATACTAATACACCCAATGTTTCCCGCGAAGCAAGCATAAGTCAAAGCAGCATGATACAAATTTTTCAACGGTATTGATTTCATCCATTTTATTTGTCCTTACATCAAGAATTACACGAAACTGACTTTTAGAATCGCATCAATTTTTGTGAATGGGAACTACGTCAAAATCCTGAATTTTTTTAAATGTTTTATTTACGGATGAAGCAACATTTGCAAGTTATGGTGCAGTAAACTTTAAAAATGCACATTATTAGTTTGTTGATAATCCATATGGGCTTCGTGAAGTGGAGTATTAAAAACAATGGAGTATCAATGTTTGATGCAAAATTGTGAACAATAAAATAATCGGACCATACCTCATAAATAGAACATCATTTATTATTACTTGAATTAAAATTTTCTTCAAATTAAATTTAATGTTTAGAATGTAATATTAAATTAAATTTTTTATTTCAAAAATTTGCATACTATATCAATATCATTAAAATAAATAAACATAAATAAAAACACTTATTAAAAAAAGAAAAAAAATTATTGCTCACTTCCGGGAACAAACTCGGATTTCATGATTACAAGGCAAGCACCTAACTCACGAAGCCAACTGCGCTGATTGGAAGAACAGTTACTGGGAAGATTCATATGGCGCGCTTCGGATATGGCCAATTTTCACAAATTTATTACTTTGAAACTAAGGCCTATTCAATCAAACGCAAGAAGACGTAAACATTTTTTCGTCTCCAAAATAATTTAAAAAATTGGGGTCAAAATCCCAGGGTGAGACACCTGGTCCTCCCCTTGTCAGCTCGAACGTTAGAAGAATTTGGAAATGAGCTAGGAATTATTAAAGCAGCTGTTTTCAAACATTTATACGCCATGGGAAAGATCCAAAAGAAAGGAAAATGGGTATCACATGAATCGTCTAAAAGTGCCATTCACAACCGCTTCAATATCACGATTTTCTTGCTTGCTAGGTAAAAAGAGAAGAGTTTTCTGTGGCGTATTGTGACTGGCGATGAAAAGTGGATCTATTACGACAATCCCAAACGCAAGAAAGCATGGATAAACCCAGAACAACCATCAACATCGCACCCAAAACGGAACATCCACGGTCATAAGGTAATGCTTTGCATTTTGTGGGATCAGCAAGGAGTGCTGTACTACGAGCTGATGAAACCGAACGAAACCGTTACTGCCAATGTCTACAAACATTAATTAAACAAATTGAATGATGAGCTGTTGCGATAAAACCAGCAATAGCGAGTAACAGGCGCTAAGTTATTCTCCTTCACACTAACGCTCGGCCACACACTGGAAAAATCGTCAAGGAAACACTGACGTAGTTCGAATGGTAAACTCTTTCTCACCCAGCGTACTCACCAGATATAGCGCCTTCTGATTACTTATTCAGATCAATGCAGCATGGCTTGAGTGGTACATGCTTCCAAAATGTTAAAGAAGTGCAAGAATGGGTGGACGAATAGATTGCTTCGAAACCAACATTGTTTTATCGAAATGGTGTTGCCCAGTTGCCAGAAAGATGAAAAAAAGTTGTAGAAAATGTGATGGAAAATACTTTCATTGAAATAATTTGTACAAATATATTCCAATAAATGCTTTTTCTCAACCTTTTTCGGGTGGAAACTAAGTTAAAGTCCTAATAATATAAGTGATACTTACCGTCGGGTTATAATATGATCTACAAGAAACAGAAGATCATTATAAAATATCCACGTAGACTAGTAAGTAGGCCAGTAACAGCTTCTGATCATGGCATTGACATTGTGACCTTTTTTCTTTCTTTTTCAAAGTTTTCACGGAGACAGTGGAAAAGCTTTTCTGCTTGCAGACCAGAAAATAGAACAAAGTCAAATTATATAATCGTTTATTAATTTACATTGAAATAATTATTTTAATTATTATTTTAATAAAAAAATTAATTTAATCTTATATTTTTTAAATTAAATTTTTATTAATACTTTAAATATAAAAATAAAATATTTTTAAAAATTAATTAACATTTATTTTAATTTACATTTATTACTTATTATTATTACATTTGTAAGAGAATTTATTACACTCTTATTAGTCTTTGCTGTCGTGAGTAAATAAAGCTGTTCAATGCCTCTATAAACAGGTTTTATTTAATTAACAAGTTATATATACATATATATAGTAACGATATATCAACTAGTTTCTAACCTATAAACAGGATTCGAAAGCAATGCTCCTTCTCATACGGTCTTAAGTTAATTTGGATTGGAGTCGAAAAAGTCTTTCGTTTACTTATCTATTTTGCCTCTTCCAAGCAATAAAGTAAGTGACCGTCGAGGAGACAAGTCATCCTTGCTCTCACAAATTCAGAGGTATTAAGACTGACTAGCGAGCACACAACTGCTCCCGTCAACGGCGAGTGCAGCAGTGTAGCACTTAAAAGAAAATCTGTATATGGTTTTTTTGTACACATTTATTATTACTTATTATTTACATTTATTATAATTTTGTACATATTCTTATTTTTACACATTTTTTAACAATAAATTTTGCACTTTATATATAACTAAAAATTAATAAATTAATATTTTAACTAAAATAAAAAGTATTTTAATACCAACAAGTTCCTAAGCTATACACATGATTCAAATTTGCTGTAGCCTTTGCTTTTTTTAACATACAATTGTGTATTAGAGATAAAAAGTAAATAAATGTACGAATATATATCGCACGTTTTTCAGACACATTATTTCCTATTTCATTGCTTTCGTCCATAATAACTATCTCTTTATAAATATTTTCAATATTTAAATTTATTTTAAAATAAAAATATAATTATACACATGAATAACCAAAGCGTCTGTAAATTTTTAAAAACTGTTGAAAATTAGTGAAAACAAGTAAAAATAGCCGGTGTAACATGGGCGCAGGCGTAGAAAATAAAATTAATTTATTTACCTTGCGCCGCTGTGCTACGCTACTACGACCGGGAACAGTTCTCTTGCGCCTGCCCCTGAGCTATTACGCCGTCTTATTTGTTACACCAAATATTTTTAATCGTTCCACGCTCGCATCGAGGTGTTCCCGCACCATATTTCCTCGCGTATTTGCGATCATCGTTCGTACCTAAGCATGAAACAGACCACTCGCTCGAGAAACGAGTAGTTTCTTGCAGTTCCTCTGCGCGAGGAACCAATTATACGTTGTACGATCAGGACTTGCAGACCTTGTTGTAGAATTTACAGGATTAATGCCGATTAGAAACTTCGTCTTTCAATATCTCACTCGCGGTTCTTTGTACGCTTCGCTCAATAATGTTTCGCAAATTTTCAATGCCTTCTATTCGTACAATAATAGCATGAATAAATTTTAATTGAGACTACTTTTTATTTGTATTCATGTTCTCGCAAAAAGATGCATATTAATTTTTATCTTAATTTATCAAAGACCAATTAATTAATTAACTGGATTTAATGTCATCAATTAATTCAAAATGATTTATGTTTAGAATTAAAAGAGGGGCTAATGAGAGTCAAGACGCTGATGTAGGTGCTTATACTTCTAAGTTTATTTAAAATAAATTCAAGGACGTTTTGACCCTATTTTGTGTCATCTTCAGCAAAGAAAGTCAAAATCAAAAAGTCTATACTTCATGGCGTGGTCTTCGTTCTTAACGAGTCACAATCGGGTAGTCACCCGAGTGAAATTGAAATTCTAAAGAGTGACCAACTAATAATATATAACACTGCAATGACTAATTAGCTAAGATGTTAAATAATATTTTCAAAAACTTACCATGTGAAGCAAGGAGCAGATACATATTAAACGCACAAGAACGTGAATAAATATAAAATTAATATTATAAGTAAAGTAAATTGACAATCATGTAACAGCGTAAAGACGATACATCTCGCCTGTGTCACAGTCAAGGCAATACTGCTCTCCGTTCGTAAGCAGGGTCAGCGATAAGATCAAACAATTGAAAATACATATACAAATATTAAGTCGAACCGTTATAATCTGTCGAGAATACAAGTGTAGGTATGGTGTAAATACTCGGTGTCCGCTTGTCTATTTAGCTTATTGTTTTGACACTTTATATGTAGCATTTCAGAAATCAGGCATTTCTCTCAGAACGGTTCTTTATCCAATATTATAACGTTATCCCAATCGAAGTTGTGGTCGCTATTTATCCTGTGTTCCGTAATAACCGACTCAGTGTTCGTATTCCATCTTATGTGGTTCTTGTGTTCGGAAATTCTCGTTTTAAGTTGTTTACGTGCTTGTCCCACATACGAAGCATCACCATCTTTACATGAAATTTTGTAAACCACGTTTTTTTTAGATTAGTTAGGGAGCCTGTCCTTTGCCCAGCTTGGGCGGAAGAAAGATGAATGCAATCGGCGTTAACTTCGACCTCCCAAGTGTAATTGGGAAGATGATGGCCAGCCCCGAGGGCTGGGAGGCGGTGGCCTTCTTCTGCGACGCCGTTATGTCGCGGAAAGAGGTCGCCGAGAATGCGCGGGAGAACGATCCCAACGCTCCGCCGGAGAGACGAAGGGGAGGGGAGAGGAGACGCAGAAGATTCCTGCAACAACAAATGTAGTTCCTGCCCTTTCCTCCCCCATTGGGAAGAACTGGGCAGGGAGTTGAATGAATGTCGCCCTCTCCCTTCTTATATCCGAAGCTTGCTGGCTTCCCGGCGGCGACAAATATGTTGTCGTCTGGGAAAGAGCCGGCGCGGTTTCTCCCCCCCTCAAGGGGAAGAGCCAGGCAGGAACAGTGGGGAGGGGGGGACCCTCACATCGCCGACTAGATCGGACAGAGGGCCCTACCCTCTCCACTGTTGAGGAAGTACGCCTTGGGCGGAATCAGCGGCGGTAGTTGCCCGGCTGACCCACCCGGGACTTGGGATGCGGGGGTGCAAACCTAGGGCTGGAGCCCGTTGCACCCTCGAGACATCCTGGTTTGGGCGACCGGGGCTCGACTTCGGTTGAGTCTTGGAGAACTCTATATGTGTGTGTCTTTTTATCCAGGTTACATCAAAAAAATTTAGTGTGTCACCACCTATTTCCAGTGTAAATTGTAACCTAGGATGAAAAGAGTTTTTTCCTGGAACATTGATTGACAGTACAACAAATAAGAGATGGTTTAACATCCCTTACATACATTCCATCTCGCAAAAATTCTAAAATATTACTAAAGATCTCAATTCCAAAATCTTGTTTTTTAGTTTTAATAAACTGGGGACAATAATTAAAGCACATAAGGACAGGCTCCCTAATTAATCTCAAAAAAACGTGCTTTACAAAATTTCATATAAAGATTGTGACGCTTCGTATGTGGGACAAACACGTAGACAACTTAAAACAAGAATTTCCGAACACAAGAACCACATAAGATGGTATACGAACACTGATTCGGTTATTACGGAATACAGGATAAATAGCAACCACGACTTCGATTGGGATAACGTTATAATATTGGAAAGAACCGTTCTGGGGGAAATGCCTGATTTCTGAAATGTTACATATAAAGTGCCAAAACAACGGGCTAAATAGACAAACGGACAAATATTTACACCATGCCTACACTTATATTCTCGACAGATTATAACGGTTCGACTTAATATTTGTATATGTATTTTCAACAGTTCGATCTCATCGGCGACACTGCTTACGAACGAAAAGCAATATCGCCTTGATTGTGACACAGGTGAGATGTATTGTCTTTACCCTGTTACATGATTGTTAATTTATCTTACTTATAATGTTAATTTTATATTTATTTACGTTCTTGTGCGTTTAATATGTATCCGCTCCTTGCTTCACATGGTAAGTTTTTGAAAATATTTGTAACGATAGCATCGTTACGCAGGTAAATTATATCTCTTTCTTGCTCGTACGCCGGATTATAACATATCGTTCCGTCTCTTTACTCGCACACCCAATCACGTGACGTCAGTACTCTCCGTTTCGCTCACTTGCACACGCGGCCACGTGACGTCGGTTCCGTTCTCCATCTCGCTCGCTCTTGCGCCCGGTCGCGTGACGTCAAGCGTAGCATCGCGCGGGTACGTGCGCGTAGGTGCACGCCGAAAAGTGGGGTAAACACGTGGTTCCGACTGCGTGGGCGGCTGGAGAGTATAAATACGGAGCCACACCAGGAAGGAGCAACCAGTCGATTCCAAATCACCGGTACCGACACTCCGGGAATACTCGGAGCTCCTTGGCTGGGTGTTCTCGGCTTCCTTATACCGGGTGTACTCGGTTTCCTGAAAGCCCCTGACACCGGGTGTTCTCGGTTATCCGCCTTCCTGACACCGGGCGTTCTCGGTTATCCGCACTCCTGTGCCGGGCGTTCTCGGCTTCCTGACACAGGCCGTTTACGGTCCCCTGATACCGGGCGTACTCGGTTATTCCGTACCTCACTCCTGCGCCGGGTGCTCTCGGCTTCCTGATACCGGGCGTACTCGGTTACCCGTTTCTTTACCTGTTACCTGTCCTGTAATTTCGATTCTTAATTTTCGTTTTATTTTCAGAGCAAATTTAGAATAATTTCACTCGGTCGGCGACGACGCGTTTACCTGGAGGTACAACTTCCTCGCCGGATTTTCCTTGGATATCCTCCGTCCTGAGCGTTCCGTCCGAACAAGCGCCCTCCTAGCAAAGCGAGCGTATCTTGACCCCTTCCTCAGGCGAGCGTTAGTTAATAAGTTGCGTTAGCATTAAATCCGCGTTTCTTGTAATATTTTCCGAGCGTTAGTTCGTAAGATCCGCGTTTCGTATTTAGATTTAAGATTTCAGTCGACACCGCGAGCGCTATAATTTAGTTTAAGTTTTCTACGTGTTCTCTATGCGTGTATGTTATAATTAGTTTTAAGTTCTTTCCGCGTGTGAACAAACGTTCCGGGGAACACGAGTTCCGAAGGTGTTAACTTCCTCTCTTCCTAATAAATTTTTATTTTATTTCTCCTCACGGAGTGTGAAGAGATTCTGATTTAAAATAAATATTTTGTTAATTTCTTTTCAAATCGGAGTTCCTTCTTTTCTCGACCCAGGCACCGGCGAGCTAATCCGCGACCGCGAGAAAAGTCGTACCGTTACATATTATTTAACATCTTAGCTAATTAATCATTGCAGTGTTATATATTATTAGTTGGTCACCCTTTAGAATTTCAATTTCACTTGGGTGACCACCCGATTGTGACTCGTTAAGAACGAGGACCACGCCATAAAGTAGAGGCTTTTGATTTTGACTTTTTTTGCTGAAGATGACTCGAAACAAAGTCGAAACTTCTTTGAATTTATTTTGAATAAACTCAGAAGTATAAGCACCAACATCAGCATCTTGACTCTCATTAGCCGCTCTTTTAATTTTAGTAATTTTTGAGAGTTTTTCCATTTTTTGGATTTACGTTTAATTAATAAATTTGTGTTAGTTTTTATGCAAAAAAAATATATTAAATAAAAAGTTGCATGTGAAAAGATTCTTACTTCAGAACATTACATAATCTTTATATAATTAGCAATAGTTTACTCATATGTCATACATAATTTATATATAGTAGATAAAATAAACGTGCGCTACGCGCGCGCCACAGAACTTTTGACGTTACATAATTTTACACATAATTTAAAAATTTAATATTACACTATTAACTCCTCAATACACAAAGTCAAAATACACGATCTCCGCGATGATAGCCGCTCACGAAGTTAGCGCAATGAAAGAACCAATCGGCATCGCGGAAAAGCAACAAGAATTTTGATACATTCGATATATTCTTTACATGCTTTTTTGCAGAAAGGAAAAGTATTGATAAGATAAAAAAAATCTAAACATTTATAGATTAATGGTAACGGTACGACTTTTCTCGCGATCGATTAGCTCGCCGGTGCCAGGCTAGCTAATCGAAAAAAGAAGAAACTCCGACTTGTAAAGAAATTGAACAAAAATTGATTTTAAGTAAGTCTCTCCACACTGCGTGTTACATAAATATAAAAAAGTTTATTATAAATGAGGAAGTCGACACCTTTAGGACTCGTGTTCCACGGTACGTATTGTACTCGCGGGAACTTAAAAATTAATAATATCGCACGCGGTGTCGTTGAGTTCTAGTTAACTAATACGTTTGAACACAAATAATATCACGGTAAAGTGGTTTTTATTAAATAACGCTCGGATACGAGTAAAGAAATATCTTATAACGCATATCTAAAAGCTAACGCAGATCTTATAACTAAGGCTTGAGCACGGCGAATTATAAGAGTAACGAAGATCTTAACATTAACGCGAGTTACATCTATAACGCTCGCCTGAGAAAGGGGTAAAGATACGCTCGCTATGCGAAGAGAACGCTCGGTCGGACGGGGAACGCTCGGGACGGAGAATATCTGAGGAAATTTCCTGAGGAAGGTCCGGCGAGGAAATTGGAACTCATGGAAAAAAGCGTCGTCGCCGACGTGGTATTATTATTAATTTGCTCTGAAACAAAACTAAAAGTTAAGAGTCAAAATACAAGTCAGGTAACAGGTAAAGGAACGGGTAACTGAGTACACTCGGTATCAGGAAGCCGAGGACGACCAGCACAGGAGTGCAGAGAACCGAGAACGCCCGGTGTCAGGAATAATCAGGAAACCAAGTACACCCGGTATAAGGAAGCCGAGAACACCCAGCCAAGGAGCTCCGAGTACTCCCGGAGTGTCGGCACCGGTCATTTAGAACCGACTAGTTGCCCCGGCCTGGTGTGGCTCCGTATTTATATCCTCGGGACGTCCACGAAGTCGGACCCACGTGGTTTCCTCACTTTTTGGCGCGCACCCACGCGCACGTGCTCGCGCGATGCTACGCGTGACGTCACGCGTGCGAGCGCGAGAGCGAGCGAGACAAAGAACGATACTGACGTCACGTGGCCGAGCGCGTGAGCAAAAGAGACGGACCAATATTCCGCAATCGGGCGTGCGAGCGAGAGAGAAACACAATTTTTCCTGCGTAACGATGCTATCGTTACATCGATATAAAATGAGATACGCAATTCTCTAATATTTATTTATTGCAAAAAGCGTCTGTAAGCTCTTGAGAACTGTTGAAAATGAGTAAAAACAAGTAGAAATAGCCGGCGTAACGTAGATGCAGGCGTAGGAAATAAGATTAATTTATTTCTCTTGCGCCGCTGCACTACGATTGCGAACAGTCCTCATACGTCTGTACATATATGCACCATTACGTCATCTTATACCTTGTTTTCAGTTCTTTTTTAATGAAATGGAACTCCATTTTTTGCTGGAAAAAATCACATAACTGATAATAAACACCTTTACTCTATAGACTTTTTTATTCATAAAAACGAAAACCGAAATTATTATAATTGCGATAGCTTTAGTCTTAAGACACCGTACGTAGCGGCGAGAGTACTTGTACCGTACCACTCATCAATGAAACTACAAATAAGTAGAATGTTTTTTTTCCTGGTTTATTGTAACATTTTAAAAAACAATTTATTGTAATTGCAAGTCCTAAAAATAAATTAATTAAAAAAAAATCTTACGCCTTATCGTGTAGATAAGCCTTTATAGTTCCATCTCAGTATTATTAGTTATCAGAGCTTCCATTACTTTGCTATGACCACGGTCGTGTTCTCTCTATATGTGAATCAGTAAAGGTCACTCTTATTGTATATTTGAGTCAGCATTATGTTACAAATTAAAATTAAATAAATCATAGTTTAATCAAAAGCACAACTTCCGAGTACAATCATTTCAAACACCAGTCATCCGACGAGCCGATCCGGCACCGATCCCGCCTTCCAGAATCGACTTCTCTCACACAGCACAGAATTTTACCAGAATATCGCAAAAATATTACATTTAAAAATTTAAATATTTTGGTGAATATCTCAAAGACATTTTGACGATGTTAGCAGAATGTCTTATGTCGCAATTGGCAATATTGTGGAGATGTTCTGTAATATTCTAAAAATATGTGCACAGAATGTCTTCAAAATGTCACTAGAATATTACATTTAAAATTTAAAATATTTTGCTGATTATCTCAGAGACATTTTGACGTTGTTAACAGAATGTCTTTTGTTCACACCTGGCAATATTCTGAGATACTGTAATATTTTGGAAACATTCGCTCATAGCACACAATGTCTCCAGAATGCCGCTGGAATATTACATTTGAAAATTGAAATTATCACCTATATGACCCTTGTATATTATTATTATCTGTATAAAATAATTGAGAGACACGTGCTTTTTAAATTATAAGCATATATTATTTATTATTTAGAAATACTATTCTCTCTCATTTTTATATAATATTTTTGACATTGTGACTTTTAATTAATATATATACAACGCATTGTGTGTGTGTGTGTGTGTCTGTGTGTGTGTGTGTGTGGGCGCACGCGCGTGAGCGTGAGCGTGTGCGTGTGAGCGCGTGTGTGTGCGTGTGTGTTTGCACACGCGCGTGTGTGTGTGTATACACACAGGGTAATTATTAATGAATGTTCCTACTTTTGACCATCGGAGCACGCATTTGTAATTTCTAATATAATAATATGTTAAAAATACGTATCCGTCGGTAAATCATGCTCCGATGGTAAAAAGTGGAAACGTTCATTGATAATCACCCTGTGTATATACAGGGTGGTTCAAAATAACATATTTGTCCCGAAACTGGTATATTTGTAATTAAATTCTAAGACGATTTTTCTTTTAGTAAAAATTTGTCTGAAGCTCAATTTTCAAATTATAAGAAAAATTAGTTAGCATATGACGGGTCGGATACAAGTGGTAGACAAGGGCGGCGCGACTCACTGTTACACGCGGGTGTTTCCGCGAGGCGCCTGCTACACTCAAATGATTGACAACAATACACGGACAACACATTCCCATTTAAACTTCTCTCTCTCTCTCTCTCTCTCTCTCTCTCTCTCTCTCTTTCTATCACTTTAAGTATGCTATGTTTAACTTGTCAAATATCGAGAAGACCGTGAAATCTTCAAGTTTATATTATTATAATGAATGTACGCCCGCAAATATTAAAACTTAATGCAAATGAGATTATTTAAATATTATTTGCAAATTAAAAGTAGCACATTTAAAACGCACAAGAAAGGAAAGAAGGAGAGAGAGTGATAGAGGAGGAAGAGAAGGGGGGCGTTTGAACAAGTTTGAGCACGTTTACTCATGCACCATGTCTAAAGTTTTAAGTTACGAACAAAATCTCTTTTTAGTTTAAAGACTTAAGACATAAGACTGTTATTGCGTTACTAAAGACCAAGTCGTAATTAAAACTTGTTTTAAAATTATAACTCAACTATTCTGCTTAAGCCCAAAGTTCACAAGTGTAAGAAGTTATTCTTTAATCTCAATATTTCACGTGGATAATGTATTAACAATATGGTATTAAGAATTGTCTTTTCAAGTTCTATTACCCAATCAGCACACACACAATACTTAAACAATGTTGTTAAAAATATTTAAAAAACATTTTTAAAAACATTTATAAAAACGTTAAAAATAATGGAAAAAGTGCTCTTTTTCATTAAAAAAAAAACGTTTATTTTAACGTTAAAAAATGTTTTTTAAATATTATAAAAACGTTTTTTAAACATTTAAAGGAAACGTATATTAAATGTTAAAGAAACGTTTTTTTAACGAAGCGTAAATGAGCAATATTAAAAAGAAAAAATATTTTAAAAACTTTTGCAATAAAAAAAGAAATTATAACAATAAATATAGAAATTATAACAACCTCAGCCAATCAGACGGTGCTATCGACTCCTAATTGGCTGTTCCTAATGTCTATAAAGCCTGATCTACAATGTGCTTTTTGCTTCCTGTTTCTTGCTTTTTGCCTCTTACTTTCTTGTCTCCTCGCGCACCGTTTTACCGATAATCGTGTTTTTTGTCACGTGTTTCTTGTCCTTTCTGAAGTTCGTCAACTTTTATCTCGGACAACAAAAGACAAAAAACAATCAGGTAAGCACGACCACGACAACGACGGTATCGCGCTGAATCAGAGACAGTCAGAATGTCTGATAAAGAAAATGCAGGTGAGGTGGACGAGGCTTTTGGCGAATTGCTCGCCAATTTTATACAAAAAAATCCTTGCTTTTATGATAAAAGGTGCAAAGAATACAAAGATAAACAATTTATAGCAGATACATGGAGTTCCATCGCAAATGCTTGTAATATGCCAGGTAAATAAACAACAAATTTTTTATTTACTAGATAGTATAGACTGATTTAAATAATTTACACATATTTTATGAATAGAACGTCACATAATTGAAGGTCTCAATTAGGTTAGGTTAAGTTGGATATATAATAGCTCATTCTATTTTGCAGTGGACATGGTGCAGAAGCAGTGGAAGATTCTTCGTAATTAATTCACTCGAGAACATCGGCTTGAGAAGATGTATGAGCCATCAGGTACAGGGAATAATACATCTAAAAGGCCACGGAAGACGTGGTACCTGTATCACTCCCTTCTCTTTTTGGCACCACATGTGGCCCATCGCAATACATCAAGCAATTTTGTACGAAAGAGTACAATGATCACTCAGTCATCACCTTCATCACAGTCTGCACTACAGTTAGAATCTGCACTACAGTCAGCATCTGGAACATCGTGTAGCAATCTATGGAGTCCGAATCTTCTTAGTAATGACTTGAATATCTCAACCCCACCATCAGAAAGATCAACAGAATCATCTTCAGATAATCAGTTAAAGTTATTAGCCATTGCAAAAAAAGATTTACTCACCCCACCACCTGACAAATCTGCAAAACGGAAAATGAAGGAGTCTGATAAAGAACAAGAACAACTATATAAAATGATAGGCAATACAAGTGAAAGTATAAACGCGTTAATGAATAATTTGGCAGAAAAGCGCTCACAGCTTGTCAGTAATGACAATGGAGAGGAGGCATCAATGGCAAAGACATTAATTTATGCGTTAAAAAAAGTAAACTCTAAGTACAAGATCCAATGTTATATGGAATGCTTGTCTATTTTGGATAAGTACCAAAACATGGAAACAGAGAAAAATCTATGATTCTTTCAAAGGGAGTATTTAAAGCATATGTGATCTTTTTAGTCTTCGTAATATTTTCCAGAGAATTTTTAGTTACTTGTAATATTTTTATTTTTTGCCTTTTATGTTTTTATTTATATCTGAGACATAATGTGATTTTTTCAAGTCATTAATAATTAATATAAAATTTTTTTATTACGATAATTATTTTCCTTGGTCAAATGTCTTTATTCTTATATCTAGTTATTAAGTGTAACGTGTATTTGTTACCAAAGTGTATCTGTTACCAAAACATTTTCATTATATGTCAGTATTTTTAGTTATGTTCAAGCTACATTTTTAGAATAATAGAATTTAGTCCCTGTAATATTTTTTCAAGAGAATTTTTAGTTGTAATATTTTTATTTTTTGCCTTTTATATTTTCTATATTTATGTCTGAGACATAATGTGATTTTTTCAAGTCATTAATAATTAATATATAATTTTTTTATTACAATAATTATTTTCCTTGGGCAAGTGTCTTTATTCTTATATCTAGTTATTAAGTATAATATGTATTTGTTACCAAAACATTTTCATTATATGTCAATATTTTTATATTTATGTTCAAGCTATATTTCTAAAATAATAAATAAAAGTGATTATTAAATATACAAAATATTTATTTTTCTATTTTTAACAAACTTTACACACACACATATACACATACATACGTACATCGTACATACATACATATATTATATATCATAAATTGAAAAATTAAAACTAAATACATTATAAAACACTACGTATATTATTAAGGAAAATTGACATTATATGCCCTCAATACATGTTCCCTCTGCCATTCCAACTGGCCAATGTTGGAGCAAAAGTGACCTTTTAGAATGTTCCGCTGAGCATCAGCCCTTACTGTAGGATTGTTGGACCCAAGTCGACCAATATCGGTGATTGGCCCTCTGTATACTTCTCTTCTCCAGTTACCTTGAATAACATTTCCATCTATTCCTTCCCTATCCAACATAGATGCAGGGCAGTAGATTCTCTCCAATGGTGCTAAATTCTCTTCAGATATCATCAGAAAATTATGAAGACATACAATTGCTTTTACAATATCTTCTGCTGTGTCTGGTGTACAGCACAAATCTCTTCTCAAGATACGCCACCTCGATGACATAATCCCAAACGCATTTTCAATGACACGTCTAGCACAACTGAGTCTGTAATTAAAAATTCTTTCTGCATCTCCAAAATTTCTGTATGTTCTGGCATATGGACGCATCATATGGATGCCAAGTGGGAATGCTTCATCAGCGACAAAAGTAAAGGGAAGGATAACGTCACTGCCAGGAAACTCCTTTGGAAAAGGGAAATCAATTTCATCTGCATCTATAGCCTGTAACGGTTCGACTTTTCTCGCGGTCGCTGATTAGCTCGCCGGTGCCAAGGTCGAGAAAAGAAGGAACTCCGATTTGAAAAAAAATTAACAAAATATTTATTTTAAATCAATATCTCCTCACACTCCGTGATACAAAAAAAAATAAAATTTATTAGGAAGAGAGGAAGTTAACACCTTCGGAACTCGTGTTCCCCGGAACGTTTGTTCACACGCGGAAAGAACTTAAAACTAATTATGACGTACACGCATAGAGAACACGTAGAAAACTTAAACTAAATTAAGCGCTCGCGGCGTCGATTGAAATCTTAAGTCTAAATGCGAGAGGCGGATCTTACAAACTAATGCTCGGAAAATATTACAAGTAACGCGGACTTAATACTAACGCAACTTAATAACTATCGTTCGCCTGAGGAAGGGGTCAACATACGCTCGCTTTGTTAGGAGGGCGCTTGTTCGGACGGAACGCTCGGGACGGAGGATATCCAAGGAAAATCCGGCGAGGAAGTTGTAACTCCGGGTAAACGCGTCGTCGCCGACCGAGTGAAATTATTCTAAATCTGCTCTGAAAATAAAACGAAAATTAAGAATCGAAATTATAGGACAGGTAACAGGTAAAGAAACGGGTAACCGAGTACGCCCGGTATCAGGAGGGCCGTAAACGGCCTGTGTCAGGAAGCCGAGAACGCCCGGCACAGGAGTGCGGATAACCGAGAACGCCCGGTGTCAGGGGTTTTCAGGAAACCGAGTACACCTGGTATAAGGAAGCCGAGAACACCCAGCCAAGGAGCTCCGAGTACTCCCGGAGTGTCGGTACCGGTGATTTAGAACCGACTGGTTGCTCCTTCCTGGTGTGGCTCCGTATTTATACCCTCCAGCCGCCCACACAGTCGGAACCACGTGTTTACCCCACTTTTCGGCGTGCACCTACGCGCACGTGCCCGCGCCATGCTACGCGTGACATCACGCGATCGGGCGCAAGAGCGAGCGAGATGGAAGACGGAACCGACGTCACGTGGCCGCGCGTGCGAGTGAGCGAGACGGAGAGTACTGACGTCACGTGATCGGGCGTGCGAGTAAAAGAGACGGAACGATATGTTATAATCCGGCGTGGGAGCGAGAAAGAGATATAATTTACCTGCGTAACGATGCTATCGTTACAAGCCTGACCGAAAGTAGTATTTGCCCACACACCTCCATCACTTTGAGATCCTGCAAAAGTGGTAAAAAAATTACATAAGTTAATATAAAAATGCAAGCTATATTATCTTGGTAATTATTGTACAGATACCCACCGTAATCACCAACATTCATCCATGTAAAGCGATATTTAGCATCACATGCAGCCATGAGAATTATAGAAAATCTTTTTTTATAAGAGCTGTAAAATTGAGAGCCACTTTTTGGAGAACACTGTATTGAAATATGTTTGCCATCTATGGCTCCGACGCAATTGGGAAATTGCCATTGATTCAAGAAACTTTTAGATATTTGCATCATAGATTCTCTTGTTGGTGTCTGCAAATATATTGGCTGAAGAGCTTTCCATAAAGCAGTGCAGGTTTCACGAAATACTTTGTGTGCAGTGGAACGCCCAATTCTGTAACCCCATGAAGACGTCCTAATTGATGTGCCTCGTGCTAATATTCTTTAAGAAAACAACGGAGAGCTCAGTGGCATAATTAAATTAACATTAGTACTACACAAAAATAAAAAATGTACTTACTCAAGAGTGATGGCTACACGTAACTTTAAAGGCAATGGAGTTCGAATGCTTCTCTTAATTAGATACGGTCTCACCAAATCACAAATATACTCAAACTGCTGCACATTCATGCGTGTATAATCGAAAAATTCTTCATGGTCTGTAGTTCGTAATTCTCTAAAGAGATTCCTATAAATTTCTTGGTATTCTCGAGGATAATTAATTGGACGCACCCACCAACGTCTAATTCTTTTCTTCTTTACTTGCATTTTTGCAAGCAAAAGCATTAGAAGAATAAGATTCCAACCTTGGGCACAAACCAAGAAATTTAATAATTCTTTGTCGTCCATTCTTAAAGATTTCACGCGTTAAAGATTTCACCGGCACGATGATAAACCATAAAATAAATTATTCATAGATTATGTATTATATAGAAACGAATACTTTAAATATCGATTCGTGATTGGTCAACGTACAGTAACATTTTTCTTCGGAAGAAACAAATTGTGCATGACGATGTTTCTCGGCTTCGTGTGACAAAAATACAGAAAGCAAGGAAACAAAAAGCAGAGGGTACAATACACACTGCAAAAAGCACATTGTAGATCAGACTTAAGAGTTACACTCAAAAAGGGATTTATTAATAAATATAACTATTATGTTCTTTATTATTTTTTCGATTTTGTTCAATTTTTCCTCATTTTTCTCTTTTCTCTCATTTTTCCTTTTTTCCTCTTTTTCCCTCAAAAGTTCAAAAATTCCTCGAAATGGGAAATTTTTCCTCAAATTGGAAACACTGATATAAATATATATAATTAAGTTAATTTTTTATTGATTTTCATAGATGTTATTGGTAAAACATTTTTTAAATGAATTTTAAAATCAATAATAATTGAAAAATAAATAGCTTAAATGTTAAATAAATAATAAATAAGCATAATTTTATAAAGATAAAAAATAAGTAAAAAAATTAATATTAAATAAACATTTAAAAAATGCTTACTAAAATCATTTCTTCAAGTAAATAATTCATGAAAAATAAATACTTAAACAATATTAAATAAACGTTTAAAAACGTTTATTTAAAAAAAAAAAAATATTAAATTAATGTTGATTAAATGTTAAATTAATGTTGCTAAAAAATGTTTTTTTAAATAAAAAATTAATGTGAAATAAATGTTAAATTAATGTTGCATAAATGTTAAATAAATGTTAAATTAATGTTGCATAAATGTTAAATAAATGTTAAATAAATATTTTCGCAAATCATTATTTTAAATATTTAATTAATGTTAAATGAATATTTAGTAAATATTTTTGTTATAATGAATTGTACAATGAAAAATTAATTGTAAATAAATATTTAAAAAACATTTAAAAAATATTCTGTGCTGATTGGGTAAAATATTTATATTCCCTAATATCTACATAAATGTATATTGTATAAGTGCAGAAGGAAAACCAAACAGAAATTTTTAAAAACAAATTCAAAGAAACAGTTAAAAATAAAGTCCGTGATATAGTTACACCAGAGCCCGAAAGTATAACAGATGTTGTTTTCTTTCCAACTGCCGATGATACACTTCGGACATTAACATTGAAAAGGAAAATTCGAAAAATGGAAGACATTAATGTAATACAATCGAAGAAAATTCGAAAGTTGCAGCTCCAGAATAAATACCAAAAACGCAAGATATTAAATTTAAAAGGAGTAATGAATATCTTAAAGGAGAACAAGTTATTGGAAAACCAAGAAACTGGAACGTTATTAAAAAATTTTGGAAATAATGACTTTTTCGAGCACTTATTTGGAGAAAACGGGAGAAAAACAAGAGCAAACAAATATTCAGAAAATATTAGAAAATTCGCAGTTTTATTACATTTTTTATCACCAAAAGCATATAATTCTGTACGTGAAAAGTTAAATGGTAATTTACCTCCAAAACGATTGGCAAATGGTATTGCAATGTTGATGCTGCACTTGGATTTTTTAAAGAAGCCTTTGAAATTATCCAAACTTGAGCCAAATATTTAAATAAGAAAGAAATGCTTTGTTCATTAGTATTTAACGAAATGGCCATTCGCAAATATGTAGAATGGGATGGTCATCGTTACTACGGTTTAGTAGATTTAGGTACTGGTATCACTTGTGAGTCTATAGGTTTGGTGAGTCAAGTTTTGACATTTATGCCAGTTTTTGTTAAATCATGGAAAATAATTGAGAAAGATATTTTGACTGTTGCTGTATCAATACAAATTGAACAAGAGTGCCTTCTATAGTCACAGCAAGGTCTTCGTGCTTGTATTGTCTGTGTGATTTTATATATTTTCCTCAAGTTCAATGAACTGCGCACCAAATTAATTTTCAGTCATATCACAATTCTAAATTGAAGAAGATTAAGTAATATCACGTATTATTAAATATTAATCTTTTTCTCCCCTGAAAAAACTGTAAAGAAATTATTGCAAAAAAATATCACGTCAGCCAGAGTGAACTTAAAGAAAGTATATAAAATTACACAGACAATACAAGCACGAAGATCTAGCTGCGACCGTAGAAGGTATTCTTGTTCAATTTTTATTGAATCATGGAAAATTTCTCTTGGATATTTTTTTATTAACAGCTGGAGTAGTACTAAAAAAGCAGAATTATTAAACCAATGCTTTAACTTATTATTCGAGTGTGGCATATCTGTGATGAACGTTACGTTAGATGGTGTTCAATCCAATTTCAGTATTTGTAGAATGCTAGGTCGTAATTTAGATGTTGACAATTTAAAGACTGAAATGAACAACGGAGTATTTATATTCCCCGATCAATCTCATATGGTAAAACTAGTCAGAAATCTATTAGGAGATAAAATGGTTTTATATGACAAGAATAACAACGAAATAAGTTTTAAATATTTAAAACTATTAAATGAGCTTCAAGAAAATGAAGGATTACATTTGGCCAATAAATTACGAACAAAACATATTTTATTTTTTAAACAGAAAATGAAAACAAAACTAGCGACTCAACTTTTTAACAAATCTGTGGCAGAGGCAATGCTATTTTGCAAAGAGCATTTACAATTGAAGGACTGATTGTAATGCAACAGTAAAATTCATTTTAATGATAAACAATATCTTCGATATTTTAAATTCCCGATCAATATAGAGGTTTCAAAATACAAAAAAGAAATGTGGAATAAAAATATTACACAAATTATAACGTTTTATAATAATTTTGTTGATTTTGCCAAAAGCTTGAAACTAATTGATGGTACATCCATTTTACTGTCACAAAGAAAAACTGAATTTCTAGGATTAATAAAGGTTTAAAAAGTGCAATTTTTTGTTTGAAAAATATGTAGGTATTAATGAGCCCAGTTTGACATTCGTTCCCTTATATAAACTTGGACAGGCTCATATCGAGCTATTTTTTGGTAAAATTAGATCACATTGCGAAAATAACGATAATCCTACTGCTAAAAATTTTACAACTGCCTACAAGAAACTTTTAGTTTATTGTTTGATAAAAGATAATGGCTTAGGAAATTGTATACCACTCGAGGAGATAAATATTTTAACGTATAATTCAACAGTTAGTAAAAAACAAAAAGAAACAATAGCCAACAATGAAGATATACAACCAGCTGTATAGAAACCAGTAATTCAATAAATCGTGTTTTAACTGATCATAGTTATGTTTACGATTACAACATATCCAAAATTTCTAAAAATATAGTCATATCAGTAATTTCGGTTGTAAAAGATTAAATAATAAGTTGAAATGCCAAGAATGTTTATCTGAACTTACTACGTAAAAAGAAAATGCACCTTATTCATTCATACATTTTAAAAACGATCCAAACTTTACATATTCTAGTCAAGATGTTGTTTTTCTTTGTACAGAAACCGAAAAGATTATTCAGCAAAATATTCAAATAAATAGTTTTTTAGACTCTACAGTGAAAAATAGTATTTTGAATGAGATTTTAGTAATAACCAAAACTCATAAAGTGTTTCAGGGTATTAATGAAAAACATCTCACACATACGATCTCGGAAAAATAGGAACTTCAATTAATAAAACAAGTAATTTTAAAGTAATTGATTTGCAATTACGTTATACTTGTAAACAAATGTCAGGCAAAGATTCAATAAAAAATCATTTTAAGAAAATTGTGCTATTTAAAAGGCAATAGTTCCAAAGTTTACGTTTATTAAGTACAAAATTAATAGTTTTTTTATCGTACATGTGTATTCAGTATCTATTTATGTATTTATTTTGATATTTATGATTTATTTAATATCTATTATTTTTGTACATAATTATACTACCGCGTTTAAGTTAATATTATATATGATTATATCTGTTGATATTTATAATGTATTATTCGTTCTTAAATTTAATTTTTTTTAATTTGCAAGTTCAGCACAATATTTACTTTTTATTGTGACAAATTATTTCATTTATATGTGATTTAAATTTGATTTTAATATTATGTGATTACGTTTTATGTTTAAAAAAAATAAAATTGTAGTACTTTGTTACATCAATAAATTTTATAAAATGTATTACCTTTGACTACCCAGATAGCACACTGAATTCAAAAAGAATTCAGATTTAATATGTCATCAATTCTGAGTTTATTTTCAAATACAAAATGAATTCAGAATTTATGACATAAATCTGAATTTTTTATTAATTCTTTTTGAACTCTCTGTGCTACCTGGATACAATATTTTTTATTTTACTTCATTCGAATTGTTGTGAATTCATATCTTTTGTAGATTTATTATTTAAAAATAGATATAACAAGATTTTTTTTAATGCTTATGAAAGTTTAATAATATCTAATAGTATTTACGACGTGCGAAACTTTATTCGGAAAATATATATTTTTTCTAGAGTATTCTATCTTTAATAACATTAGTTTTATACATGTATGAATTAATTTGAAATTTTTCACAACTTTGAATATACTTTTTAATATTTATTTACGATGCTTTAAAACAAAATTATTACGATACAATAATCGATTAAAAGTTAATTTAAATTGGCCTCCTTCAATGTATACTTCCGGTAGCGGCCATGTTGGACCGCCTTTTAGGATTATACTCCCACCACCGCAATGCTCTCTCCAGTCTTCTATGGTTAATATAGTTTTTTAAGCAAAATTTTTATATCAAAATATTTCTTCGATAAATCGATTGTTATTGAGTTATTAAATACGCGTCAATTTCCGTTCGGTTTTAGTTCAAGTTCTCTTTTTTGTAAGGTGGCATTCCCACTTTTCTGCATGTAGACATAGTGGTGGGGGTTAGGCTGGATTTTCTGTTGCCTGAGACTGAGCGCCCTGAGTGGCACTTCCTTTTCTGATTTCTGACAATAAAGACGTATTGTAACATTCACTAGGGAGTCTTTGAGTGTCTATTATTCAAACATTAACACGTTCCATATCACACAACGCGACAATCTCAATAGGTTATGGGCCCAGTTGACGCTGAAATAGTGAATTTCAAGAACATTGAAGATTCAGTTTTTTTTCCGCGGTTTGTGAAGTTCGTGTTGTGGACACTGAACAAAGACGATTCGATCATTTCGATCTCATTGCTGAGTTTCGTGTAGTTTTGTGTAAACTGAAGACAAGTTTTTTTTCTTAGTTGAATCGTTTGGAATCGTGCGGTATATTCGGTAAAGAACTAGTGCGATTCGCGAAACATTCTAGAACGAGAAAATCGTGTTCGGACGTGCATACAGTTTTACCTACCTACGGTCGATCGAGTCGAGTGAATTTGAAATCAAGTGAAGTCGGACCCTCTTTTTTTCTCGTGTTTTTGTTCTGGACCTTTTTTTTTCTTTTTCTTTCAAACCTTTTTTTTGATTGTTCGGAACAATGGAGACCGAGAGAATGGGAATTGATAAGCTGGAGGGTACCAATAATTGGCTCACATGGAAATTCCAAATGCGACAGTATTTAGAAGCAAATGAGTTATACGAGCATGTCGACGGTACCGCAACTAGGCCAGAAGGTATTGCAGATAATGCCACGGCAATTACTGTGTGGAAAAAGGCGGATGCAAAAGCACGACGTGCGATTTCAGCTGCGTGTCATAGACAACCATTGCTGCAAATCATGAACTGTGAAACGGCGAAAGAGATGTGGACGACGCTCAGGAGCACTTATGAGCAGGCATCAAAATCGAACATTATATTTCTGCAGCAGAAATATTACAGTTTCAAGAAGGAAACAGGAGACGATATCACAATTTTTCTCTCAAAGCTCATGGAAATTGTGCAGCAATTAAAGGATCAAAATGAGATCATTTCCGACTCAATGGTTATGACGAAGATTTTGATGTCACTACCGCCGGAGTATGATCATTTCCATAGTGCCTGGGAGTCGACGAATGCGGATGCTCAGACGATGGCGAATTTGCGTGCACGGTTACTAGCTGAAGAACTTCGATTGGGATCACGTGGTCAAATCGAAAATGTGGAAGCGCTGGTAGCCAAAAGAAATTTTTCGAAGAAGAACGGTCCAAAAAGGGGTCAGGCGAATCAAAACAAAAATACTGCCGGAAGTAATAAAAGTGAGAGACCATGTTGGGTGTGTGGTGAAAAGGGTCACTGGAAACGTGACTGTCCACAGAAGAAGAAAAAAACAAGTGCGAAGGACGGAAATGCATCGACTGATGCATTTGTATGTCATGCATCGGTTCCGACATGTGACAGGGATGCTTGGGTACTGGACTCAGGTGCCAGTGATCACATGTGTCATCGCCGAGAATGGTTTGAAGATTTCACCGAGTTGTCAGCAGGAGTAACAATTGGAAATGGTGCAAAGATCATGGCACGAGGAAAAGGCAACATAAATGTTTTGGCGTTCAACGGAAGTGAATGGATCTCGAAACAGATGTTGAATGTATTGTATGTGCCAGAGATTCATTTGAATCTGTTTTCGTCGGGTAAGGCCATGGATCATGGACACCAATTACGTTCAGACAATAAGCGCTGTGAATTGCTGAAAAATGGTAATGTGGTCGCAGTGGGAATTCGTCGAGAAAAGCTGTTCCAGATGTTACTGAAGGTGAAACCATTGAAGAGCGGCGAGGCCATGGCAAATGTGGCGATAAAAAAGATCTCTCTCCGTGCTTGGCACGAACGGTTGGGACATCAAAACATCGCACACGTGAAGAAATTTCTGGACAGCGAGGGCATCGATTTCATCAACGAAGATTTTGCGTGCGAAGCGTGCGTCTACGGGAAACATCATCGTGGGAGCTTCAAGAATCGTGAAGAGAAATCGACGACGTGCGGAGAAATCATTCACGCGGACGTGTGCGGCCCAATGGAGGAATGCTCGCTTGGCGGTGCCAGATATTTTTTGCTGCTGAAGGACGACTATTCGCATTTTCGTGTTGTCTACTTTATGAAGCAAAAATCGGAAGTCGCGAACAACATCAAGAAGTTCGTGAAAGTGGCACAAAAGGACAACAGACACAACGTGCGCATTTTCAGGTCGGACAATGGAAGGGAGTTCGTTAACGATGAGATGAAGGCCTATTTTGACGAAATGGGCATCCATCATCAGCGCACGGTCCCATACACGCCAGAACAAAATGGGTGTGCTGAGCGGGAAATGCGAACGATTGTTGAGTCAGCGCGAACAATGATTCATTCGAAGGGAATGGATAAGAAGTTTTGGGCGGAAGCGGTCAATTCCGCAACATATGTTTTAAATTTAACCGGAACGAGCACCGTCCCTAACAAGACGCCGTATGAATTGTGGTGCAATAAACGAGCGAAGGTTGACCACTTGAGAATCTTCGGCTCGGAAGTTTTTGCACACGTGCCAAAGGAGAAGAGGCAAAAATTAGACCCGAAAGCAATTAAATGCACCTTCGTCGGATATGATGGAAACTCGAAGGGATATCGCATTTGGAATCCGGAATCGAGGAAAATTGAAGTGGCTCGAGACGTGATTTTTCTCTTAGAAGAATCAAGGGTTGTGCTCGACATTGATGGCACAAATGATTGGAAGGTAAATGATGCAGAGATCAACGAGCGGGACGACGATAAGCATGATAGCGATGCTGATGTGGAACCAGAAACGACTCCAAAGAAACGGGATCGTGGAACTCTATGTAACATAGATGAGCGAAACATCGTAGAGCATCGTTTGCGTGATCGAAGCACATTGTCTCGTCGGCGATTGACATCTGACGACGCATCTGCCCATTATGTAGCCATGTTAGCAATGAACGAGGAACCAAGGACGTATGAGCAGGCAATTGAATCGGCGGAACGGAAGCAGTGGGAGCAGGCAATGGATGAAGAATATGCCTCGCTCATGAAGAATCGTACGTGGAATTTGGTCGACCCACCGGAAGATCAGAAGGTAATAGATAATCGTTGGGTGTATAAAATTAAATTTTGCACAGACGGTAGCATCGAGCGCTTCAAGGCGAGATTGGTCGTGCGTGGTTTTACCCAGGAATATGGGATTGATTACCGTGAAACATTCAGTCCGGTGGTCAAATTCACATCGATTCGGGCCATCCTAGCATTGGCAGCGTCAAAGCGGATGTCACTCAGGCAATTCGACGTAAAAACTGCGTTCTTAAATGGAGACTTGGAGGAGGACGTCTTCATGAAGCAGCCGATTGGTTATGACGATGGAAGTGGACGAGTATGCAAGCTAGCCAAAAGCTTGTATGGTTTGAAGCAGGCTTCACGCTGTTGGAACCGTAAGTTTACATCGTTCATAACAAAATTCAATTTCAAGGTCAGTGAATCGGACCCATGTGTGTTCGTATGCAACGGCAAGGATGGAATAATGGTTCTGGCAATTTACGTGGACGATGGGCTCATCGCATCGGAAAACCAAGAGGCCATTTTGCCGGTGATTGATCATTTGCGAAAGGAATTCGAGATTAAAGTATCCGACGTAGGATGTTTTTTGGGACTCGAAGTCGATCAACGATCGGACGGATCAATTCAGGTCAATCAACGGGCATACGCACGGAAAATACTGCAGCGTTTTGGCATGATGGACTGTCATGCAGTATCTACACCACTGGATGCTGGACAGAATCTGAGCGATTTTGAGGCGGATGGAGAAGTTACTTTTCCGTACAGAGAGGCGGTAGGCAGCTTGATGTATTTGGCTGTGGCAACGCGACCGGACATCACCTTCGCAGTCGGAAATGTCAGCCGATACTTGGAAAAGCCGGCCGAGGCGCATGTGAATGCCGTCAAGCGCATTCTGAAGTACGTGAGAGGTACCTTGAACATGGGAATACTCTTCGAGGGAGCCAACGATCTGACGTTCTGCGGCTACAGTGACGCGGATTATGCAGGTGACAAACAAACCGCAAGATCGACATCAGGATATGTTTTTCTGCTCGGCGGAGGTATCATCAGCTGGGGTTCGGAGCGTCAAAAATCAGTGGCGTTGTCAACAACCGAATCTGAATACATGGCAGCGTCGCATGCCATAAAAGAATTGATATGGCTAAAGCAATTGCTGTCGGAGCTGCTCCAAGTCGAGATGGATACGCCAAAATTTTACATGGACTGCCAGAGTGCAATTCGGCTTGTGAGGAATCCGGAGTTTCACAAGAGGACCAAACATATCAATGTTCGATACCACTTCATTCGTGAGAAGTTCGAGGAAGGCGAATTCGAACTAAGATATGTTTCAACGAATGAGCAGTGTGCAGACATTATGACAAAGACATTGCCAAGAGCAAGACATCAATTTCTTCGTACATTAATGAGCGTAGTTTAATTCGGAAATTAATTGTTCTTTTGTTTTGTCATTTTTGCACAACGTGGTAGAATTAATGTGTAACTTGCAACTAAAAGTGGGAGTATTGAGTTATTAAATACGCGTCAATTTCCGTTCGGTTTTAGTTCAAGTTCTCTTTTTTGTAAGGTGGCATTCCCACTTTTCTGCATGTAGACATAGTGGTGGGGGTTAGGCTGGATTTTCTGTTGCCTGAGACTGAGCGCCCTGAGTGGCACTTCCTTTTCTGATTTCTGACAATAAAGACGTATTGTAACATTCACTAGGGAGTCTTTGAGTGTCTATTATTCAAACATTAACACGTTCCATATCACACAACGCGACAATCTCAATAATTGTCATTCTAAAGAGCAGTGTTTAGAAATATTAGAGACATCATTTTATGATTGTTGTTTAATGTTAAACAGAGATAAAATGATATTTCTAATAAAATTTTTAATGGTATTTTTAAAACTTTTGAACGCAGGAAAATTCTAAACAATGGAAAATTAAAAATATATAATTTTGTAACAAGGTACTGGGTTTCTTTTAAACTAAACTAATTTTTTAAAATTATTTTTATGGATAGCCATATTACAACCACTTTTTTCCATCAATTATGCAGTGCATTAGATATTTTTATAAATTACGTCCTAAATAATAAATGATTCATTACTTTGAGTCTAGAATCTGTCATACAACACTTTTACGAATGTAATTGTTTAAGTTTTAATATAAAATATTAATTATAAACAAAGTTATTCAATAAAATGCAAATGGGTGCCATGTTACTTTCTTGTCTTCTATGTTATTTTTATATGCGTGTTCAGTTTTATTTTTATGTACATATTTTGATGATCTAATAAAGCATCTGAGACCAATGAGACTCGTGAAGATAGATTGATTTATTAATGTTGACGCTTTCTTCGATATCTTTCATATACTACAAGTACTACAAATATGGAAATATTACTTTCTTCTTCAAATTATTTTTGTTGTCTACATTGTCCTGGTTGCAATTTTCAATAAGGTTCTTCTTTAGTAATTTATCATTGAAAAGTTTTTTATTTTTGTATTTATAGTTTTGAAAATAAGTTTAAGAAGTTTTATTCTCTCAAAGAAGTGTAATACAGAATTCCAAATTCTTTTGCTTAAATACCAAAACAAGAATGTTTTTTCTTTCTGTAGCTCTAGAGTCATGAAGGTCTAAAATTTTGTTAAAATTTTGTTAAAGTTTTATATAAAAAATTATGTTAAAAAAAATTAAGAAACTTTCTACTAATCACGTTCCAATATATAAATTAAACATAATACACATGTAAATTCAAATGCAAATTTCAGATTTGAAAGTAATAATTTATCACAAATTAATTAAAACAAAAGAAATTATATTCTGGAGAAATTTATTCTCTATTATTATAATTATTTGTTTTTATTATTTGTTTAGTTAGAGATGCAAATAATTGCTGATTTCGTAATACTTGATTACATTTGATAGAATTAATCTGAGCGATAATCTAAATAAAAAAAAAATGGAATAAACAAAATAGAAGAGCATAAAGAACGTGCACCTCCAAAGACATATTGATGATATATAATATGCTAATATGCATTAAATATAACATGAATATTATGGACATTAAATATAATACATATTATAGAACTCGATGTTTTTTATATTAGTCATATATAAATGTCTTGCTGACGCTTCAAACATACAAATATAATTCATACTAAATTCTTATCATTAAAAGAAGAAAAGATTTTTAAATGAGCAAAATTAACAATTCTTTTTCAACATCTCAAAAAAGAAATGAATAAAATGCAGACTATGTTTAGTAGAAGTTTACAAATGCGAATAGTTCCAATGTATTCATTTATTTTCTGGTAATCCGCTATATAAAGAACCGTAAACGGGGTCATAGATCCCTTTCATGTATTAATACCACGTTGGTCGGCAACCATAAAAACGAGATTGAATAGGTAGAACGTAAGTACATTTGCTTTTAATACCCAGTCAAAGCCAAAGTATTACTAGTATTAGAGAGATAAGCTTCTTGTAAGCTTCGTAGCGCGGCCAACGAAATCTTGTGTTGTTTTGTTGTTGTCATTTCGATGTCGTTTCTTTCGGATATAAACTCTCAAAGGATTGAACGAAAGCAAACATAGTGAATGGAATGATATTAGGATCGAAATAATTGAATTGATATAGTTCCCACGAAAAATTAGAAGAATAATAAAAAAAATTTGCTTAATATATAATTGGTTGACATATAATACACAGAATTAAGATAGAGAAGAGGGTAATATAGCACCCATTTTTATTTTATTGAATAACTTTGCTTAAAATTAATATTTTCTATTGAAACTTGAACGATTATATTTGTCAAAGTGTTGTTTGACAAATTCTAGACTCAAAGTAATGAAATATTTATTATTTAGAACGTGATTTATAAAAATCTAATGCACTGCATAATCGGTGGAAGAAAAAAAGTGGTTGTAATATGGCTGTTCATAAAAATAATTTTAAAAATTTAATTTAGTTTAGAAAAAAACACAGTACCTTGTTACAATTATATATTTTTAATTTTCTTGTTGTTTAGAATTTTCCTGATTTAGAATTTTCCTGCTTTCAGAAACTTAAGAAATATTATTAGAAATTTCATTAAAAATATCATTTTATCTCTGTTTAACATTAAACAACAAGCATAAAATGATGTCTCTAATATTTCTAAACATCGCTCTTTAGAATGACAATCAATTTATAGAAGAAATTTTTCAATATAAAAATTTCGCTTAAAAAGCTATATTAACAAAATTCCATGTTACTGTTTTAACTTTGTATAACTCGAAATGTATACGATCGAATAAAAAGTTAAATAACAAAAAAAAAACACTCGAATGTATGTACCTTCGTGTGATAATACACTTAAGTTTAAGAATAATGAGGAAGTGTATGTAATTAAAGGTTAAATGTATACTTTGAAAAAGTTTAAAAGTGTTCAAAAGTAAAAATGTCTTATAACAATTGTCAGTCATTATGTATTGGCATATTAGCATCACTAAAAAAACGGCGGCTACTAAACGAATAACTTCATGAGCAATTGTTAGAATCACCTAATAGCTGAGATAACAGGGGTAACCATATATTGTCGATAGTAGCCATAATGCCCTCTTCTCCTCTAATAACTACTTTTTCCACTTTAGAAGTAAATTAAGAGAAATAGGAACATAGAGCTATAAACTTCTTACATCTTTATATAAAGATAAATTATGTGCTGGGAAAAGATAGTTAAAAAAGGTATGGATAGAAATTTTACAATGCATGAAGGAAAAAAAATACAACTTTACTGGGAGTCAGTGTAATAATAAAATAAATGCATTAAAAAGAAGATATCGTCAACTTACTGACCATAATGCACAAAGTGGAAACGAAAGAAAGAAATGGATATATTTTGTTGTAATATATTGATTATCATAATGGCAGTTGCAATTATAAAACGATTAGATCACTTATATACATATTGCGCTTGTTTTTTCTTTAGTTTTTAAATAGTTCGTCCTTTTTTTCTTTTAACATTAGAGAAAAAAGAGAAAAGGTAAATTGTACAAAAAATTCAGCTGAAAAAAACAACTCTTTTATTATTAAATATTGAATAATATAAGTGGAAATAGTTCGGACACCAACTATTTCTATTTTATATTGTTTGCCATTATATGTGTTTATTCACACACAAATGCATACGCATGCACACGCACGCGCACGCATACGCACGTGCGCACATTCACGCACATATGCATACACACATATAATATATGTCTTACGGTTAATTTGATTAATTAATTATTATGCATAATAACCGGTTAATATGAATAATTCCCAATTTGTTCGATTAATATGATTGATAAAAGAAAATTAATCAAATTTAGCGGTTATTGTATATAATTCCCAATGCTAAATGGTCATTTTGATAAATCATCTTATTTTATTTCTTCGCTGTCTGAGAATACTTTCCAACAACGGAATACGATCAAACACTGTGACACAGTGTTACATAATGTTGACTTGTAGCTGAAATGCTCCTTAGCTTTTTTATTTCAGTTTCAATTTTAACGTTACATTTTATCGCCAAAATGTAATGTTGATACCATGGACTTAAGTAGTGCTCAATATAGCATTATGAAATAACATTTCACAAAATTATTGCTCAAATCTTTTGCTTTACTAAATTGATGAGTATAAAACAGATTAAATTAAAGCAAGCAACACATGTCTACTTTACAATAAAATTAATTTTTACTAAAATTGAACGAGGAAAGGCTTTGAAGAAGTGAATCAAAATATGAATTAATGCCTTGAGAGCCATCACTAGATGTGTATAATATATTAACAAGTAATTTTTAGTACAGACGTTTTGATCTTCAATTTGGGATCATCTTCAGTATAGAATAAGTAACACAAGTTAATCAGATCTTGGCTATTCCATATGCAATAGCTGAGATAATCAAACTTGTGTAGCACAGGTATATATAAAAGACTGGTATGTTTGCAGTCAAAATAATGCAGTACAATTTTGTGGACAATATGAGTTTTTTGGTACGTTACGGTCCGCTTCGTTGAATAAAAAGTTTTTTGAATAGTCATATTAATTGTAAAACAATTATGTACAATATTTCCCTAAAAATAATACTGTAATGTAGAAACATTAAATAATAGAAATTGAATACAGAAGAAATAATAAAATAAAAGGAAAAGTATTTTTTGGAGATAAATTAACTTACGCGATAAAGGGCGTTGTTTAAAAACATTTCATTGTAACATATCATTCTTTTTAACTACTGTGCTATAAAATTTTTATAATAATAATTAATACAATTAGAAAAACTTTTTAAGGATTTGTTCTTAATTCTAATCTTAAAAAAATTAATTAATTACGTACATATTTAAATATTGAATTTATATATTATGTTACTTTAATATCACAAAATGTATATAAAATGTACATCTTATTATTTTACTTTTAGAGAAATATGTTTTTTGAAATTTTATCC
This sequence comes from Solenopsis invicta, assembly GCF_016802725.1. Taxonomy (NCBI): domain Eukaryota; kingdom Metazoa; phylum Arthropoda; class Insecta; order Hymenoptera; family Formicidae; genus Solenopsis; species Solenopsis invicta. The sequence continues at coordinate 17,506,066 of NC_052674.1, read as the reverse complement.
TTATCTAATTTTAACTTAACGTTAATTTAATACATGTACATTATAAACTATGTAAAATTTCAATAATACATATGTATATACATATATATATATATATATATATATATATATATATATAAATATATATATATACGAAAGATATAATTGGAAAACAAATTATTAAATAATAATTATAATAGTGACTATATATATATATATATATATATATATATATATATATATATATATAGTTAAAGTTTATAACCTTATTTACACTACTTATTATTCATTTGTGAGTCACTATTATAATTATTATTTAATAATTTGTTTTCCAATTATATCTTTCGTGGCTACATTTGTAATGTCTACAGAAATAAGTATGTAATCTGCCACCAGTTTGATTATTACACTTTTTCTTCAATAGCAAACCATTGTTTTGTCTTTTCTTTTATATTTAAATATTTTTCTTTTAATTGTTTACTGTTACGTCGATTCTAATCACTATTAGAGTTAAATTCTTTTTGTATTATTTACTAAGCCTTTTTTATTTTTCTAAGTAGTTGCATTACTTTTCTTGTTTTCTATTATCGACTTATATCTTTTTACAAGAGCTATTAGCTGTTTTTCATCTCTTGAAAAGTTTATTTTTTTATTGCAAAAATAATCTATATTTACTTGAATAAATTAAAATTAAAATTATCAAAATTTAATTGAGATTCTAAAAATTTAGCTACAATTAATTGGGTGAGTCCCAATTGCGCACAGACCCGATCGGATACTACTAATCACGTAATCTAATCTAACCCAACCAACGGAAATACTCTAAGCATCGGCCGCTATGATTGGTGGTGTCCAATCAGGTCTGTGCGCAACTGGAATAATTAATTTGTACGAATAAATTAGTTAATTCCCTACATTTTCTGATACACTAAACACAGGTCAAATGTGTACACCAGGAGGCGCTCGTTGGTTGAAATGCTTGCGATTTCGGAGCGCCCCCCTAGTCTGGTCAAAAAGGCCACTATGGGGGTTTTAGCCAGTAGGAGTCTGGCATAACCCTCCGCTCTTCCCCGAGAAAAGGGGGGGGGAGTATCCATGATGGATTTTCTCATGTAGAAAGAAAGGTCAAACGTATATATGTATAAGGTAACATTTATAGGTTAAGATTTAAGAAAATGCTGTAGAACAATAAAATACCCTGATCGTTTCCCCTAGAATAGAAGTGCCAACATGAGAAGTTTGTTGAAAAATAGACTTTTATTGAAGATCAACTAACTAATAACAAATTATACATTGAGAAATGCAATGAGTTAACCTACAACTTAATCTTGACGTTATGGTTAACTGACTAGAAGAGTTAAGTACATAATGAAAAACCGGGCTATAAAGTCTATAACATTTAAGTTTAATAATTTGGAAAGTACTTAATGACAAATAACTTCATTGTACATAGTGTTTTGAAAAGCTTTTGACATAACAATTAGATTTTGGAATAAAAAATTAGGTATTCCATTTGAATAAATCGATTTGACTTCGACTTTGGTAACACCACCCAAGGTCAAACTGACATGATCAGTAAATAGGTCTTTTTAAACCCTACATTTTTGTTTGAAACGTTTCTTTCGAAAATGCTTAGTTTCGAGATATTAAGGAGTCCCGGCATTTTTCAAACACTCTGTACATTCATGCGCGCATGCGCGTGTGACTAAAAGGGTGGAATAGGAAATGACAAAGATAAAAAGAAGGTAAGATGCTATTTATTCTTGAGTTTTTCAATTTTCAAATTTAGAAGAAACTTTGCTACTTTGATTACGTTTTTCAATATTTTCTTATTAATCCATTTTGAAAAAGCCTTTGCAAATAATTCAGCACATTAAAATATATAAGAAACCAAGCATAAAAAAAGGTTTATTTAGGTACAAATTAGGTTATTTTACCTCTCATCTTTTTAAACTGAATTTTATGTAATATTAACAACGTTATTCAAGATCACATTTGCTGTAATGTATTTAAAATTCTACAACATACACACACACACACACACACATAGCATTTTTTTGATAATAATAATTTTACAAAATATTAAGAGGTTTCTACACTTTTGTGTTATTTATTATTTATTACTTTCAAATTGAAACAATATCTATCGCAACACATTCTTTTTTCGCAATAGGAGCATCTTATAAATAATTAGTATTAATATTAATAAATTGCCGTATAAATTAATGTCATAAAAGCCAACACTAGATGTTCGCGTAAATTAATAGAAGGACGAAAAAATGTACTTGGTAATTTCAAGTTATACAAAGTTAAAACAATAACATGAAATTTTGTTAATATGGTTTTATAAGCGAAATTTTTATATTGAAATATTTCTTCGATAAATCGATTGTCATTCTAAAGAGCGGTGTTTAAAAACATTAGAGGTATTATTTTATGCTTGTTGTTAAACAAGGATAAAATGATATTTTTAATGAAATTTCTTATGGTATTTCTAAAGTTTCTGAACGCAGGAAAATTCTAAATCAGGAAAATTTTAAACAATGAGAAATTAAAAATATTTAATTTTGTAACAAGGTACTGTGTTTTTGTTAAAGTAAACTGATTTTTTAAAATTATTTTTATGGATAGCCATATTACAACCACTTTTTTTCTTCCACCGATTATGCAGTGCATTAGATTTTTATAAATCATGTCCTAAATAATAAATATTTTATCACTTTGAGTCTAGAATCTGTCAAACAACACTCTGACGAATGTAATCGTTCAAGTTTCAATAGAAAATATTAATTATAAACAAAGTTATTCAATAAAATGAAGGTACCATATTATCCTCTTCTCCTCTACATATATAGTATAAAATTATTATGAAAGTAGCGATATAACATAATTGTGGAGGTCTTAACTATTCTATTTTACATATGGTGGCTGAGATAACAAAATTGTTTGCGTGAAATATGTTCAGAATATTGATAAGTCCAGAACCAGAAATCATGTAGTATATTATGTAGAAGAGTCGTTGAATAAAAAGTTTTTGAATAGTCAAGAGTTAAAAAGCGTAACTGATTGAAAGTTAAAACGGAACATAGTAACAACGATGTCGATGGTATAAAGAAATATTGAACACTTCCTGACTTGAAAATTTCAATTTTTCTTTACAACAAATGTTCGAAGTATTTTCAATTTGATTCAATACACGCTTGAACACGTCGGGTCACAGATTGCTGCACTCTTTCAAAGATCTTGAAACTATTGCGACCAGTGTTACAAGCATCATAAAAGCGTTGATGTCATTTCATCTTCAGTGGCGATTGAAATTTCATCATAAACTAAACACTAAGCATTCCCACAAATAAAAATCTAGAGGGTTGAGAACAAAGAATCGTGGGGGTCATGCGGGTGTAATAATTAAACATTTTGACTTATACCTCACAATCAGTAGCAGTGGATTTGGGGACATATGGACTTTTTTTCATGTTTTGGTATGCGGTACTCGGCCTCGAAATTTGTTATCTTATTTTAAAGTTACAACCAGTATACATATACACACAAACAAATAAAAATTTAATCATTAACTTTTTAATTAATTTTAATAATGCAAGGAGTATTAAATGCCCTTATCTTATATTCCGTTTTAAAATGTTCAAAATATTTCAATTTTCTTTTATACTATTCTAGTTAAATACAAAAAGAAACAATTTTATTAACATGTGTCAAACCTAATCCATTTTAAATCGCGAATTTTTCACGCAAATCTATCGATACACACGTATCGTTCTTTTGAACCGCAGTAACTAAGAGTTACTTTGCTGTATTAACTCTCGGTAGCAAACAGAAGCCACTACCGGAATAGCGGTAAAGCCCTTAGAGTGACGCGGTCACGTCTGGCATGAAACGAGAACAGACGTTTACAACTGCGTGTTTGGAAAGGCTGTCGGCCCTTGTCATCGTCATTCAAGATCCTGCTACTGTGGGGGATTTCCCCTCGGTGCTCCTGCGGGCATTACAGGAACCCGTGTTCGCAAGGTCGGACTCTCTTATGTGGAGATTTCCGCGCGGATACACGTGTATCGTGCGTGTATTACGTGCATACGTATCCGGGATCCGCACAGAATCTTTCGGTGATCTGTAACCTTTACCCCTGTACTACTGGAGCAACGACTAAGACCGGCTTAACCATTTATAGGAAGTTCCATGTCCCATTGGCGTGGAGCCGACAGATTTTCTTATTTCAAACTAAAATCTAGCGCGAAAGAATTTTATACATATTATAACGCCTAATTAATTAGTCTTTACGAATGAATAGTTTTTATTTGTTTTAACCCGCTTTTACGTTTGTCTCTCTTTATGTATACTGAAATGATATATGTAAAAACATTTAAATTATCAAGAAACAGCAAACTTTAATTAGAAAAGATTACAATACAACATCTAATATACCTAATACTCGCGTTTTGAATTATTATAGTTAAAATTTGAGATTATACAATGTAATATAATATTAATATAATACTAGAAATACAATATAATATAATATAAATTGATAAATCGATTATATTTTATTAAACTTTTTAATCAATATAACGTAATAAATAAAAGATTTCCTACAAAAACCAAACAAGTTCATTTTTCTTTCATTTGAATTATGATGCTAATTCATTTTCACAGAAACATGAATAATTGTGTTTAACCAAGAATAGTTGAGATTATTTAAGGAATTATTTGTTTAATAGCCTGCCATTATGTAATGGCGTTAATATGCTAATATGCAATAGCTGATATTTGTTATGACATTTTTACTTTCGAATATTTTGAAACTTTATCAAGATTTATTTTTATATTTATTTCCTCATTCTTTTTGACCTTGAGCGTATCACAAGTACACTCGAATGTTTTTTTGTCATTTAATTTTTTATTTGATTGTATACATTTCCAGTAATGCAAAGTTAAATAATAGCACAGCATTTTGCTAATAAGGACTCTGATGTCTAAAGGGGCCTCTTTTTCATATCAACTTCTTATATCAAAGTAGATATTCGATAAGTTTTACTGCTATTTTACAGTACAGTTTATATGTACTATAAATTTTCAGTATTACAATCTATATGCGAAAACTTATGTGAACGTATTCTCTAAATCTCGTGAGTGAAACGATCAACTAAAAGAATAAAAATTATATTTGTGCAATTTTTGGAGTGATTTTTTATTGCATAAAATTTAGAAAGCACATACATTTGCATGTATTGTGAAAAATGTCCTTTTTACTTTTCAATTAATTTTTAATTTTCTAACAAAACACTGTTTCTTAATTTAAAGTTTTAAAATTTATCTTTTTGTACTATATTATCACTTCTGTTCCTTAAAAATCTAATGAATGACTATTATATTACCTTTGTCTTTATAAATAAGTAGTAAATGTAAAATATTCGCAAAAAACGTACAAGTCCAAAGATATTTAATTTTTTAAATAAGTTCTTATGTTTCAAACTTTGAATAGTATTTTCTTCTTAACCTTTATCGTTATTAATATTATAAAAAGAGGTAAATGTAAAATATTGTGGGATAAAGGAAGAGAAAGGTCGCTAATACTAATACACAATTTTGTTTTTAGATTATATCTTTTAAACAAAAACTGAACTAAAAATTAGTTAAATATTTTATCTCATATTAACAACAATATGAAAAGTTGTAGGTCACTAAATGAATGAATTGCTATATATATTTTCTTTAATTAATTTCAAACACATTATATAAGTATTAATAATTATGAAACGTTTCAACTTAATGAAGTACTCTTCAGTTATATATGTATACATTATATATGCATATTTTTTTAATAAAGAGCCAAGCTATATGGTTTACACATATAACAGAAGTGTGTAACAATAATTTAAAATTTGGACTGTGTTTAAAATTTTATAATTAACTTGTTATTATTGCGAGAATTCGTTGAATCAAGTAGAATATAAAATTATTTGGAATAATTGATGAAAAATTAGTGTCAATAAAATCATATCCGTGCAAATAATTGTAGTTTGTTTAGATGAAAAAAGAAATTAAACTTAATTATTAGATTGACATTAACTTACTATCTTACAGTTTACGGTTCTTGATATACGATACTATAATATGAGGAATTAATGTTCTTGCATCGTAGATTATCCACGTGAAATCTATGTTATTAGTCAAGTGGACAGCCCATTCAATGGTACTAGAATCTGTATTGAAATCTATTCGATATTTTGAACCGATTTTCCTTATAATATTGTAGATTTTTTACGAATAAAATTTTTTTGTATGTAATGTGTATTCTGTATTCAAGGCAGCAGTACATATTTCTAACATATTCTGTATTGTCAAAACGTATTAATATATATATTTTCAACACATTTATTTACAACACATTACAAAATACTTTGGAGTCCAATTTTGGGATCTTCAATGAATCTTTTGTTAGAATATGGGCGAAAAATCTTATAATGTTGCACCTTTTATACTATTTCATATGATTTTTATTTACGAGAAATACGTTATAGCTTTGTCACATCCATCTGTCGACGAGTATAAATACTACAATATGGATTGTATAGAATGAAAATTGATGTGAATTTATACACATGCATTCTATTTGCTATGTTCTATTTTTATCTCCGTTGAATTTTAATAATTTCAGTAATTTTATGTGATAATTGCATAGTATAGGATGAAAATTGATGAAAACTCAAGTGATTCCTTATTGCTATTTCCCACTCTTATCTCTGTTAAATTTTATCAATAATTTTATGTGAATTATATATAAAGAATTGAAAATCTATACAAAAATATCTATGTAAAACTTGCATTAAAAGTTTGAGGAAAAGTTATATCAATTTAGAAATGAAATCGCAATGTTGCTCCTACGGACATCATGTCGATAAATTCGTAATTCACGTAAAACATGAATAAAATGTGAAATTTCTGTTCTCATCGAAAATATACTTACTCTGTTTAAATTATGTATTTGCAAAAGAAAAATGTGTAAATTTTATTCTGACTTTTGAGAAATCATTTGTACAAACTTTTGAAAAAACCATGGATATATAAATTATGGGGTATTTTTATTTCTTTAATTATTTAAGCAGAGAGATCATGTTCTTATTTATTAATATTACAAGGAGACTTATGTCGGATATATATATATATATATATATAGTGAAAACTTTCCTCTAATCAATATAAAATTTCTGCGAGAATCGAATAAGTTCACAAGTTTTAAACTCGTTTGTTTTGTAAGTAATCCTTCGACTAATTTTCAAATATTTTTTATGTCGTATCCGTTTGATAAAGTGAACCAGTGTATACTAATTGTAGACACATTTGTTAGGTAATCTTCATTTATCCTGGCAAGGTACGACATATTAAAGTTTATTATAATGGCGATATGATTTTTCGAATTGCGTTTTTGAGAGTCATCTCGTTATCAAGCTGTGCGTGACAAAGAGAAATTACCTCGCGACGCGGCATTTATGAAGCGCCGCTGCCTGTCACCGCGCGCACCCCCCGTTCTATTTATTTTCATAGGGCTCTTTTTTTACATTTCAAGCACTCCTGTCACTCAACCGCAGTTTTCCGCACTCTTTAACAGCGGACAATCGCTCCTGTCACGGCAATACCACAGCGACGGAATTAATCGAGATTGAAAAAGTTTGATCTCGCTTTGACGTACAACCGGGCGTCCTCGAGACGACGTAATATTGATTTGTAATAGCGAAGAAGTGGGTCATGCTTCTTCATCAAAAACGTCCTCCGTCCTATGAAAAATATAACCAAGCCATGATCTCCAGCTTTGCAACACGTCCTTCTATTATTACACAGTAAGCTTGTTAACATTACTATACTACGACTGAAGAATGAGAAAGAAAAAAACTGGCTTATGTTATACAAAAGAAAGAATTAAAAAAACATTTACTTAAAAAATAATTTACAATTACATGAGATAATCTCAACCGACTTTATAAAATATGTTCTTCATAAAGTAAATGTATTTTATCCCTTTTTAACTCTCTCCCAAAATTTGAGTTTATTACAAGGAATTTTTTTTTAAAGATAAAAAATGAGGAATTTTTTAGGAAAAAAAGGAATATAAATTCATAGTATTTTTTTAAGAATTTTATTAATTTACAACAGATTAATAATTTATTTTATTGCAGATTAATATTCGATTGCATTTATTATAAATATTTTTAATTTGACGGCATTACTTTTGACTTATTCCTGAATCACTTTTATTTTTTACGTTACGCTACGGTTTCTGTCTTATTCTGCGTACTACAAAATATATACAGTGATTGTAGTTGCACTGCAAACATATGAAAATGTAGCGTGACAAATCATGCGGTCCCTTTCGCCATTGACTGGCCATTTGTACCCTAACATACGTACACAAAAGGATACAGATAGGAAATCTTCGGTACAAACTCAAAAGCCCATGTACTTGTGCACTTTTCAGGCATTATAATGCCAGTATTGTGCGCTATTTTATAAGCTAGATACATACGAATAGGTACACACAGAGTGAAGATACAACGCATCACGCCGAAGGGTGAGGATGGTCTCGAATACGAATTGGTATACATAAGAGCATCTTTTTGTACTAACAGCTTGCCACTTTGCTTCGAGATCGAATCCAAGAGAGATGCATTGTCCGACTGGTTTTATATCTTTCAACACATACGCACGATACCACGACAGACGCATATACGTTTCACGACGTAACGTGTGTGCTTTCCGAAACATGTGTGCAAGAGATATTTTATTTATTTACAAAAATACGCAACTTTTACCATAACATTCTTAAACATGCATATAGATATTTATGATTAGTAATATCAGACAATCAAAAATAATTAATAAAATTAACGATTTTTCATATCGCAAGACAACATAACACTCGAAGAATTTTAATATAAATTTAATAAGATTTAATCAAACGATTTTATATTATAAAAACAATTATAAGAATTTTCCTACATCTTTTATTGAAATTAATAATATTTTAATAAAATTCTTTATCCCACACTTTTATTTTGAGAATGTAAATTGTAAAAAAAAATTTCTTTGTATAAAAGTCATATTTTACTTATAATTTTAAGTTAAGAAAAATTATAATTTTATTATAATAGAATAGAAAAAAAAATACTATAAGAATATTCTAACATTATATGAGAATTTAATTGAATTTTTATCCATGTTAATAACTAGATAGTACTGATTTAATTTCTGCACACATCAAACAAATACATTTTCAGACATTTTATACAATAACAGATAGAAGATTCCACACTTTGTAAGATAAAAAGTATTTGGTATTTGAGATGTAAAATAATTATAAATTTAATGTAAAATAATTAATTATAGGAATTCCATATAATAATAATCTTTAATTGATATTTAGAATAATAAAATATTTCTTATTAAATAATAGAGTAGTTTCTAAACATAACTTATGTTTAATTTTTAGTTAACTGTTTATTTTTAAGTAAATTGCTATCTAATTAAAAAAACTTTATTTATAAAATATATCATAGAAAATCTCTTAATTTTTAATACCAAACTAAAATTTGTTGTCTATCATTTATTTATAATAGAATTAAAAGTATACTATATTTTTAATATATTATTTTATATATAATATTAGTAAATATCTGCATTATTTCTTTGGAAGAAGAGATGTATTTTTGCAAAAATTAAACTTTATCACAAATTTGGCAACATTGCATTTGACAATGAAGTTGGTTATTCTGACAACCTATTAACTTGTCAAATCTGACCTGACTTCTGTAATGTTTAGAAGTTATATGTTGCATGAAAATTACGAGAGAAGTTTTAAAAGTATAAATAAGTATGAAGTAACATTAATTTTTTTCCGAAGAGATTAAAAGAAAAATTTGCGAATACAAATTTATACAGATTTCATTCATTATTATCAAGATTCAAAGGGTACACATGGCACATTAATGCCTATCCATCTGAAATTAGTAATATTTTTATTTCGATGTAAGATGTGTTACGTAAACTATAAAAAATCCAGAACGTAGCTAGTTTCAAATGGGTATACATTAATGATGCTATGTGTACGTACTTATCAACAAAAATGACATTTTTTCTAAATTTGGACATTCGAGATCACTTTTCTTATATTATACGACCATTTGCTTATATTTTATGATCTATGTATTTGTCGGAAAATATAGATTGCATTAATATGTTTTTTTTATGTTATCTTTATTAGTATAAAAGATATTGTAATAGATAAACGGTCAATGTGTGCACTGTTCGCCATAAGGGTACCTGTTACGGACAAGCATATTTCATAATAATTTTTGAAAACAATACGGTGAATTCAAATTTTACATAGAACAAAATACATCAATTGACATTTTAGAAAAATATTATAATAATGATATTATCTTCAAAATTCTATTATACATCCTTAAATACAATCAGCACCAAAAATGATTAGAAACTTAACTCCAAATTTGGGGTCGTTTTGCGAAAGTAATATTTTTCTAGTTATGTTCTTATTTTAATAAATAATAATAAGAAAATTTATTCCAGATGCTATTCCGCATTTTTAAAAATCAGTAAAACGTTATAACTTTATACATGTTTATATAAAAATATATGTTTTAATTATGTTTTATCTTTAATTATGTTTCATTCTCTTCGACAACATATATATTGGTCTATCAGTGATATATACATATATATTTACATTAAGTATAAATTCGATCATAAATCATCGCTCAAATATCAGTTCCTATAGACAAAAGTCAAGCAACATTAGTGTGAAATCTAGTGACTCTAGCTGAAATGGGTAACTGCTTGGAAATTTATGAAACAAGAATTCCTGAGAAAAAAAGTCTCTGTAAATCTAATACTCCCATCATTAAAAAAAAATTAGAAATATGGTTTAATTGTAAAATAAAGCTAGTCTTCACAGAAGTGAGAAAAAATCGATTCTCGAATATTTTTTGGTTTAAATATTTGTATCTTTAGTGATTTATTGTGTGTTAGATAAAGCTCTGAGGATTAAAGTTAAAGAATTAAAAATGCTAATAAGAGTCAATACAAGATAGTCACGTGTACATATATTTTTATCAATTTAAATGACAAACGTTTCGATCCTAGTTTTGGGTTATCTTCAGTGTAGTTGAATAAATACAATAGGCCTTCAATGATTACAAATTGATAATTTCATTTTGATGAAAAGAAAGCGATATTTCGTCAATTAAATAAAACATAATTGTATAATTGGACACATCGAGGATCGTGAAGTGTATTAAGCAGACGTGTATCAGCAACGCAAGGTAACTGTCTTATGACCGTCTGTCGTGTTGGCTCTTATTAGCATTTATAATCTTTAGTTTTGATTTCGATTTTATTTAAAGTTAAGAAAACATTTATTACAATATTAAAATAAATATTTTTTGTATAATAAGTTTGAAATTTAAACTAATAAAAATGTTATACATAAATATGAGATGGCTTATATCGATTACAACGGATCTCAGTGTTGAATGATAGTTTTTACAATTTTCGGCTTATGCGAACTGCGCAACACACTTTTGTTAGACTTGAAACGCTGTTATTGCATGAAACCGGAATAAGTAATATTATTAGTTTTATTCAGTAAATTGACGAGCAACTTAATAGCTTCACACACGCACGCCCCCCCCCCACACACACACACACACAAACTTAGAAGCATTTATAGAATTTGCAAAAAACTCTAAAGAATTTTATTGCAAAAAAATAACACCGCCAGAATTCAAATCTGGATCTCTCTATATTCAGTGCAGTCATTCTACCAATTCGACTACTGAGGCATGTGAGATTGTACTATTATTATTCAGTACTAAGATTTCCTGACTGATATGGATCGTCTCATACTTATATTTGATATATTCTTATAATTTTATTTATTAAATAATATCAAATTTGAAGAATAATGGAAAATTTCTTTTGTACAAGTACTTTAAGTATACAAGATGATATATATAAAATTTAATTGCGATTCTTTAAGCTTAATTGTTTTGTATTAAATAAATTTTGTTTATTTTCAAAACAGCATCTCTGCATTGCAATGAAACTTATCAAAGTATTCATATAAAGAAATTAAAATTTGTGTCATTATTTCTTAATACATTTTTATTATAATACGATTTATTAAAATAATAATTTCTATTAAAATAATTTAATCTTTTTCTTATTAAGATAATTTTTGATCCGGCTAGAAAATTGATGCTTGCCAAATTTTTTACGTTTAAATACTATAGAAAATAATTATAATTTTTTCATAATTTTTCCATTATTTTGAAAATAGGAATGTAATATATTCTTAAACTATAGTTATACAAATACCAAATACTTTTCTCTAAGCGCAGGACTAGAATTTGTTTACATATTTCGTATCGATGTCTAATTGATCAAATTTTTACGAATGATGTAATATCATGATAAGTTAACATCAAACAGGCACATAGTTTTACTTACTTTCATATAGGAAAGTAGCGCGCAAGCGAGTGCTCGGATACCGATCGGATTCATCAGATTGTCCACGTAAAATCCGCTTCCATCGCGCAGATTAGCTGATGATCTCTAACAGGTTTCCATCACGTAGAAATATCACGCACTCTAGCCCTTGGCTAGAGAAAGAGGAGAGAAGGGAAGAGGGAGAGAGGGTAATGCGTCGTCGCGGTAAACAAGGGTGAAAATCGCTGGCCGTGGTGGAGTCGAGTCCGCACGATGAAAGCCGCGCGAACTGGGGTGTGGCGAGCCACCCCTCTAGAATTGGCGAGATTTCAGTGTCTGCTCGAAATCCACCCCTTCGTCGTCGCTATCCCCGCGCGGCCCCCTTCGCGTCCTTCCCTTCCTCTCGTTGTTCCTGCGAAAACCGCGCCGGGCGTGTCACGCACGTTGTATTGTCGTATTGTCGACAGCAATCTCGCTAAGCGTTTCACGGCGACACAGAAATCCCTCGTGCGCACGTGTTAACCTCTCCACCCACGTCACGCACACGCATACGCGCATGTAACGCGCGTCTCACGCATTCAAGAACGCATTCCCGTCCGTCCATTTCCCGTGAAAATCCCCCCTTGTCGCACGCAGCGTGCCCCCGCGATCGTCGACACAACGCTGTGCATCGCAGTGCACTTGCACTTGTCTTTATTTTCTGCCTCCTGCATCAACGATTGTCGCACGATTCTATGCACATTTGCTTGCGTTTTTCCTTTGTAGTTCTAGTTTAAATTAGTGGTTCTTCTTTGGGAAGGATAATTATCAAACTCTGGTCGAGATAACATTTTTTGTAACAAATTCTTTAATTTTCGGAAAGGAAGGTTTGCAGAGATGCCTGTTGGCATCAGTAATATTATTTCTATTTTATTTCTCAATATTACAGTTCTGATACAATTCAATAAACCAAAAGTAACGACACACATTTCGAGAGAATTAGAAATTGTATGTAAAATCAGATAAGAAATGATATTTCAACATTAAAATCTAGCTATGACCGTTTAGATTTGTCAATTTATTTGTGTTTTCACATACCGGACAAAACATTTAGAATAAATATTGTTTGGCATTTCTGTAAAATTCGAATTTTAGAAAATCTAGCTTGGAAAAATACATGCATATGCGCTAATCTCAAAGAAAAAATTTTTTACAATTATCATGATTTATAATTCATAGTTATTTTCGGTGTCTGCTATATATATATATATATAATGTATTATAATTCATAGTTATTTTCGGTGTCTGCTATATATATATATATATAATGTATTTAATATTTGAAATTTCTAGAAATTACATCTGGATTTACAGAGATGTAGATCCGAAATCTGAACCAATTTCAAAATGCAAATACGGATAAATATTAATATCATAAAAAATTACATATTTATATTTAAATATAAATAAAAATTTTAATGTACAATTTTTTTTTATAATATCATACATAGTTTATATTTTAATAATTTAATAATTCACATAATTAGATTTTTAATAATTTCAGATAGATATTATTATCTTATTAAAGAAACAGATTGTTAACATTGATCAGTATTCACAGTACTTGAAAAAAAATTTTTTTTTAAATTCCCTATCCATTTAAAATGCAATGGCACGATTGTTAGCTCGTACATGTCACTCGCAGGAGCCACTAAATACCGATCGGCGGTCTTTGCTCGTTTCACTCCCTTCAATCTTCTCGATCTCCCTTCAACTACCTTCGTTTGCCCCCATTAAATTAAATTGCACCCCAAATTTGATGCTGCTAGTCGCCGCAATAAAAAGATTAGTGCTTCGTACAGTTCTACTTAAACTATGTAGGCTTTATATCTTGTTAAAGTGATGTAAATAAAAATTTTCAAATCTAATCATATTTAACACTCACCTGAAATTTTTTATTGCCGATAAAGGTTATGTTAGTAAAAAAATTTTGATAAATTACATATTACATCATTATAATATTTTGTTTAGCTATGTAAATTTAAATTTAAATAAATTTACATAATATGTTAACATAACTTTATATTATTTGGAAATTGCAAGTAATAACAATTATATTGTTAGCTTTAATATAAAAATTAGGAAATAACCTCTCTAAAAGAGAAAATTTAATACTAACCTTTTCAAAGCGGCACGCCTACATTTCTCGGAAACTATAATTGCAATCTATTAATACTGATAAAACATAATCTGCTTAGATAATTAAAGGAATTAAAAATAATAGTTTGTACATTCAGGGTTTTTTTTTATATAAAATTTGCCAAAAATAAATTTTGATAATTTTTTTTGTAAATTTCATAGTTTAAACAATAGTAAACATAATAATATTAAATTATTTTAAATATTTGTAGCTTCTTAAAACAATTTTGTTTATATTTTTTTTCTTTCATATTATATTTTTGTCGTAATGTAATTTGGAACAAGAAATCTTTATGTAGCTTAAAACGGTGTACACTTCTCCATAAGAATAGACAATAACTGCAAAATCTTCAACTATAATATTAATAGATATACTTCATGAATTTTTTTAAATATTTGTTAATTTCTTAAGATAGGAAGAATAATGTCCGTGCGCGCGCATAATTCTATCTTTATCCTCTCATAAAGTATTAAAACAACATATAGAGATTTAATTTTAGTCTTTCAATTTCATAAATTTTGTTTAATACAAAGTTGTTTAATACATAAAAATATATTTTATTATTTAATTTATCAATATATTTGTCAATATATTTCTAGGTAACTTATATCCTATGAAACTGTGTTTGAATTTTGCCATTACTGCCTACTGCCTACTGCCTACTGCCTACCAAAACAACTTTTCGAGCCGAATTTTTTAGATGCTTGTTTGAGTTAATTTGCAAAAATATTAAATGTTACAAAGTATGAGAGAATATTATAAAAAAGAAAATATTATGCTATCTAATAGAAAACATGTACCAGTTCTTTTTATGTTCTTAAAGTTTAATATTTAGCTTTTATTTAAGACAAGAAATATTACCGACAACAAACTTATGTGCTAGTATTAGTGATTGTCCTCTGTATTAACAAAAAAATACATTTTATCATGTTTCTCTATCTCACTCTCTCTTTATGCATCTATCTATCTTTCTTACAATAAATTAATCACGATTTTTAACGCTCGTTTTTGTGTGCACAAATAAAAAATTACTGTAGAACTTATCTTTTCACACAAGGTGTTCTTTTTTCCGCTTGGGATAAAAGTTCCAAGAGAAAGATTCATTCATAATTTTTGAATGAACCGTTCTCCAGGAGTAAAGAGCGGACGTAAACGAGCCGTACTAAACAGATAATCGTTAATCTATTAGATTATTACGGGAATTAGTGAAATGAACCATAGTTCAATTTATTGGTCATTGGCTCCCACCTCTATTGTCGTCGTCGATCCGTGTTGTTACCGGCGCGGTTCCTTTAATCCCGGCCCGACGTTAAAGTCTTCAACGGATCTGCTGTCAGCTTCTTTTACCGTCACGATTGACACGCGGATTATTGACCGTTTTGATTCTGACATGCTTGTCCGTATGGCAAACGTAAACTCCTCTCAATAAAACTTCAGCATTGATACCTTGAAATCCAAATCACCGATAAATACCTGTTTGCTCTAATTGATAGTAAAGCTTGCAACCTGAAAAACGACAATAGTCAAAAGCAAGTTATTTTGAAATATAATTTTATTAAATGGATTACAGGATAAGATAGTACAATAATCTTAAGCTTGATTGCTGTTTCAGTAACTCTTTGCTATGTATTGGCATAAAAAAGTCATAATTTATTTTTACAAGTTTAACACATAAATATAAAAAAAAATTTTAATTCGAGTAAGAATTTATAGAATATTATTTATTTTATACAAATGTAGGTATGTGTATTCAAATTTGTCTGCTATATATTCTTAACAAGATAAACGTGCGATTAAGTGCAAAATACATGTAGGGATTCCATATATAAGAAATTAATGAAAAATGAATAAGAGTAAAAAATACTAGGCACCTTAAACTTTTTATTTTAAAATCCATTTAAAAATAAGTATGACAAAGACTTTTAACTTGCGATTTCTTAATATTTAATATTTCTACTCCTTCACGTTTTATGATTTTTAATATAAATATGGTAAATCTTCCATTAATTTTTTATAATAAAATATTTTCCTTGTACTTTATATATTTTCTTTTCCGTTACTTTTTGCCATAATTCTTTCTCTGAACTGTATTTTCAATTTCGACTTCTCTTTTAGACTCAGGAGATTAATTTAAAAAGAACTGCTCTTATCACAAAAGAACTGCTTAAATCATAATTTAGTTGTTTTGGCTACACAGAGCTTTATCTTGTTATTAAAAGATTATGAATGAATCTTTTTTAGAACTTTTTTAAATAGCAAAAGGAACAGCTTGTGTGAAAAGATCAGTTCTGTAGGAAAATTTTTTTAAAAAGCCAAACCAAAAATTTCTTCCAATTTCGTTATATTCGATATTTATATGTACGTGGAATTTATTTGTTATGTAAATGTTTAATAATTTTTATTTAAATTAATAATTTTTCGTACAACTGTAATATGATTTACATAAAAAAAAATTAATATATTCTTTTCAACAATATCTAAATAAAAATAACTTGTTGCTGAAATTTAAGATCATCAAATTCATCAAAAAAGATTAAATCGTTGCTAGGCTTGTTATAAATAATTTTATTTTTTCTTTGAAAAATGTAATAATCTTAAACATTATCAAAATATTATATTTTACTTAAATGTTATATAATGAAAGCTACCAAAAGTATAATTGTTTCAACGATATTAAAATAAGTATTTAAAAAATATAAATTTTAGGTTTACTATCCAATATTATTTTTTCTAAATTCATAAAAGTTATAACTGAATAATTATAATATATGTCCTTTTATAAAACTGTATAAAAATTTTCATCTAAATAAGTTATGTCTGTTTAACATTATATAATCTCTTTTTTTTCTCTTTTTCATTGCAATATTTAACATTTATAAATAAAGATATTTAAAAAATAAAAATATTCCTGTTTGTGTATATTCTGATCTTCAAAAATTTATAATAAATATTAGATATTGTAATTACTTTACGCATTACAGCACATATATATGTATATGCTAATAAGAAAGAATTTGGTACTTGCTACAATTGTATGGTAAAATAATTAGTTGTAAGGTCCAATTTTATAGTTATTACTGATACAATTTTAATATAATAAAATATAAAAATATGAATGTAATAAAAATAAAATAAAGATTTGAATGTAGTAAATGCAATCATAATAGTAAGTGTATTATAGTGAACATAACTAATATTTATAATTTATATTACAACAGCTATTTTTGGTGATAATATGATTAATTACCAAAAATGATATACGAAAAATAATTACAGTTATTAAGTTAACAATAATTGTTCTTTTTCTATTTTCAGTATATTTATAATTTAGCATAAAAATAAAATTAAAATAATCATAAATGTAATGATTCGCATTTATAAAGATGCAAAGAGCTCGTCCAATTGTACGCTTATTCATGCTTCGGAACTTGCTCGCTTCATTGAAAATCTTCAGAATGCCCAACGTGAGGCAGGTATACACGAGACATAATAGTGTTCGTACCGTCTCAACGGGCCTTTATTATCGTTACTGTCGAAACAAATTTCGAAACGTTCGAACGCTATTCATTCATTCTCTTCTTCTCCTTGGTATACGAGAAAAAAAATCACACGCGATCGATGAAAAAACCGCGGTGCGTAAGCATGTAATTTCTATATCAAAATATAATTGAATCCCTGGATAAAGCTACTCGAAATCTGTGATACCATCCGCAAAAAGGAAGGATCGAAATGGAAATCGTTTGCGTCGCAAATCGCAGGAACGTGTATTCGCAAGTGAGAACCATAATGCGTAAACGGAATCGCTACGATGAGTTTTTAATACGCTTCGCGTACTCGCACGTGAGCTCGCGCGATCTCGCCTGTTGCCGTTCACGGTTTCGCGTTAATCCTCTGCACCAAGCCGCTTTCCATGCTAAAGCCGCTTCTAGACGATACTCGCTTGCCAAATACTCAGCAGACAGGTATCATAGGTATGGATATAACGATGTAATACGCGTACATGTAATAATCTAATAAAATTCATTTAAACGCAATGTATTCCCACTTAAAATAAACGATAAACAAATGTATTGTTTACAGCGAATTTAATAGCACCAATGATTAATCACTTTTTATCCGCGTTATAGAACAGAATATTAATCTTCTCTCTAAATTTCTTGGAGTGAAATTTCTCTCTCACTCTTTTAAAATAAAAATTCACTCCAAGAAATAATGAAAATATCGGCAGTCAAAGTGAAATAAAACTTTCACTTTTCGAAAGAATGAAATTATTCACTTTTCAATTAGATTTATTCTTCAACTCTAAAAAGAGTGACACGCTTCACTTTAAAAGAGTGAAGACTTCAATATTCTAGTAAAGTGAGAATTCAATATTCTGTGAGAGAAAGATTATTTCACACAATAATTCGACGTTGATAAGCTATTTCATAGTAGGTATCTTTATTAAGAATGGGAGAAAGATATAGTATTAGTCCACAAATATCAAATATAATATTTTTTTACGCTTTCTGTTAATATCGTAAAGTAGCTCGAGAGTGTCAAATTATTTTGCGAAATATTCTTTCTCTCATAGAATACTGAATTTTCACTTTAAAAGCGTATTAAAATTATAAAAGTGATGTTATTAAGGAAAAAGGCTATTAAAATATTAATGACGTTAACATATTTTTAATAGCATTAACAATGTAATTTATATTAAATAATAACCTTAATGTGACTTCAGACATCATCCCGATAAAAAAATTGTTCATACATAATTATATATATTGTAGTTATATATAATTATATATCAAATATATCTATATATATTGAAATATATATTGTTAGGTTAAGGTTGATGTTAACTGCACTTTCTTGTGACGAAGTCGTTTATTGAAATTTATAAGGTCTCGAAGTGACAAACAGACCAAAACGGCCATAGCCGAACGCAATGTAATTCTAACTCACTAACGGAAACGGAAACTTAGCCAGCGCCGCAGTACGAGAGTGTTTAACCTCGCAATCTAGTAATATTTTACGCGAAACTTAAACTGTTCTGCAGAAACTAATAGCAATATTGACAATGCGATGAAACAAAATAACCAATACTTAACATATATAATAATATATAATTATGCATATATAATTATGCATGACTTTTTATATATAATCGTATATAATTATATATAAGGACTACATAAAATTGTCTGCAACCATTATATATAATTTTATATAATTTCATATAAAAAACATGCATAATTATATGTAATTATATACACTTATATATATTTTAATATATATAGACCTATTTGTTACATAATTATGTATAATTGTATATAATAACATATAATTATATATGAAAAATTTTTTACCAAAATTTAAACTTTATTTTGTACTTATGAAACTAAAATTATACATGCTTTTAATAATCAAATACATTAAATACAAAATAAAAATTTTTAAATTAAAAAAAATAATAAATATCCTTCGGCAATTCACCGTTGTGAATATTAAATTGCACGCAACATTTGTCAATGTTTAATTTATGAATAAATGTATAGTGAAATTTTAATATAAAAATTTTTTTTCTGATTTTTTTATTTAAAGAGACTCGGAGTGCGCAGACAGCGAAAACATGTTATACATAAAATTGTCTGTAATTCTGCGCATGCACATACGAATGCAAACGCATCCATTGCCTATGTCATAATATAAATAAGACGAGAAAAGGTGAAATAAGACAGGGTAAATAAAGTTTGATAAAAAATAAAGAAATTTATTGCGAAAAATAACATCCCACCCACGGTTCGAACCTGGCACCTCTGGAATCTCCGGTCCTGGTGTCTTACCACCTGAGAAATATCACTGTGCCACAGTGGTCGAGGTGGTAAGACACCGGGACCGGAAATTTCGTGTCAGGTTCGAACCCTGGGTAGGGTATTATTTTTTGCAATAAATTTCTTACAGTTTTTACAGGGATGAATGGGTATATAGATGCAAATCAGCATCAATTATTGTATTAAATTAATCAATTTAATAAAAATAGTGATATTACTAATTCTTATTCGACATGCTGTGTTATACCGAAAATTAATTCGGCGCACATTCTGGTTGAATTCGGAGAAGTATATAAAATCACACGAATAAATATAAGCACTAAGATCTAGCTGCGACCAAAGAAGGCTTTCTTACTATCATTGTGTTGTTACACTATCGGTCCAATAACATATTTGTAAAATATATAATGTTTAATTAATATATGAATAAATATTATATATTATAATCATATCATTAAATAAAGATTTAAAGATAATGTTTGAAACATTCTCATTACCTTAAAATATTCCCATTCTTTTCTGTTATTTCCACTTTTGTTATTGTGGTCCAAAACACATTTATACTGTCGTTTAAGGGCTTGAAATTTTATTGAACATTTCAATTCTGTCACATTATAGCCCTTTCCTTGTATTATTTTTGCAATTTTTTCCTATTTTTGTTTTGCAGTCTTCTTTCCATTACGAAATTCATTTTCAAGTTCGAAATACGTTTATAATAATGATATTGTTTCGTCTTTTTTCCATATATATTTATCTATAATATTAATAAGAATGTGTTAAAATAAACAATCTTCTAAATTAAAAATGTGAAGATTTGCGTGTTAATATCTATTTACCTTTTGTACATTCTGAATCAATGTCCTTTGTTGAAGTTAGGTCTCCAGTGCTAGTACTCGCTAAAGATAATAAAACAATTCATTATGAACTTATAGCATGTATTTATTACTTTATGTTTGTATTATTGGAGAGCATACCTTCATTATTTATAAGTTGCGAAATGATTGTTCTTTGGATTTTTTGCTTGTTAAAACAGCAATGTAGTATAATTTAAGTCTATAAAAGATAAAAGAATACATTTTTATAAATATATTACAGTTATTAATTATAATCCATATCTTTATATGCTTTTGCAGCTTCTTCTCTATTTACTAGAGGAGAAGAGAGTATTTTATGGCTACTGTCGGCAATTTGGCTATTATTTCCGTCACCAAGTGACGTATTCCAACAATTGCTTATGGAGTTATTCGTTTAGTAGCCCGTCGTTTTTTAATGCTGCTAATATATCAATACATAATGACTGACAATTGTTATAATGCATTTTTACTTTTGAGCACTTTTAAACTTTTTCAAGGTACACTTTTAACCTTTAATTACATACACTTCCTCATTATTATTAAACTTGAGTGTATTATCACACGAAGGTACATACACTCGAGTGTTTCTCTGTTATTTAACTTTTTATTCAGCCGTATACATTTCGAGTTATACAAAGTTAAAACAATAACATGGAAATTTGTTAATATGGTTTTTTGAGCAAAATTTTTATATTGAAATATTTCTTCGATAAATCGATTGTCATTCTAAAGAGCGGTGTTTAAAAACATCATTTTATGCTTTAATGTTAAACAAGGATAAAATAATATTTTTAATGAAATTTCTTATGGTATTTCTAAAGCTTCTGAACGGAAAAAAATTCTAAATCAGAAAAATGTTAAATAATGGAAAATTAAAAATATATAATTTTTGTAACAAGGTACTGTGTTTTTTTCAAACTAAACTAATTTTTTAAAATTATTTTTATAGATAACCATATTACAACCACTTTTTTTTCTACCACCGATTATGTATTAGATTTTTATGAACTACATCCTAAATAATAAATATTTTATCACTTTGAGTCTAGAATCTGTCAAATAATACTCTGACGAATGTAATCGTTCAAGTTTCAATAAAAAATAATAATTATAAACAAAGTTATTCAATAAAATAGAAATGGATGCCATATTACCCTCTTCTCCTCTAATATAAAATAATTTTTATTTGTTTCGAGATCTATGAAACATAAATTTACTGTGATTTGCTGACCTCCCAAGCGACAGTAATAAAAGGAAGTGTTGTAAATTTTATGACGTTATGTAAAGACAAAAGTACACTGGAAGTTTACTGCAATATACGTCCCAGACAGCACAAAATATTTATGATAAATATTAATAAATATTTATCATAAATATTTTTTATAAATATTATAGAAATATTTTATACATATTTTATATATATGACGGAAAAGATTATAAAAATCTTTATCAAAAATATTGTTAAAATATTGTCTAAAATATTGGTCGCGACTTGGATGGGTGACCGCTTCGGAATTTCCAAAAAAAATTCCTAAGAATGGAATTTTTTTGCAAAAATTGTTTTTTAAAATATAGAAATATTGTTTTACTCATTGGGATTATGAGGTGTAATATAATATTTATGCGGATATTTCGAACATTTTCAAATAATTATCATAAATCATAAATATTTTTGAAACATTCATGATAAATATTTATGTTCAGTCCAATCTACGGCCATAAAAACATTTATTAAATGTTTTGATAAATGTTTATAAAATATTAAAATAAATATTATAAATATTTAATAAATATTTTATAAATATTTTGCGTTATCTGAGGTATTGGAATGGCATTTGCAGTGCTGCCAGTACTAGCAATAAATTTTGGAACGCAGTCTAAATAGGCCTCACTTTACATGCTTTTTACTACTATTTACTGATTGTTAGGCCCAAAAAGGATAGTCTTGACCCACTTTTATAAGTGTTTTAAAATAATCTAATTAGTCTATTTTATCCAAATTGTCTTTTTATTTACAAATTTCAAATTGGAAACTTTAGCTTAACCGTGTGTTTTCCTGCTTGAATAGCTTCACTTTACATGCTTTTACGACTATTTACTAATTGTTAGGCAAAACAAGGATAGTCTTGACCTATTTTTACAAGTGTTTTAAAGCCTTTTGATTAGTCGGCTTTATCCAAATTGGCTTTATTTACAAATCGCACGTCGGACAAAATTACGTGTCATTTCACGCAATTTCTCGCTTCTGAAGTCACGACTTCAATATGGCCACGGCGAATACTCAGGAGTCTTAATATCTAATCCTTATTAAAAACATATTTTTTTTTAATAATGTTTTTTTTATATGTTTTTATATACATAATAAAGGTTACACTTTAAATAAAATTAAAAAAAAAAAAGATTATCAATTTGTAGTATATTAAATATTTGTAAATATCAGGATATAAGTAACTAGTTAAAAAGTTAAAAGTTAAACAAAAAGTTAGAAAGTTAATAACTTTTCACAGAGAGAGAAACCACTCTTGAATTCCGGTGTACAACCCGCTAGAAGTCCATTGAATTCCTTGAAATCCGCTGAATTCCTCGAAGTCCGATAAAGTACTGCAAAGTCTGATGTAGTCCGATGAAGTCCGGTATAATTTGATGAATCCCATGTATTATACCAATTTTGGCTTTTATAACGAATTTTTGGTAGAAAACACTTAATCAGTTATTAAAGAGGGATTTTTATGACTTTATTTTTAAGGAGAGCTCTTAGCAATCGCAATGAATCTCATTGAATTTCGACGAAAGTCCGATGAATTGAAGTCCGTAGTCCAGTGTGCATTTATTTTCTGATTACCTCCTCGCTTTTCACTTAATTTCATTAATTTAAAATGCGTTAATTTTTAACTTTAACTAGTTATTTTTAAACATAACTTATTAACTTTTTCTGACGTTAATTTTTTTATCTGTATAAATAACAGTATATTATATCGATACCATCCTTAGCACATGTAGAACGAATGTTTAGTGCAGGTGGTTTACTATTGGTACGGATATTGTTTGATGACTTACAAAGAAAGTTAACTGATCTTCATTTTGAAATAACGTTCTTACTAAAATTTAATAATTACTTTAATAATGATAAAATTTTTTAATAGGATTATATTTTATCAATACAGTATGTATATATAAGGTTATGTTTTACATTATACGTAAAATTATATTTTAATAAGTTAATCATAAAATGTAAAAATTGTAAAAAAATAGATGTCTATATAAAAAACTGTATTTCTTTTTTTATTTTATATAAACTTACATTATAAATAAAACAACAAATTTATTTGATAATTTATACTATAATTGTTTTGTTATTCAGAATAATGCAATTTTAAAAAATTACGATATTTTAATTTTGTGTAAATAATGAGTTCCAAAATCAACTTTTGTCTTAACTTAAGTTCATTTAATTTTAACATAATTTTAACTAACAATAAGTTAATTTTTTATTTATATTTTAACGTAACTACAATAATTTTAGGTGCCATCAACTTTAACTTAATTTAATTTAAAAAATTTATTAACTTACCCAACCCTGATAAATATTTTCATACCTTACCAATGTCCGGACAACCTAAAATGTCTGTGTCCCAATATTCGAACACAACATATCTGACTGCAATGTAACAATCAGTTTGCTGATATTAGAAATATATAAAAAATATATATATATATAAAATTAAAAATATATAAAAAAATTATCGGTTCTATATAACCTTTAGATTGTATGTAGTAGTTGAGTATTTGACGTATTAGAGCTTCATAAACAATTGTTGTAACGAATTGAGCATGCGCTGTGATAGAAATGTGCACAAAATTTGAAATGCTTTTTATTAATAATTGATAAATCAAACGAACTTACCAAGTAAAATTCAATTTTAATTATGCCGGGTGTCTTGTCCGGATGGATAATAGTTGTAGTCACCTCTCTGCGTGCGCTACGCCAACAGTTTTAAATCTGCCTGAAAAATTTTTAGGAAGGCAGAGTGGTCACATGTCACGTGGCCCTGCACCATGCGCCGACACCGGCGCGACTCCTGGCTAGCTCCATTAGTTTAGAACTGCTAGCTTCATTAGTTTAGAACTGCAAATCATCTAAAAATGTTTTACTGAGTGGGAGAAATGGTTTCTAAGTGTAGGGTGGGAAGTCCATGGAAAGTCCGGACGAGACACTGGCATAATTCAAATCGAACTTCACTTGGTAAGTTCGTTTGATTTATTAATTATGCCTAGGGTGTCGCAACCGGATGGATAATAATTGTAGATGTTTAGATCTTGGTGATTTGCAACTTATTAAACCATATTTCCCTGTTATAAATACTTTTATAAACCTAATGGTGCAAAATTCTTATTGTTAAGATGATTTGAGTATCACACAAGTTCTTATATTTATCGAATGAATTGCGTAAGAGCCGATGAGATGATCTTATCGCGCTAACACCGTATTTGGAAAATTTCTCGGGATTTATCAGAAGGCGATTGTAAAAAGTGGCGAAAACGCGTGATTGGCCTGACCATTCTGCCGTGTGTTTAATAATTTCTAAAGATAAGCCTTTCTCTGCCTCTGATAAAAACATGACGAGTGCTATGCACTGAAAAGAAATCACCTCATTCCACACTTTTCTAAGCTCGATCTTATCCACCGACTAACTGTCTGATGATCTACTGCCTTGACTAAAAGATGAATAACTTGATACAAGAAGGTGCACAAAGACCTTTTGTAGCTTCTAAAAAAGTCTTTATTAAATTAAAAACACACAGGCCTTCATTATCCTTCATTATCCCTTCATTATCCTAAATGGAAAAAAGGTGAACAGTGGATGAGATCGTTCTGGTACAGACGTTTTGATTCTGTCTGGAACCCTGATTATGAGTTTTTTATTAATGGAAATTTGCAAAGCTTTAATTGATGTGAGCGTGTGTACTTGGTGGCCTGTACCCAGAGCAAGGAGGACTAATTTCTTTGGGATTACGTCTAAAGATATTGTGTGTACTGGATAGATTCAAAACGATTTATACATGCGATAGCTGTCGAATTACCTACTCTGAGCAGAATCTGACAGTCTCTCTGATCTGATGCAAAGCACCAAAAAGCATGAAAACAGATTTAAGCTCTAAAAAATTCAAGTGGAAAGTGTTGTCCTCCTTTGACTACTATCCACGGGTACGGCAAGTGCCTCACGAAAGTCCCCAACCTGATAAAGATCAGAGAAGATTTCTTGGGATACTTTTGATCGGATGTTTACCTGCCCTGGTTTTGAAAATATATTGATCCACCAATCAATTTCTTTATTTAAGTGATCTGGGATATATACATCATGGCTAAGTAAATGTCGTCGGAATTTAAATAAAGCCAGAAATTTTGCTCTTACAAATTCTCTAATATGTAAGAGATTAAACCACAGGGAAAACCACAATCAGTGATCTAAGCATGCGTTGCAAATTCTTGAATTTTACATTTTTGTTTCATCGAAAAACTTGATAATGATATATATAGATTTTTGGGGCGCTCTGAAGAAATTGTCATTGATTGATGCACCGAATCAATGATGAAATCTAAGTATTTGCACTTTTGTGAAGGTAAAAGTTGAGATTTAAAACAGTTAAAGAAATTCAAGTAAGGATAGCAATTTAATTAAGACATTTAAATTAACTAGACAATCTTTCTGTGAAATGCCCATGATCCGAAAGTCATTTAAATAAATCCCCAAACAGTAGCCATTTTGTTCTTAAATATGCACCTACTGGACGTAGAATTTTGTAAGAATGAATAAAACTAAGGATAAGCAAAAAAGCAGAGGTGTGAATTCGTAAGTATTTTCTCCGCCATTGGAAACAGAGGAAATGACGCAATTCCTGAGCTATGGGAATTAGTTAAGCGTCCTCTAAGTCAATTGTACTTATCCAGAAGTTCGAGATCATAAGTTGGACTACGGTGCACCATTTTTTTAGTTGGAAGTGCTTACTTTAATAGCGCGTTTAGGACTGAGATCTGGAACAGCGACCTTGGCTGTGGCTTGTTGGTCGCTTCACCTTTGTCTGGCAAGCCGAAAATGACGACCGTTACACAGGGGCATTGTGGTTTGACGGCATCTGCTGGGAATCTCATAGAGTTGCACGGAGCCCATAAAGATGAACAACAAGGCGATGGCGATAGTGGTAGTAATGGCAGTGCTAAGAGCCACCGTGGTAGGATCAGCATCAATTATGCGATTTGCACTGGCTGCTTTATTACTGACCATGTGAATCTGTGAACGTACTACGCGGTACACGTAGCATCGACTTAAAGTTACGCTGACGTCGATATAAATGCACTGACAAATGAGCGGCAGAATTCTTGCCTCGTCCTGATAATTGAGCATATTTGTGGACACTTGCAAAGATATGCACAGTACAATATGCACTGTGGACGAAAGTACAAGCGTGATGGGCAAGAGGATGCTGTTGTTAAGTGAGAGTGTTTCCGAGCACCAGGCGAGGTACAACATCAGAGTAGCGAACGAGTGGATAAGAGCGGTGCCATTAGATACATCAGAATTCTGGACAATGACTCCGGTAGGAAATGTCCGAGAACGTAAACTTTGTGGAAAAGTTGAAAGCACCTCAGTGTGCCGATTGTGGTCAACAGCAGATAAACGGCTAGGAAGTACGACTGCGTAAGTGGATTCGTTGCCTAATTGAAACGCACAATCTTATAAATCGAGTACAAGGCCATGAGCTTGAATAATCGCCGCAAAGTGTACGTGTAATGACCAAGCAATCCGCCACGTGGATTCGAGCGGATGTGTGTTGATGTGCGGTATCCAACGATCATCGTTCTCGTCGATATACGCTGATCGCTTTGGCGTGCTGGCGGTTAAGGCTGCGGATAAGGCTGCAACCTTTTCTGCTGCATTATTTCGATTCTGTTAGGCTTCATGCCGTGCTCTTTTTGCTAACCAATTGTTAGGATAGAAAGTACATTTGGCACAGTTGGGAGGGGGAACCCTCGCAGCGCCGGCTAGACCGGACAGAGAGTCCTACCCTCTCTACTGTTGAGGAGGTACGCCTCGGGCGGAATCAGCGGCGGGGTAGTTTCCCGGCTGACCCGTCTCGAGGCTTTGAATGCGGGAGTGCGTACCTAGGGCCCTCTTCCACGAGGGCCCGACGCACACCCGGCATCCCGGTTCGGGCGGCTGGGGCTCGACTTCGGTCGAGCTCTGGCCGCTAACTCCGGAGGGGAGTTCCTGCTCTCGGACGGGGACCCGTTTGGGCTAGGACGGATCGCGGTGCATGCTAGTTTGATCCCGTGATCCATCTCGAGTCCAGACGCCGGAAAAAATTGGGTTTTAGTGAGTATGCCGGCCACGTCTCTGCGAGTCTCACATACCCCGCGTTCCTGTCCCCACAGGACCGGGGATTCATAAAGGCGTTTCCCAACTATAAAAAAAAAAAACATTTGGCAGCTACGGATTCTTTGTTGGGATCTACGTTCTGCCGTTACTGCCTTTACTGCCGGATAAGGTCCTAGAAATACTGGGGGAATGAAGAGTCATGAACGAAGGATCATTTGTGCCGTTTTATCAATCGGTTTTACTGGATTCCGCAAGCCTGTGCTCTCTAATGTCGGGCACGTTTGTCGGTTTCCTCGAGTGAGAATGATGCTTCTCCGGCACCTGAGAGGGACTTTGATATAGATCCGGCGGTCGCTGACGTATTGGCTGGTTACTAACCTTAATTATTTTCGTTCAGGCAAAGGCAGACTTCAATATCCGTCGCCCAGCTTTTTCATACGCTTGGACTGCTTTTAATTCTTCTGCGAAGTTAGTTCCGAAGAGCCGGTTCTCAACCTTGGAGGAATCCGCTGCCAATTTATCAATAATGATTAGACACAGTTTTACATACGTTTGCCTAGCTAAAGATAACCGAAATTGTAGATCCGTCATAAGATGGAGTCCCTCTGCTAACTTTGAAATAACAATTTTCAACGACTCGTTTTGAGGGCTATTTTGACGAAGCCCCAGAAGATCGGTTATGCTGGAACGTCGGACGTTCAAGCAGGCTCCTAGTTGGATTTGTTTATTGAATTGATGTGCATCTCTTTTTGAAAGAGATTGTTGCTTACCTTTAGCTCATTATATAGACACCGACGTATTCCGTAGATTCCAGGAGGAAACGAGGTAAACGTGAGAAGCAGCGGCGGCGGCGGAGAGTCTACTCCGCGTGATGCAGAGCGACAAGCTCGCAGATTCTGAATAGAAAATGCGAAAGTCGCATGATGAAGATCTCATCAGTTCCGCGTAATTATCTCCCACGTGAAAAGCCGTCTACGAAAGGTATTATATCTGCGGCGGACATCCGTCTTACCTATGTAATTTTTACAAGCCTAGACGCCTGTGCACGCGCACGCGTGCTACATGGTGTACGTAACCTTTAGTAACTAGAGAGCCTATCTTACCTTCCTCCAAGCTAGCTGCTTCCTGAGGGTCTTTTGAGACAAA
This sequence comes from Solenopsis invicta, assembly GCF_016802725.1. Lineage (NCBI taxonomy): Eukaryota > Metazoa > Arthropoda > Insecta > Hymenoptera > Formicidae > Solenopsis > Solenopsis invicta. The sequence continues at coordinate 17,476,203 of NC_052674.1, read as the reverse complement.
AGAAACAACTCTGTGATCATTAGACACCAGAGTTTCTAAAAAGAGGAAAGAAAAGTTATCGAGGTTTAGATGAGACAATTGGCTATATTTTTTCTTCGCTTTAACGAGAAAATACACTTGGTCCAACGCTTCCTGGTCCTCGGCTTCCGAAAGCCGTTTGCTCATCCATTCTATATTCAAGCTTTTGAGAAATGCTTTTCTCTTTTCTCAAGAAAGGATAACCTCGGCCACAGGTTGTGGTACAGGGAGAAGAATTTCTGCCCCCTTTATGTCTGTCTCGTTCTGTGTAGTATGATGTTTCATGAAGGCCAGGATCTCTCTCAGAGCTTCAGTCAAGGTTTCGCTGAAAGCTATTTACCGAGGGGATGATGACGATCGCTGGAAAGAGTCCTGCGCAGTACCTCGTAAACGCGAGTTTGAAGACCTAACTTCAATCAGTCGAGCTCGTGATTTCTCCTTATCCCTATGCTTTCTCATATAGGAGAGATGGTCTAAGTGACTCCTATGATGATGTGAATGTTTTTTCTTCGACACACTGTGTCGAGAAATACCAAATCTAATAAATAAAACCGATAACTTAATGCTTGTACTGTTGATTTGCGCAACAGAAACAGATTGAAGCTAGCGCCAGAAGCGGCGCCCGTGTCGGCGCATGGCGCAGGGCGACGTGACTTCTCTGCCTTCCTAAAAATTTTTTAGGCAGATCTAAAACTGTTGGCATAACGCACGCAGACGTGACTACAATTATTATCCATCCGGACGAGACACCCTAGGCATTACATCACTGCCACATTTACTACACTTGATAGTGCAATGTATATTTTACTCCTCCGTTAATTATAAAATATATTATAAAAATGTTTAATAAAAAGTAAACATTGTGTTGGATTAAAAAAAATTATTAGTTTTTCTGCAATGTAAATTTTTTTATTAAAGCATCAGCGTGCGTGAAGTAGGATGGATGGGGGTGAGAATGGGGTGGACCTCCCTTTGCGTGAAAAGTCGCAAACTCATGTGAAGGGAGCAGTAAATCTGTCGATCTCGTTTCAAGATTACTATTTGTAAGTGAGATGTGTCTATTAATTAAACTAATTATAAAATAAATTGTTTTCATGCCTTAATAAAAAAATTTACATTGCACAAAAACTAATAATTTTTTAATTCAACATAATGTTCTGGCAAATACAAGCAAGTGTAGTAAATGTGGCAGTGGTATAATTATTAATAAGCATTCCAAATTTCGTGCACATTTCTATCACAGCGCATGCTCAGTTCGTTACATTATACCGAGATGATTGGTATTCTAACCTATACAATTGCTAATTTTAACTGATATCTCGGTTTGCATGGCGGAGCGACACTTTTTTTCTGCCAGATTCGTTAGTTTCATGTGAAAACGCGTCAAATGAGCCTAATTTTATCAAAATCGATGAGGAAGACCGTCTCCTTCATAATTACCAACTTTTCGTTTTGAACACATATCATGTATGTAAGTTTATACTACTTAAATTTTTTCTTACTAAACTATTCATAGACGTAAATTTAAAGAGGTTAGATACTAATAATTTTTTACAGCATTGACGACCCATTAATATTATATTTACGCAATGACTAATTTATTATATAATGATTTATCTAACTATTTGTAATCTTTTTGAAATTTTATAAAACTTGACATACTATTGTTGTAAACTTTAGTCTATGTGTTTAACAAAAATTTTAATTAACATACGTTAGGAACAATTTGCATTGATACAATTGTAAATTTATTTTATACTGAAAAAGACTCGAAATTAGATCGAAAAGTTTATTGTTATGTGTCATGTTAAAAATTAGTATCAATTTAAACTAATTTCAATAAATCGAAATACATACTCATATATTTCTACACGAAGTTGGTATTGTTTCCATCTGGAAATGATTTAATATCAAAAGCTCTGTAACACGCGTTTGTTTTATCTAGTATTAATAAGCGCTAGAATATATTAATTTTATTTTAATACTGTTTTTAATTTGTGCAATCGATAAATAATCAATAGACATTAACGTAAAATCCAAATATCATCGATGATTGTCTAGCGTTCAAAGCAGAGTTGGGCATTATTGAATAATTTTTTACTTAAATAATAAAAAATTTCCTGAATAAAAATTTATTTAACAAATATGTTATTGAACCGATAGTATAACAACACAATAATAGTAAGATAGCCTTCATCGGTCGTAGCTAGGTCTTAGTGCTTTTATTTTTATTTATGTGATTTTATATACTTCTCCGTATATAAAATCACATAAATAAAAATAAAAGCACTAAGACCTAGCTACGACCGATGAAAAATTTATTTGTTACTCGGCTTCTTGTAAATAATGAATAAAAATGTATTTGTTATTCAGCCACTTGTAAATGATGAATAAAAATTTATTCGTTATTTGTCTTTTTATAAATGATAAATAAAAATTTATTCAAACTAGAAAGATATTCGGTCGATACATGTAACATATAATCTAAATAAGAAGGTCTATTCGGTCATAACTGGATCTTAGTGCTTTATGTATACGTGTAATTTTATATACTTTCTCAGACTCAACCAAACTACGGGCCATTACTTTCGGTCATATAACACAGTTATAATCGAATAAGAGTTAGTAATGTCACTTTTATTAAATTAAAATTCATTTAATAATACTTGATGCTTACTAGCATCTATATTAACCTTTTTCCCCCCTGAAAAAATTGAGATGATATTTTTCGCAATAAATTCTTTACAGTTTTTAATTTAATAAAAGTGACATTATTAATTTTTATAACTCTTATAACTGTGTTATATGACCGAAAGTAACGGCGCGCAGTTTGGTTGAGTCTGAGAAAATATATAAAATCACACGTATACATAAAACACTAAGATCCAGCTATGACCGAATAGGCTTTCTTATTTAAAAATTTATTCGTTAATCAGTTTCTTGTAAATAATAAATAAAAATGTATTCGTTATTTAGCCTCTTGTAAATGATGAATAAAAATTTATACGTTATTTGTCCTTTTATAAATGATGAATAAAAATTTATTCGTTATTCAGCTTTTTATAAATAATGAATAAAAGTGTATTCGTTATTCAGTTACTTGTGAATGATGAATAAAAATTTATTCGTTATTTGGCCTCTTACAAATGATGAATAAAAATTTATTCGTTATTCAGTCACTTGTGATTAATGAATAAAAATTTAATCATTATTCGGCTATTTGAAAATGACGAATAAAAATTTAAACTTTATTTAGTCATTCTTGAATAATTACTTATCCTTTATTCAATACATATTGAAGAAGGAACAAAAATTTATTTTCTTATTCAATTCTCTTTAAATATCAAAATAAACGGTTAAAATTATTATTATTTTTATTCTAATTAAATTCTAAATGACAAATAAAGGTTAATTTATAATATTGGTCGTAACAAATAACTAACCTTAGCATTAACTGCCCATTTATATTTTAATAATTTAACATTATTTTATACTATTAATTAAAGAATGTAAAGGAGCATTTGAAAAAAATCGGTTAACATAGTTTTTAAAATTTTTTATACAATATATTTATTACATTTATTACAGAATTTATAGAATAAAAATAAACCGTAGTGGTCCCACTTCTAAATAATAACATAACGGTCACATGGAGTCCACTGGATCCTCCTGGCAACAAAATCAGTCGCTATTTACCAACTTTTTGAAATTTTGTCGCAAAAATTTTACTGGATATACCTTGAGGTCTGTTTTTTATCATCTAATGATTTTTTTTCTTTGTTATAATTTTCTTTCTTAAATTAGAATTTAACATAATTAAAAAATTCATATAAATAAATTGCAAAATTTTACATTTTTACAAAAATTATCTTAAAATTCTTAATTTTTGAGATAATTTAACAAAAATTTAGGAATGTATTTTTAAGATAGTATACTTTCAGATAAATTTAACATAATAAAAAAAATTCGAATAAAAAAACTGCAAAATTTGACTTTTTTTACAAAAATATTCATAAAATTTTTATGTTTTGAGATAATTCAATAAAAATTTATGAGAGTATTCACATGGTAGTCTACTTTCAGATAAAAATTAATTTCATAGAAGGTTGTTTCATTTTGAATGGTCTGTGCACTCTTAAAATTGGGGTCCCAAAGACCTCTGGTGACCATTACGGAATAGTAATAATTTTAGTCGTTCATTTTGTTATTCAAAGAGAATCGAATAAAAAAATAAATTTTTGTTTCTTATTCAACATGCATTGAATAAAGGATAAGTGATTATTCAAGAATGACTAAATAACATTTAAATTTTTATTTGTCATTTTTAAATAGCTAAATAATGATTAAATTTTTATTCATCATTTACAAGTGGTTGAATAACGAATAAATTTTTATTTATCATTTATAAGAAGCCAAATAACGAATAAATTTTTATTCATCATTTATAAGAGGCCGAATAACAAATAAATTTTTATTTATCAATCGTCAATCATTAAATGTCAGTCATGCCCATCCATGGTTCAAAGATAGTCAGTTAATTACAAAAGTCGAGCGTAAAGAAAAGTAGAAACGTGTATTCATAGAGATTAAAAAACCAGAGCGAAATAATGAAAAAAAGTATTTAAAGGAAAAGAGGGTATAAAAGAGACAGGGAAAAACAAACTAACAATGTACGCGGTAGTAGAAAACAGAAGGCGGTAAAGAAATTCGTCTCATAAACACTTGGAGTGTAATACACTGGTGTTGAGCATATACATCAAAGTGCCGAGGGTACAACGAGAGAGCGCAATCTCACACCATCCCAGCCAACTTCGACTCCTCTTGAGATGACAGTGGCGTCGGCAGCGGCGGCGATGGTAACAGTAAAGGCGTTGATTTGCCTCTTTGTTTGATTCGGTATTCACGAAGATAGCTTTCACTTATGCGCCGCGAGATTAAACAGATTCGAAAATGTCCCTAGCATTCCCGGCGGCCGTCCGCTGCTGCCCAGCACGATGCTAATCTTCTCAATCTCCACTCTGACAGCATCTGCTCTCGAAGACACGAGCATGATTTCATGCATGCGCTTTCTCAATAATTTTGCATTTCTAAATCAGTAAAACAATGTTTTCAAAAACAGTTTTAAAACGTTTAGAAAACATTTTTAAAACATTTTTAAAACGTTGAAAATAATGAAACAAGTAACCTTTTTCTATTTTGAAAAATGTTTATTTTAACGTTTAAAAAAACATTACTTAACGTTTAAAAAACGTTTATTTTAATGCTTAAAGAAATATTTTTTGGGTGAAGTTACGAAAAGGTAAAATTTTCAATTTTGCTGTTAATTGTTAAAGGAAGATCGAGTAGTATCGGACACCTAAGCTTTTTCACAAATCATTTTTTTTAACAGCTAAATTTGAAATTACTTCATGGCATATAAAACTTTATTTTTATATAAAACACCTCTTAAGATACGTTTTCTTAAAATAAAAATATTAATCGTTTGTTTATACTTTTTATAGACATTACATTTTTATCATGTTTGTGGAGGGTTGTATCGGACGTGATATACTGTGTGAGAAAGGCGTCATTTTTGGTGTGACAAACAACTTATCATTATTATATATTATATGTTATCGTATATGTATATTATTATTATTATTTTATATTATTATATAAATAACTTGAGTCAATAAATCCTTAAGTATAATAAACGTTATTTCTAACAATAAACTAAAAACCTATTTGTACTTACTTTCAGATAAACTATTGGGTTGGCAACTAAGTGATTGCGGATTTTGTCAATAGATGATCTTAGCACATTCTTTTGTTTTGTCAACTTGTTCAAAGCACCTAACCTATATTTTCGTGTTGTTTAGACTTCCGCCTTTAATTTAGCGAAAAAATTTTATCGAAAAGTTCTTTACTTTTGTTTTTATCTCAATTAAAAAATGGAAGAACACGTCGCACATTTCAGACATATTTTATTGTATTATTTTTGAAAAGGCAAGAATGCATCGCAAGCGCACAAGAAGTTACGTGCCGTATATGGGAATAAAGCTTTGAAAGAAAGACAGTGTCAAAATTGGTTTGTCATATTTTGTTCTGGTGATTTTTCGCTGATTTTTAAATTGAGATAAAAACAAAAGTAAGTAACTGATCGATAAAATTTTTTTACTAAATTAAAAGCAGAAGTCCAAACAATAAGAAAACAATATAAGTTAGGTGCTTTGAACACGCTGACAAAACAAAAGAATGTGTTAAGACAATCTCTATTGACAAAATCCGCAATTACTTAGTTGCCCAATATAACAGCCAAAAATTATCTTCGTTCACTGAAAACAGCTGTATACAATACATAATTTATTGCCACTTGTCAACACTACTGTCGTTTGTTTTAATATGGCATCAGCTGTACCCTGCCCCTCCTCCCTCTTCTGTAGTCAACACGCTGATTGTTTCACAGGTGTTATCTTCAGAGGCAAATACTTGAAACAACTTTAGTCCGATATTACCCACTGGTCTAGTTTACATCGTGCACTTGATACGCGTATTAAGCATTATATTCGTATCAAATTCGTACTAAATTTTTAGTACTCACGATGTAAACGATGCCGGATCAAATTGGTACGAACGTATCAAGCAAGAGTATCGTACCAAACTAATACGCGTACCAAATGATACAAATGACGATGTAAACACTAAAACGTATTTTGTAGCGGATTAGGCCTATTAAATATAACCTTAATTGACCGGTCTTATGATAAGTAATCTTATTTGGTCTTTCTGAAACGATAACATATTAAAAAATGTCGTGTAAGAAACGTTAGTACGTTCGATGTAAACGAGCCTGTATTGAAGCATTGGTGCGCACCAAACTTAATACGAGTACCAAAATTTTAACGATGTAAACTAGGTCACTGTCCGGCACTATCTGACCTTCCTCTGTACTATTATATTTTGATGCGTTGATTACGAATATAATCACAAAAATTGTCAAAGTCATTTTCAAAGTCAAAATTAAAAAAGAAAGCCTAAAAAATTATTGTTTTTTACATTACTTTGATAAATATTAATTTAATTATGTAGTAAAATATTAAACAGCTATTTATCTGGTTGTTTGAATTGTAATACAATGATTGAATAGCTTGTGTTAGGGCAATGACGTTACCTGGTTGCATCAATCAGATTGTTTCTTGAACATTCAACCACGAATGTTTTAATAGCAACTGCATCATTTAGTTGGTTTAGATTGAATGTCTTGATAACATACAAGTAAATCACGTCTTAAGTAATTATTAGGATTCAGATGTTCGATTACGATCCTGGGCTGCGCGCAGAAAATTGTCGCGTGCAAGTTTTGTGTGTGATGATCGTCAATTTTCGTCTGGCATGTGGCTGCCGAATGTATACACATATACGCGTATGCACACAACTGTCACTGGGCCCTACTCACATAGCACAGGACGTCCCACGGGCGTACAAATTATGTCTGTTTCATGTCGTTACGTCCGTAGACATATCATGGATGTCCTATAGATGTCCGTTAAGGATATCCATCGGACGTCCAGCAAAAGACGTCTTTTGGACGTTCAAAACATAACCGTTTTCATCGGACGTTTATAGATAAAATATGAACGTCCATTGCATATCATATGTAGGACGTCAAATATTCAACATAGGATATTTAATGAATCCCAATCACATCCGTTTTACGTTAGTACATCCGTCTTTGACATATCGATAATTTTTTAAAATGAATCTATAGATGTGTGCCCACGTATAATAAGAGCAGGCCACGTGAATTGTTTTCACAAAATTTGTTACGAATTGTTTTTCAATCGTTTTTACGAATTTTTTCAAAATCAAAATAAAAGCTCCTAAACTTAATAGTTACCATTTATGTTTGTATTTATAATTGTAATTACTATTCACAAAGCACATGGATGTCTTATGGGCGTCCGATAGACGTCCGATTATTCCGATGTGAATATCCGTGGTATGTCCGTAATCGTCCGTAGTCGTCCTAGACATCCACTGGCTGTCCAATGAATGTCCATGGAACGTCCATATTACGTCAATGTCCGGCGTATCTATGACCTTATGATGTCCTATGGACGTACGTTTGCTAAACAAATACTAATATTTAAAAATTTATTTATAAATATTTACTTTAATATTGTCAAAAACAGTTTTCTTAATGTTAAATAAAATAAAAATGTTACTTAAAGTAAAAAAAGTCGGGAATCTTTCTCAAGAATTTTTTTTTTCGGAAATTTTTAAGCGACCATCCATCCAAGTCGTAACCTCGCCAAACGTTGCTTGACCTGTAAGACTGCTGCGAACTGAGACCTAGTGATGATCTGTGAACATTTTGTGTTAACACATGTATATCAAATCAATATATGTTATTGAAAAGATGAAATATATTATGTAATTAAAGCATATTATTTATATAAACACATATAAAATTATATTTTTTTACGATTACGGCTTGGATAGGTAACCGCTTGAAAATTTCCGGAAAAAATTCTTGAGAAAGAATCTCGATCTTTGTTTATTTTAAAAAACATTGTTATTTTTTTTAATGTAAAAAAAAACGTTTTATAATATTAAAATAAATATTTATCAATAAATATTTTTTTAGAAGGAAGTAGAAAGTAGTTAGGTCTGCAGCAAAAGTACTAGGTCGCATGCAGACTTAGAAAATTTTTTAAATAAGATGGACATTTTAAAAATGTCCAAATGTAAACATACTTTATATTTGCGACAAAATGCGCATAAAACATTATTCTTGCACGGTAATAGCACGCTTCCCAATTAACATCCAAATATAAATATCCTATGGACGTTCAAAAACTGACTATTAATTGACATTCAAAATCGTACATACGATGGACATCCATTTCATGTCTATGAACATATATTAAGTAACGCATTAAATAGTAGTATTAGTAAATTCTGAGATAGCGTTACTGCGGTCAGGTAAAAGTCATCTTAAATTTTTTAAATGGAATGCCTTAATTTTTATTTCACATTCTTGTAGCTGACGTTGAGACGTTTCCAAAGCACTAGTTACAAACCTTTCTTCCATAAAAACTTTCCGAGTTATGGGATTCGAAATTTACAGTACCGCTGGCACTGGCATTAATCAAGGTATACCACGTGGAGGTTGTCCAGTCGAATGTACTATAACATCTCCTGTGCGTGCGTGCGTGCGTGCGTGCGTGCGTGCGTGCGTGCGTGCGCGCGCGTGTACGTGCACGTGCGATAATATGTCAAATACATAATATCCGAAAATAGTTGTTTTTACTTCTCAGCATTTCAAAATATTTTAAAAGTTTACTTTAATATTTAGTTACACATACTTTGTCATTGTTCTTAAACTTGAGCGAATATATATAAGGATCCAAATCAACCTTTGTAACAAATGAAGAGACTTTAAATGATAATATGCGATTTATATATACACATGAGAATATTTTCTGCATGCGTACGTGCGTGCGTGCGTGCGTGCGTGCGTGCGTGCGTGCGTGCGTGCGTGCGTGCGTGCGTGCGTGCGTGCGTGCGTGCGTGCGTGCGCGCGCGTGTGTGTCTGTGTGTGTGTATTAGTATATGTGTAGTTGTTACTGAAATTGAATTATTAATGAAAATAAAAAAGAACGTTTTTAAATAATTTTTTTTTATAACAACTAATGTATGGAAATTAAGAAAAATATGTATAGAACCTTATTTGTAGAGTTTTTTATAAGTTTCATATTTTATTTGACACATTTTTTTCTAAAATAAATATTTTCCGAAATAATTAAGAAAAACTTTTTTCTTTTTATAAATATATCTCGAAAACTGTAGGAGAGCGCAAATTAATTCATAAGGAAAAGTTATATAGTATCCTTGCCTCTATAACATATGTCAAGGTCAACATAATTCCTACCGAAGAAATGACGCTGTCGATTCGGGGAAATTTGTTCATCCAGGGAAGTTTTTAAAGGGTAGGCAATCCGTGGTAGAATCGTTGGTGATGTATCCGTATCGAATCCTCTACATCCTGGAGTACGGGCCCCAGGATGTCTTCCCCTCTTTGCCGAGTAGAGGCCATCAGGCGGCTGATCGGCAGTCAATTTTCCGGGAGTAGAGTGGACTTTGTGAAGATTTTTCCCTTCCGCCTGAAACAAAAAAAAAGTCAATATGATATTTGAAGTCTCTTTATTTATTACAAAGGTTGATTTGGATCATTACTAAAATACAATAATCATGAGATACAACACTGTAAACGTCTGTAACAAAAAAAAGTCATTTTAAAGTTTTGTGCCTATAAAAACTTTTGATCAGCGAGTCAAGAACTGCAACATACTAAAATTTTAACCAATTTCACCGAGAGTAAAAATCCTATAATTTTATGCAAGGTCCTTTATATCACGGGAATATAGCTTTTTAGAAAATAAGAATATACCGTGCAATAGTGTCAAAATGTAGAAGGTAAAAGAGTGCCAAGATGTAAATAATCTAAAGTGCACGCGCTAAATGACGCATGAGTCACAAAGTCGTGTAGATTTTTGTCGCAACACTAATCGATTAATATAGATGTAAAAACTATAAAATAAATATTAAACATATATATTAATTACATTTATTGTGTTAAATAAAATTAATACGACATTGTTTCTCTTTAGTGCCGTGTTGCTTCAGTTTAAAACCAGTACAAAAAATAAAATTACAAGAAAATTGAACAGAGCGAAGATCATAACAAAACATTTGCGTTACACTTGAATATGTAATAACAATAATAGTGCCAAAATATCGTATAAACGATAAAATGCAAGATATAAATAATATTAAGTGTACAAATTAATTCTCGGTCTTTTTAACAAAAATATATTGTATATTTACGATTTTATAAAAACAAATAATCTTTCAATCTTCAAAATAGTCCTCATTATTTTCTATATACTTCTACCTTTCTAATAACTGACAAAATCCGCTTGGGAAGAATGATGGTAGTTCAAGTTGATAAATTTGTTGATACTTTTAATGACTCCTAAGAAGACTTTAAGCGAGAATCAACTAGGATGTTCCACGGATCGAGAAAAATGGTAATTTGAAGAGGCAAAGTCTGGACAATACGCCGCATGAGGGAGCCTTAATTTCGTAGCTCATGTTGAAAATGACTTTTGAAGTTGTTTTTGCCGTATGCGGTTACACATTATCGTGAAGCAAAATCACCTTTTTCTTCGAGCGCTAGTAAAAGAGCTTTTTGTCTTAAGTGCATTATTCAATTTAATCAATTGTTGTTGGTAACACTCAGAAGTGACAGTTTCATTAGTTGAGCAACTTATAATAAATAACGCGCTTCTAGTCTAATTAAATACACAGTAACACTTTTTCGTGTGAATATTTGGTTTTACGGTACTGGTCGATGGCTCACCTGGATAAACCCACAATTTTTACCTCTTTGGAATACCGATTTCTTTATTACCAGTCACTATCTTGTTCAAAAAATCCTTGAATCTTAATAACAATGATATACTCGTATCGAGGCATCTCTCTTTGCATACAGAAGTGAGCACATACAAAACCTAATGGCTCATTTTTTTAATTCTACCAAGTTTATGTAGACGATTTAAAATGACTTGTTAGATGCACTACAAGTACATTTGCAAGCTGATTGAGTATGACAAAGATTTTCTTCTAAAAGATGTTCCAATTTTTTGTCTTCAATTTTGTTAGTTGTCCAAAACGTTTTTCATCTTGGAAATTGTAGTAGTCATCTCAAAACTCTTAAAACCACTTCTTACGTATATTATAAGACACAGTATTTTTGCTTAAGGGGATTCTAAAATCAATCCTGTTTTAACAATTAAATGCAATAATTTTGTAACAATTTTGCGTATGTATTACTTTTACAGATTTGGAAATTCTATTTCAGAATTAAAGAAATATGCATTAATACATGTCTGCGGTGTGGACTTTATGCAGAGAACGAAAAACTGTTTTTAAATTCAGATCTCTTTTATTTCTTAGATGAATATGGAGTCCAGAAGTATCACGCTGTGTTAACAGTTGCTTGATATAAAAGTTTACAGAACTTACGAAATTAGAATCTCCAGACAGATTATACGAAAAAACAATGTCGAACTTTTAGGATTAGACTTAGGGTTGTATTCATAATCATAGATTAATTGAGCCTCATTTCAAGCGAGCTAGATTTGAACTAAAGTTTACGTCTCACACCATGATTACAATCATAAACATTTCTTGATACCTAATTTACTACAAAGAATTATTTATACGACAATTTATTCGTATATGTGCGTACGATAGTAATATGTAATGACGTATCGACATTTCATAAATAGTACGAATGTATTGTAAATCATATGTAAGTCGTTATTCAGTTATAAAACTCGTACTTTAGCATCCTTTTAAGATCGAGCAATTTCCTTAGCTTTGTCAGCATTTTTTCAGTTGAAATGTGAAAAGGATGCCTTAGATGCTGCTTTTCAAACGACATCGCTTTCACTTCTGTATTTTGAGATTATATCAGTAGCACTGTCAACTATTATATCTCGTTTTAAAGCTGAAGGATGGCGCTTTAAAACGGTGGAAAAAATATAAATTTGCATTGGTGTTGTAATTGTTTAAATGTACGAAAAACGTACAATACTTACAACTGTTAATAATGGCAATACTAAATTGATCAATACTTTTTTGATCAATATTTAGTATATTATTTAAATGAATAATTAATTCTAATACTGATGGATAATAAAAAAATACAAAAAATATACATGAAATTTATTATTCTTATTTATTAAATATGTTGAATTATAAAAGAAACAATAATTATTATATGAATACAATACTTAAAAGAAGAATTAAATCTTCCAAGGTGCTACTGCGGCTATGGCGGCTTCGATATAATAAATAATGTGACTGTTTATCACAACTGTAACAATTAATTATTCTTACAAATAAAAAATTTGTTATCAAATTGTATACTTTTATTTAAAAATGAGAATTTTTTTTTTGCTGTACGATAAATCGACTCGAAGATATCGTACATATTTTACAACTTAAGCAAAGTACAAACTTTTTTTGCATTTTTTTATTATAATAAAATAGAGAAGAAGAGGGTAATGTGGCACTCATTTTTATCTTGTTGAATAATTTTGTTTATAATTAGTATTTTAAATTGAAACTTGAATGATTATATTCTTCAAAGTGTCGTTTAACAGATTCTAAACTCAAAGCGAGGAGCCATTCACTCAGCTATTGGATGTACACGTGATTATAAAGTACAGTTGATTACTACTGATTACAGTTGATTACGATGTGATTACAACTACTAAAGTGATTTTATACGACTGTGTGAAATCGATTGTGATCACAGCTGATTTCATTGTGATTACAAATGATATCACAGTGATTACAAATGATATTATTGTGATTGCAGTGATTACAAATGATTTTATTGTGATTGCAAATGATTTCAATAGTATTACTTGTTATTATTTCTAATTTCAATGTAAATATTGTTACAAATTTATCATAATTTTAAATTATAATATATAATAATAGAAATCATTAATTAATGCTTTGAATAATTTTAATATGATTGATTAGATTTTATTTAACTTTTAAAGCAACATGCCAATTCTTTAAAAAGTTTAAAATAATAATATATATAATATTATACGAGTATTTATTAAATGTACATCATGAAAAAGTAAGAAAATAAAAAGTATTTTATAGTTTTCATAAACTTTATTTAATTCACAAAGTAGCTTGTTATAATAATCATAAAAAAGTTATAAAAGTATGATATCATAACAAAGTTATAAAAGTATGATATAATAATTATAAATACTTTTTTATCTTTTCAAAAACATCACGGCTTAGCCTTAGTTTAAATCAGTCATGCATGGAGCTGAAATAGTTATAACATATTGTTTAACATCTATGTACCCTTGTATTTCCATTTACACTGGATTTAAGCATTCTTCCTTATTATCTACAGAGTACCAATGGCACAGTGCTCCCACAATATTTTTATTGCCTTTAATTCGCGCAGTGTTACTGGAGTATTCTCTTGCCTTCCAGAATTTTTTTTCCATATAGGCAAATCCAAGGACAAAACCTATTAAGCATTTTTTTATCTAACCGACGGTTAAATTTAGCGGCCTGTTCTTACTATTATTATGCCTATGGAACTTTCTCGTGTCTGTCTGACACCCGACGTGCGCGAAGTCCCTATGCGCACACGCATAAGCGTCTCGTGGTCGCATGTTACCAAGACTGATTTCGTTCTGATTTCAAACGACTCGCAATGATTTCACGTGATTTCTCACTTATTTTTCTTTGATTACATTGATTACGCTTTTAGTTTCATTTAAATGATTTCAAAATATATTGCAAGATTACACGTGATTACGAATTGATTTCACTATTGATTACACGTTATTACAAATTAGGTGTACACCTGATTTCATTAGTGAATAGCCCCTCGACTCAAAGTAATGAAATATTTATTACTTAAGACGTGATTAAAACAAATGTGATGCACTAAATAATCGGTGGAAGAAAAAAAATAGTGGTAATGTGGCTAGTCCAAAAATAATTAAAAAAATCGGTTTAGTTTAAAAATACACAGTATTTGTTACAAAATTAAATATTTTTAATTTTCCATTGTTTAGAATTTTTTGATTAAAAATTTGTCTGCGTTTAAAGACTTTAGAAATATTATTAGAAGCATTATTTAATCCCTGTTTAACATTAAACAACAGACATAAAATGATATCGCTAATGTTTCTGAACATCGCTCTTTAGAGTAATAATCAATTTATCAAAGAAATATTTCGATATGAAAATTTTAAAAAATTATATTAAGAAGAGATTCCGGTTTTTTTGCCAAAAACATAGCAAAATTTAGGAATTTTTTTTCCGAAACTAACAATTCAATTAATTTGAATTTGCACCATGTTTTTATCCATCTTTTAAGAATGTACAGTTTTTTTGTGTTAATTTTTAATTATAAATATAGAAGCTACATATGATTGAATATAACGCTGCGCAAAATTCTTCATTTACTGCTGTGCACGATATTGATCTTCCAGGTAATTTGAAACAAAAAAATTAAACGGCGTTTTACTTTATACACTTGTAGTTTCAGTTTGATGAATCAGAATTAAGAAATAAAAATTATTGCCAAAGTTATTAAATTTTCAAATCAAAACTATAGTTTTTACTATCAAAATTTGTCCACTTTATTATGAAAAAAAAAAACTATATAACTTATCAGTATTCTGATTCATCAAACAATAAAGAAATGTTTGCTGAACATGCAGGCCAAAAATATCCTACACACCATCCGCAAAAATATTGTTTCGAGAAAACAGCGTTTAAAGTTTTAAGTAAGTATATCAAGTACTTACATGACTTTCCTGTTAGTCAGCTATTCCAGAGCCATATAGTAATCCTTCCTCTTCTTCTTAGAATTGGTTTTGAGCCATTTGTTTGCTTCTACACTTTGTTCGAGCTTCTTTTATAGCCTTGAGGCCTCGTTGCGCTAATCTTTCAAACCGGTATTAATTTCGCTCTTTGGAATATATTTTGGCTTTTTCTCTAATAACTCATCTTATCGTTATCATAGTTTTAAGGACACCATGAAAACCTGCATTAAAAATTCTGGTTGCTAAATAAGCTGCGATTTCAATTATTTTTGATTCACAATGAAGATGTTTAGTCGCGAATCGGAGGTAGAGTAAAAACTCTCATTATTATTTAGAGTTTTACCACTCAAACATTTTTCTAACAATTCTCTTGATGATAAATCTTCGAAAATTGGCTTTATGGCTTGCTGAACATCTTCATGTAGCGACAATTCATGATCAATTTCATCAATACTTGCCCTCAGATCAGTTGAGACTGACTTCATAACTCCGGAAATTTTACGAATTTTGAAATAAAATTTTCTGGAGATATTCTTGAGATGTTAAACTAAAATATTCTGTGAAAAAAAATCATTTTTTTTACCCATAAAAATAACCGGAATTCCCTCCCCTTAACAAAATCTCATGTTATTGTTTAACTTTGCATAACTTGAAGTGTGTACAGCCGAATAAAAAGTTAAATAACAAAGAAGAAACACTCGAATATGCATACATTCGTGTGATAATACACTCAAGTTTAAAAACAATGAGGAAGTACGTGTAATTAAGTGATAAAATGTACCTTGAAAATGTTTAGAAATGCTAAAAAGTAAAAATGCCTTATAACAATTGTTAGCTATTTTATTGGCTGTGTATTGGCATATTATAGCGCCACTATAAAATTTCGGGCTTTTAATTTAATAATTCCATAAACAATTGTTAAAACACAGGAATAAAAGGTATATGTCAGTCACAGCGCCTTTACGAAAAAATAGGCGTTGGCGATTCGAAATGACACTCAAATTAAGTGTTAACTCCCAAATAAACCTTCAATTTAATGTTAACACTCAATTTGAGTATCATTTTGAACAATCAACGCCTATCTTTTTTTTTTTGTAAAAGTGGTGCCAAATAATAATTTTTAAGTTCATTTTAATTTTGATAAAACGTACTTAAAAAGGATGTTTATTTAACTTGTGATAGTTATTGCGAGAAAACCACCATATGCCTCGGTGGTCGATGTGGTAGGACGCCCGTACGGAATTTGGGAGATCCAGATTCGAACCCTAGCTGAGGTTATTTTTCCGAAATAAAATATTATAATTTACAGTTTTTGGGGAAAGGGGGGATATTATATGTGCTTCTTATAGTATTAATAATACTATAGCGAAATTACGTATGCATATGGCGTTGACGGACGGAGAGCGTGCAAGGATTTCACATGGACGCGTAAACGTATCCACTTACGGATAACCCTAGACAATCCACAAATGTATATTCTATGGATAATTTATAATGATTCTGGATATCCCGACCAGAAATGGACATGAAACGGATGTCCGTAAGACATTTTGTGCTGTCTGGGTATTTAGTATGTAATAGGAGCCTCACCTTCGATATCTATAAATTCTCGTTCTCGATGATAACAATTGTAGATGCTTAGCGAATACGACAATTCCAAATCTTTTATTTATTTATACTAATAAACAAAATACGCAGCCTATCATTTATATCTAAAAAGGAGTAGAAACAATCTTATCAGGTATCTACCTTAGCATTATAATCCGCAAACGAAATTACAGGATGATTCAGAATAAACAATTGTCCTTTAAGAAACGTATTCCTGATCAAATTTCAAGACGATTTTCTCTTTGGTAAAAATTTGTCAGAGGCTTGGATTTCGAAATATAAACCAATTAGGTTAACGTATCACAGATCGAATATAGAAGGTACGCAGGGGTGCGCGGGTGTTTCGTGAAGCGCTTGCTGCGCTCAGCTGATACACAAGAATCGCTCCCCCTATTTCTCTCTCTCTCTCTCTCTCTCTCTCTCTCTCTCTCTATCTCTGTCACATCACAATGCTAGCTTTAACTTAAAAATGTAATTACTTTTCGTTTTGATTTTAATGATTTTGATAAGAGAAATGCTAGGTTTTTTGTACAATCAAAGAATCAAACAAAGAATTGCACGAAATCTACAAAAGTATTTACATCTCGAGTTTTTAGAAACAGAAGTATTTTTCTTGTTGCAGAGAGAGAGAGAGAGAGAGAGAGAGAGAGAGAGAGCGTGTGTGCTTGTGTGTGTGTGCTTGCGTGAATAAGTTTGGGCATGTTTACTTACGTATTATTTTGTACAGCAATCAGTTAGTTGTCTCCACGAATCGTTACTCGAAGTGATCGTTAATTAATTGCTCAAGTTTCATCGATCAAGTGAATGAATTGTGTATTGTGATACATTGTAATATTGAAATGTGATGATAAAGTGATAATTTACTTGACGATCAAGAAAACTTTGATTTGTCTCATCGTGGAGACAACTAACTGATTGCTGTATAAAATAATACGTAAGTAAACATGTCCAAACTTCTTTACGCAAGCACGCTCTCTCTCTCTCTCTCTCTCTCTCTCTCTCCCCCTCTCCCTCTGTGACAAAAAGAGTACTACTGCTTCTAAAATTTCGAGATGTCAATATTTACGAGGAGTAGGCAAGAACTGTAAAATGCCAAATGAGATGAATCATAGTTCATTCGAAAGGGGGGAACAAGTATATTAAAAGTGTAAAAGGGTTAGCGTGAATGGGCCTTACTTTTTAAGAAAATTACAATTAAAGTTTAACATTTGGACGTTTGTACGTTAAGTACTAAAATCATGAACTACTATCCGAGAGAACGTCGTGATTGAAAAAGTTAAGTTCTAGCATTACATTTTTCTCTTTGTGGCGGACCGAGTTCGAATCTCCGCAGTATCAAATTTTTTTTTACTTTTTTTTTAAACTTTTTGCTATTATATTTTACAATTACATTATCTTTATTATTTTTTAAATTAATTAATAATAATGTACTTACATATAATAATAAAATTAAGCTACTTTTTATTAATAAAAAATTATTATAATAAAATTATTTATAAAGGTAAATAATTAAGCCTTAACAAGCATATTTATTTTGAAAAATAATACACTTTAATTTATATCGTTTTATAAATTTATAACATCTTATAATTTATAACTTTTTATAATTTACAACGTCTTATAATTTATAATATTATAGAAACTCTCAAAGTGTATTATTTTTCGGAATAAATCTGCTCGTTAAGGCCTAATTATTAATCTTTATAAATAATTTTATTATAATAAATAATTTATTAAATATTTTTATTAATTTTTTATTAATAAAAAATTGCTTAATTTTATTAGTATATGTAAGTACATTATTATAAATTTAAAAAATACTAAAGATAATGCAAATGTAAAATATAATAGCATAAGGTTTAAAAAAAAAATAAAAAGATTTGAAGCTCTGGAGATTCAAACCCGGTCAGTCACGGTGGAGATTCAAACCCAGTCAGTCACGGTGGAGATTCAAACCCAGTCAGTCACGGTGGAGATTCAAACCCGGTCAAATTCTTTGTTTGATTCTTTGATTGTACAAAAAATTTCCTGGCACTTGTTTTGTCAAAATTATTAAAATCAAGACGGAAAATAATTACATTTTTAAGTTAAATTTAGCATTATAATGTGACAGAGAGAGAGGAGGGGGGGGAGAGACTCTTGTGTGTTATATCAACTGAGCGCAGCAGGTGCCTCACGAAACACTCGCGCGTAAAAGTAAGTGCGCCGCTCCTGCGTACTTTCTGTATTCGATGCACTAACTTAATCGGCTTATATATCGAAATCTAAACCTTTGACAAATTTTTGCCAAAAGAGAAATCGTCTTGGAATTCGA